>NC_085875.1:12818640-12848640 GCF_034702125.1 Engraulis encrasicolus
CCCCTGTCAACACTGCCCAGTCCAGTGAGGAACCTCGATTGCTGCTGGAGGGCGGCTTAAAGACTTAAGTAATAAGGGCTTTAGCGCTGCGTAAACAACTAGGAGACGGAGCTAACTGGGAGGAAGGCGAACGGAATAAGGCCCTCAGCTTCCCCTTGGCAAGCCGTCGGCGCTAGCAAGTAAATAGCGCTAGTACCGCTTGCTTGTCTTGTTGTCTGTTGTCACGGTAACGGCGGCCATGTTTACATGACCTCAGCTCCTCAGCCACCACCAGCGTCGGGCCCTCCGGCTCCCAAGAGCCTTATAAGGAGATCCACCACAGAGGGCCTCCCAGGAGAGTCCGTCTTAGCTATCGCTGCCAAAACAGCTGTTTTATTGTTTCCCTGTTGTTGTGTTGAAACGGGATGCTGCTTCATCGGAATGAGCTACCAATAGACTGTTAATATACGTAGCACAAGCTAAAACCCAAATCCTGTTCTCAATGGCTTGGAACTGTAGCTGAGATCAACAATTCATGACATGGCATTGGGTTCCTTGCTTCCTCTATTTTTTTGACCCATCCATCACCCTCTCCCTGACTAACATGACATAATTTCTGACTCCGTAGCCAGAGCCCAGTGCATTACCATCATTTCAAAATAAACAGTTGTGGCTGCCAAAAAAAAATCTACAAAAATCGGATTTTGCTACTTGAGATCTTGACAGAGCTCAATTTCCAACTGGATTTTTTTCTTAATACAGATAACCAGATTTAGGTAATGGAAAGGCTGAAACTGGTCTTCTGTTTATAATACTGTGCTGTAATACTTCCATGTTTTGATGAAAAACACTGGGATATCATTCAACACCTTCTGTGATGTCTGGGCAGAGGATGTAATACATTTCTAACGTGCTGATGACTCAACTTCATGTGGGTTTAGTTCTGCATTAGTTCATTTGAAATTCAGTGTCCAATCTCAATGGGTGTTCATACAGTCATGTGTTCGTATTTGCGTGTGTGAAAGTGTGTTCGTATGTACACGTGTGGTTGTGTGCGTGCGTGTTGCAGACAGCATGCATATGTGTTCATGTTCATGTCTGCCTAGTTGTTTGCATAAGTGCAAGAGGGAAGGACAGTGCATGCAGTGTTGCCAGATGTGTCTGACCAAAACCCGCCCAAAAGCTTCTCAAAAAACGCCAAATTGCGCTGAATTCCGCCCAAATTCATCAAATCACATTGACTTCTATGGGCCCAAAACGGCTGAAAAAAAAGCCAAATGGCCAATTTTTCCCGTTTTTACCCGCAGACGCTCACCCAAGTAGCTCAATCTGGCAACACTGAGTTCATGTACGTATAGCACGTACACAGTGAGGCCTCTGCACTATGCAGTATGTATGGCACATACGTATGTAGGCTACATAGTAGAATATGTATGGCTGTGAATCTACTCACAGACATGCAGACTAACTGCCCTGGCCATCTCAAATCCATACTGAGGCTTTCCCTCTATTCAATTCAATTCAATTCAAATATGCTTTATTGGCATGCCTATTGGTAACAGTGTTGCCAAAGCTTACAGATAACATAGAGTGGGTAACAGAACATTAAGGTCAATTAAGAACATTAAGCATGCATGTGTTAAGAATATCTCACACACATACACACACACACTTGCATTAAGAAGGAGAGGCTTTCCCTCTATCTGTCTGTCTTCTCTCTCTCTTTCTCAAACACACTGTCTCTCTTCTTCCCTGTCTGTCCCTCCACTATCTCCTATTGGTCACTGTGTATTTCTCTCCCTCTCTCTGTTTCTCCATCTGTCTCTGCACCCCCTTCTCTCTCTCTCTCTCTCTCTCTATCTTTCTCTCTATCTTTCTCTTTTTCTCTCTCTCTCTCTCTTTTTCTCTCTCTCTCTCTCTTTCTCTCTCTCTCTCTCTCTCTCTCTCTCTCTCTCTCTCTCTCTCTCTGCTGGCCTGTTTCTCCTATCAGCCTGCTCTACCACAGAGGCCTTCTGTGACTCCTCTGTTAAGCTCGTCGTGACCAATCGTGTTGCAGCAGAGAGCTGACCGTAAGGCTAATGGCATCGGCTAGGTCCCACAGTGCTCCTCTCTGCAGAGCATACAGTGCACATGAGTGGTGGTCAGTGGTGTCAAGGGGCACATTATTTGCACCACGGCCATTTGTTGACTTTGAAACGTCTGTGGCTTGTAGTGTTCAAAGGCCTTAACAGTTCCAACGTGACGGGGAGCCGTGTCACCGTGGGCTAGGGGGCCATGCATACCGTAATTCTGGTGACCCGGGTTCGGTTCCGTCCTGTGGTCATTTCCTGAATCCTTCCCCATCTCTCTATCACACTACCAGGCCCGTAGTCAGCCTTGTGGTAGGGGGGGACTTCATTTGGCTCCCTATTCCAATGTCCCCAAATACGCGAGCATACTTCAAATATTTTAATTTAGACATATTTTATTCTTTATGAGTTTGCTGTGAGTCTGTTGCTGTCCTTAAGTGTTTGTCTGTTGCTCCCCATTCTTAACATAAATGGACACGAAATGCTTCAAATTACTGCTATCTGACAGTTATTTTCATTGTTGGCCCAGTGTTGGGGGGTTTGAACGAACCCTCGAACGAACGAACCCTCGAACCCTCGAACCCCCCCTGGCTACAGGCCTGACTACTTACCTGCTACACTCTGACACTGCCCTAACAATAAAAGCAGAAAAAAGCCGCCAAAAACCTGAAAGAATTCCGTGTTGATCCCAATGGTGACTTCAGTAGAGTAGAGTATTAATTGTATGTGCTCCTAGAAGCCATACATAGTATCACATTGTTTGGCTCGTCTCGGGATCGATAGGCTAATGTAACACATGGATGAATGGGGGAAAAAATGTGGTTCCCGGGTCAATGTGTAATGTGGTATATCAAGGCCTCCGTGTGATGTGTGTGATTTGTGTGAAATGGGCTTTGTGGGTAGGTCTGTGGGGGGACGCTCCGCACAGCAAGCCGCAGAAATCGCTTTTAGCACGCAGATTGAGTTCCTGACCCGCCGCCATGTCCCTCCGGGATCTTTTATGCTCTCCAGCATGGAACAGCATGGTCAAGCACTCCTCGTCTGACTGTCTGTTTGTCTGTCTGTCTGCAAATGACATAAGAAGCCCTTCTTTCTCTCTCTCTCTCTCTGTCTCTCTCTCTCTATCTCTCTCTCTCTCTCTCTCTCTGTCTCTCCATGTATATCAGTCTGCAGATGGCATGTGAAGCTCTTCTCTTCCTGTTGTTCTTCTTCTCTCTCTCTCTCTCTCTCTCTCTCTCTCTCTCTCTCCCTTTCTCTATCTGTCGCTCTCTCTCTGTAACTGTCTCTGCCTCTCTCTCACTGTCTTTCTTATTCTCTCTCGGTCTGTCTGCAAATTACATGAGAAGACCCCCTCTCCCTCTTCCCCTTTCTCTATTGCTCTCTCCATTTGTCTGTCTGCAAACGGCACAAGAGGCCTTACTTCTTTTTTCATTCTTTCTCTCTCGATCTGTTTGTAGTCTGCAAATGACATGAAAGGTCTTTATCCCTCCCCCCCCTCTCTCTCTCTTTCTTCTCTCTCTCTCTCTCTCTCTCTCTCTCTCTCTCTCTCTCTCTCTTCTCTCTCTCACACACACACACACACACACACACACACACACACACACACACACACACACACACACACACACACACACACACACACACACAGTAGACTTCCATCCCTCTTTTCATTCCCTCTCTCTCTCTCTCGCTTGCTGTCTCTCCCACCTGTTTTTCTATCCACCGCTCTTTTCCCTCAGCCTGTCACTGTGTTCCTTGCTAGAAAGCAGAGACAGATGAGAGTGTGGGTGTGTTGATATGATGTGCTTGGATCCCATTGATCTTCTCCATTGGATCAGAGTATGTTCCCATCACCTCAAAACGCCAACACACCCCGACTTGTAACACTTCAACACTGTTCCTCCACCCCCTTCATCCTCCCTCCTCCTCCCAGGCTTCCTGCTCCCTCTCAAACTAAGAGCCCCCCACACCTCCCCGCCCTCATCCGAAACCCACCTCTACCTCCATCCTACTCTCTCACTATGGGTGCAAGTCAAATTACTGTCTCCCGTCCTTTCCTGGTCTTACTGTCCTCTTGCCTCTGTCTTGCCTCAAGAAATCAATCCCTTCTGTCAACCGGCACAGAGGGGCTGAGGGACTTTCCCCCATCCAACATCTCGACTGCATATCACAGAATAACATTAAATGTAATCAATTTTTGAGTTTTGTTTTGGAATAAAATAGGCCTATGATATAATTACATTAAAAAACGTCCATGATATTGAGCTTCTCGTCATAAGGCCAGAGGCCACAAAGAAGGATTGAGGGAACTAGTTTGACGTGCGCCCTACAGTATGCTTCCCCGCCTTCCAAGCGGGGTGCGCGAGCGACTGCTGCTGGCATCTGGACTCGGGAGACAATCAGTGCGTGTAAAAAGATCTGGGAGCAGTTTATCCCGCTGCAGGTCACAGCCACAAGCCAGATGACGCGCACACGTCACCTCATCCCGTTACCTAGACGACGTAGCAGCAACCAAAACAGAACGGAGCAACCAGGCGGGGAGAGATCAGAGATCAGCGTTTTTCTTCTGGATCCGTCAACGTCACGCGGTCCTCTGAGATCAACCTGCTCTCATGGGGAGAGAGGAGATAGGACAGGACAGGGGTTCCCCCCCCCAGGCCCAGGGCTGTATTAACGCACAGGCTAGACATGGCTGCAGCCTAGCCCCCCCACACACACCTTCCAGGGCCCCCCCTGACTGGCCAAACGTGAATATTTGGAGAATTGTGACAAGATGCAATATTGAAAAAAATCATCTGTCATGTTGAGTACAGTTGGTAGACCTGTTATCATGAATTCCTAGCTTGTAATTATGACACCGTCTATGTGTCATATGTGTCCCCACAGCAATCTGTAGCCTAGGGGCCCCAGGCTAGCTTAATACCGCCCTGCCCAGGACCCCACCCACAAAGCATTTTGCTATTTATTTTTCTTCCTTACAATGTGCTCCTACCTAGGGCCTGCCCAAACTAAAGGGCAGTACACACACATCGCTGCTATTTGCTAGCTTCTCGCTTGCTCACCTACTCGCCTCTCTTTCATGGAACATTCGCTGATTGTTCCCGCGGCTTTAACTGCCAATGAACAGGAGAAGTATCGAACTCTGCCTTCCAATTGCTTACTCGCTTAATCGCCTCGCTCGAAGATCAAATATTTTCAACTCGGGATGCGCCCACATCGCATCGCTTGTACAGTACTCGCCTGCTAGTCTCGCTGGAATACATTGACATTCTATGGCAGGGATGGGCAACTGGAGGCCCGGGGGCCACATGCGGCCCGCCTCCTCACTCAGTGTGGTCCTTAGATAATACATAATTAAAGAAAGAAATAAATAATGACTAGATTTTTCAGAACACTGCCGTCCATGGTCCCTTGTAATTGTACTGTTAGAGATCACTCCTATTCCCTCCAAACAATATTGGCAGTCAGTGAGCAACCAACTGCACCTCGAACTCTACAAGTGACAGTCCGATCCCTGGTCATGTGGCCCTCCGATGGTGGCGATGAATAAATGTGACCCTCCTTATCATGAAAGTTGCCCACCCCTGGTCTACTGACTTAATTCGCCGAGCGAATAACTAGCAGCGACGTGTGTGTACGGCCCTTTACTACGAAGCTGCACAAAGTTTCACTTCTCATTTAATCTGGTCACAGTCATACACACTGTCTGCAGTGTAGAACATTTAAAATTCTACTGAGATAGGAAAACAATCATTTTTGACAGATGTGTAGGTTTAGCTTGGGAAATGGTGGGGACATTAGAATGGCAAATTGTCCGGGTATGCTATTTTTCCTTTATATTTGTGAAAAGGTGGATCGAGATGTTGGTCTGACCAATAAGATAATGAATGATGTTTCCTAAACAGCCTGGTTAACCCACCTCCCTCGGTTTACTACTGGTTGAGGCCAGAAAAGGCAGAGCCGAAGTTTAAACCAAACATGTTCTTAGTCCCAATAGAACGTCTCTGCTTAAACCACGTCACTGCCTTGAACACGCCTCTACCCAGGGCTGTTGGAGCTGCTCAAAGTTGATTGCTTCCCGACAAAGTGGGTGGAGTTCCCGATTTCTCCAGAGCTCAGAAACTGTATTTGTATTGCTCCTGTCCTGACTTAGCCTCACGATTCCGCCAAAGGATTGGCACCACTACTGTAGTCCAGCCATGCTTCTCTGTGGAGTGCCTGGAGCAGTAGAATTTTAATCGCAACGCCCCCCCCCCAGAAAACAGCCCATAATCGAATACGCCCCCCACATGGGGGTGAAAGGGGGAGGACGCTCGTGACAATGACGTACACATCTGCGCCAGAGCCTTTGGTCTGCGCTATGTTGTTGTTGAGTAACTGCCAGCGATTGGTTGAGAGGTGTCCAATAATTTCAAACCATAACTGAGTGCAAACTTCCTGCTTCCTACAATTGCTTCAGAGCAAACAAATGCCATACCATGAATACGAAATGAAATGGTAGTATTAGGGGATGGTCAGGACCAGGCTAGTCCTGACTAGGAGCCCAGGCAAGACTGGGCTGCTGCCGTGCCACAACCCCGCTCACCATGCAATAGGACCAGGGTAGTGGTGCCCACACCACATTCCATCCAACATTAGTTCTTTGCACACTCATACTACCACATTATTGTGTTCATGTATGTTAGGATTTGGGGGGTAGGGGGGCCTTTAGCTTCCTAATAGTAGTTACTGTAGTGGACTTTGTATCTTCTATGTCTCAGAAGCATCCTGTTCTATCTCTCTGTCTCTGTCTCTGTCTCTCTCCCTCTCTTATTTTGTCTCTCCATTTCCTCTCTTTTTGTTCCTCTCTTCTTTGTCTGCTCTCCATCTCTGTTCCCTGTCCTGTCCCTTGTTTCTCTCATCTGAGGGGCTCCCATGTGAGCGGTTCACTTGCTTTCATTACCATGTCCGGCATGAAGCAATAATCAAGACTCAAGTTTTTAGTTTCCAGTTTCAACTTTAATTTGTCTCCAGAGGGCCGTTAGCGTTTACAGGAAGACATACATACTTGAAAATAAAATAAAAAATACAAAAGAAACAGCAGACAGTGTAATAATGTGGTTTTTAAAAAGTCACATTTCAGCACATCTTGTCTTTGAATAAACCTATCCAAGTGTATTCATTGATTCCAACCACCTGCTCCTTCTCCAATAAGCTAAGGGGTTGTGTTTTATTAAGCATGCTTGGACAGTGTGTTCTTCACGTTACATTATATTACAGTGGGCTGACGCTCTTATGCAGAATGACTTAACGCTTGGGGCAGTCCCTCTGGTGCAAGGTCAGATGTGATGGTTTTGCTGCCTGGCTGTCCAAATGTCCTTCCATTTATTTATCCATCCATCAATCCATCCATCCATCCATCCATCCATCCATCCATCCATCCATCCATCCATGATGTCAGGTCAGCCTTTGAATGAATGTTAAAATTGTTTGACTGATGAGGGTCTAGTACCGAAACGTCGTTTATTAAAGAAAGAACAGCGAAATGGTCAGTGTGCGGGAGTTTCTTTAAACTATTGCTGAGTGACCCATGGTGCCATCTCCAACGCACCTGCCAGCTGAGGTGTGCGAAAAAAGCCGAAGTTTAAAATTGTTTGACAAACATTTCATTTCACAAATTGATGGATTTTTACAGACATGCATCGATCTATTGATTTATTCATTATCTGTGCATCCATTCATCTGTTTATTCTTCCTTTCATCCACTCACCCATCCACCCACTCATCCATCCATCCATCCATCAGTCCATCCATCCATCCATCCATCCATACTGTACATCCATCCATCCATACATCCATCCATACATACATATACAGTACATACTCTTAATCTGCAGAATGACTTATAGCGAGGGACAGTCCGTTTGGAGCAATGTGCAGTTCATTGATCCATTCAGTTCAGTTCATCCACATATTTGTCCATCCATCAATCCATCCATGCATACATCAATACATCCATGCATCAGTCCATCCATCCTTTCATCCATCCATCCATCCATAGATGCATCCATCTCTCCAGCCATCCATCCATCATGATCTGGATGTGCCCCAGGGCCCTAGGAGGGGAAATCCCCAAGGAACATGACACTTCCTCGGGCCAGCATCCGTTCCCCACCTCCCTCTCTCCATCTCCTCTCATACTCTGCCAGGAAACCAGCAACTAATCAAAGCCATTATGTTCCCAAGCAGGCCAGACATGTTTCTTTCATAACAGCTTATCCTCTAACAACTGGTGCTAAACTGTATTAAAAGCAGATGAGAGACCAACAAAATAATCACTACAATGCCGTGGTTATATAATGATCCAGTATCAAGTGACACGCAGGAGCAAAACAAACCATGTTCTGGTTGCATCTGAGCAACACTTGAGAAGCGGCAGGGGTGTGATGTGACTGTGTTGCACAGAAGGAGGAGAGGAGAAGGAGAGGAGAGGAGAAGTCGGATGGGATGAGATCGGAAGACAGTAAGAGATGGAGGATGAAAGATGGTTGAGGGATGGAGAGATGGATGGAGAGAGGGAGGGAGGGATATCTTAATGACAATTCCGGGATGGCTATTTCATTACATGTTAGTTAGGCAACACAGGAAGTCTCCGAGCGTCCAGCCCTTGTGGAAATAGTTCATTAAAAAGTGTTCTTCAGAGAACTTTCCCCCTTAATTACAGAACAATGAACGTCTCCACTTTGTCTTCCTCCTCTCCCCTCGTCTTCTCCTTTATTTTCATGACAATCTGTCATCGCCTGCTGTTTAGGGGTTGAGCAAGGCCCATCATGCAGCAAGATGTCTTTGTAGAGGGCGAAAGAAGGGTGGTATGGGGGAAAGGGGGTGGGGGACTTCTTTTCACTGATGAAGACTGATGTTTTACAATTTGCTTTCACACACGCACACACACACACAAACACACGCATACACACACACATGCACGCGCACACGCAAGCACGCGCACACACACACACACACTGTACACACGCACGCACACACACATGCACGCACACACACATACACACACACACACACCTGAACATGGACAAAGCCCCCAGGTCCCAAGCTGCCAGGAACAGATACAAAATGACAGTAGTGGCTGCTAATGTTTTTATTATAGCAGACTATCATGACTTGTACCCCCTTAACTTCTTTTCGCTGATGAAGACTGATGTTTTACAATTTGCTTTCACACACACGCACGCACACACGCACACGCACACAAACACACACACACACACACACACACACACACACACACACACACACACACACACACACACACACACACACACACACACACGCCATAAGCAGTCAGCCATTTTTCAGTTCCCTATTCATGACCCTCAACTAAACTAATGGGGCTTGCACCACTTCTCCAGAACCATTACTGCTAAGATATGTTCTTCTACGGACATTAGAAGTAGCTTTTTTTTTACTTTACAACAGTACTTTCCTGCTTTAAACATTGAACTATCACACTGATGTGACGTATCAATTTAAAGAAACGTTCACACAATGCTAGGCAAAGGCAGCTAAGGCTAGGCTAGGCTAGGCAGGCAGCCGCTTGGGGCTCCCAAGCCCCTGTATGGTCAATAACAGATCACACTTAACTTTAGTAATGGTAATTTTGTATCAAATGTTCATTCCTGTGCATTTTCGCTTGAGGCCCCACCAGCGGTGTAGTCTACTTTTTTGAAGTGGGTATACTGTATATTCGAGCATTTTTTGAAGTGGGTATACTGTATATATTTATGCTATTCTAAACAATGGATCAATCAATTTTAAGTGGGCATACTGAAGTCCCTGAAATTTAGAAGTGGGTATATTCTGTATACCTGCGTTCTACATAGACTACACCACTGGGCCCCACCTGACCTTAGAATCGCCTCTGGCTGCAACAACACTCTCCTTGGTATTGGTGCATCCAGAGATTTATAGGAACAATCCAATTTCTGGAATCATCTTTATTTTACTGCAAGTGCAAGGTGCTCGCCTGTTGGACGGCGGATGAGGATTGACTGTTATGTCGAGACCAGACCAGCTCACTTCTGCAGCTGGAGATCAGGAGATTTTTTTTGTGACGAGAGGTGGGGGATGCTAGGAACCAGGGAAGCTGACAAGGGGGGACAAATGGGTCAGCTGTACCGGGCCCATGGAGATGGGGGGGGGGGGGCGTAATTGGGTCCTCATAACATAGTATGTATTTGTTGGGGGGGCCCTTTCAGATGATTTTGTCCCGGGCCCAGCCAAAGCTTGTCAGCGGCCCTGCTGGGAACTACAGAGACTGGAGAGGCCGAGGGTTTGGGAAGGGAACACACACAGAGCAGTCATGGCTTATCTGACTTGGAACCGCTCCAAACGTGATGCTATCGACCGGCTTTAGGTTTTTGCTTCCTGCTACACGTAGCAGCTTAAGTTGCACCGATGCTGATGTGTGGTTGTTGGGATTTGCTCTGTCTTGCTGTGCCTCTGATTCCGAAACGGTAGGTGTTCATCGAGGTACACTTCCTCCTGCTCTCCAGGTAGTGCTATCCTAGTTTCATGCACAGCACTTCCCTCCATGGACTCCATATATGTAGCCTACAGCGCAGTCATAGGAGAGCAGAGAGAATCATTAAAGACCCACTCCATCCAGCTAACTCTCTGCTCAAACACAAGAACTGCACATACAAACTGAGACACAGTAGAGCGGACAGCATTCCTACCAGAAAAGCAAGGTTTTTCAACAGTTTCTTCCCAGCAACAGTGAGGCTGATGGCAAAAAAGAACATTTGATCCACCTTTATTACTATTCTTTTGATCTCTTTGATTTTTGTCACTTTTTATTGTATTTTGTCTTCCTATTTTTTTATTTAATTCTATTTATTGACTCAGAGGGCCTGCACAAGAGTTCCTATGTGCTTGGACTACTAGTTTATGCACAAATGGCAAATAAAGTACTTTGACTTCCTCCTGCTCTCCAGGTAGTGCTATCGTAGTTCCATGCACAGCAGTTTCCATACCACAGCCAATGGATCAGGTTATATGTAGTGTACAAAATGACCATCGGGATTTTGTGTGTTACTGTAATGCAGTACTTCTGATTTGAGCCCCATTTCTTCTGCTGTTGTGACTTGTTTCACGGCGTGATACTGTAAAAGCGGTGGTAACAACACTCTTACCGCAAATGTCACAAATGAAACATACAGCACAGTCTGTTGAACATACATGGCCACTACCTTCGTAGCTGTAGCCCACCGCTATGATGGCACACAGAATTTAAATGGCATTTTACTAAATGAATAAAATGCAGCTTGTGAATGCATATTTTGCTATTTATAGGAACTCTTTCATTATATTTACAGATAAGTACTGCACATGTGACGTGTATCTCTCAATAATGTAATATGACATTAATGCTTGTTGTGGCCATGCACTTATACAATGTATAATGCACTGAATGCAGAGATGAACCAGTAAACTTCTGGATCTCTTTGGCATGTGGTTATGTGTCTGTTTACGGTTATGTATGCATTTATTTATTTGGCTATGTGTGCATGATGTTACTGTATGTACAAGTATGTACTGTATTCCCATGGTAACCCTCGGAAAACACATAAGGCATAAATGTGGGTACAAGCGGCATGCGTGTGGTCCCACCCTCTAGTTTTGTTCCTCTCTCTCTCTCTCTCTCTCTCTCTCTCTCTCTCTCTCTCTCTCTCTCTCTCTCTCTTTGTCTCTCTCTCTCTCTTTCTCTCTCTCTCTCTCTCGCTCTCTCTCTCTCTCTCTCACACACACACACACACACACACAGATAGTCTCTCTCTCTCTCTCTCTCTCTCTCTCTCTCTCTCTCTCACACTCTCTCTCTCTCTCTCTCTCTCTCTCTCTCTCTCTCTCTCTCTCTCTCTCTCTCTCTCTCTCTCTCTCTCTCTGTCACACACACACCCTCTCTCCCCCCCCCTCTCTCTCTTCTCTCTCTCTCTCTCTCTCCCCCCCCCTCTCATCTCTCTCTCTGTGACACACACACCCTCTCCCCCCCCTCTCTCTCTTGTCTCTCTCTCTCTCTTCTCTCTCTCTTCTCTTCTCAGGCAACAGTGTTCCACAGGTGCAAAGCCCCTCGCTGGGCCTCACCCTCATGTTTATGTGCATGCTCACGCACACCATTAGGCCCTACAGTACTTCACATCTCTTCACACACATGCCTCCTCCTCCTCCTCCTCCACCTCCTCCTGCTCCCCCTGCTCCTCCTCCTCCTCCTCCTCCTCCTCCTCCACCTCCTCCTGCTCCCCCTGCTCCTCCTCCTCCTCCTCCTCCTCCTGCTCCTCCTCCTCCCCCTGCTCCTCCTCCTCCTCCTCCTCCTGCTCCTCCTCCTCCTCCTCCTGCTCCCCCTGCTCCTCCTCCTCCTCCTCCTCCTCCTCCTCCTTGTTTGTACTCCTATACTCATCTTCCTCCCTCTCCTAATCCGTTTCTCTGTCCTCCTCCTCCTCCTCCTCCTCCTCCTCTTCCTGCTCCCCCTGCTCCTCCTCCTCCTCTTCCTCCTCCTCCTCCTTGTTTGTACTCCTATACTCATCTTCCTCCCTCTCCTACTGTTTCTCTGTCCTCCTCCTCTTCCTCCCTCTCCTACTGTTTCTCTGTCCTCCTCCTCCTCCTCCTCATCCTCCTCCTCCTCCTCCTCCTCCTGCTTGTTTGTACTACTCATCTTCCTCCCTCTCCTACTCCGTTACTCTGTCCTCCTCCTCCTCCTGCTCCCCCTCCTCCTCCTCCTCTTCCTCCTCCTCCTCTTTGTTTGTATTCCTATACTCATCTTCCTCCCTCTCCTACTCCGTTTCTCTGTCCTCCTCCTCCTCCTCCTCCTGCTCCCCTTGCTCCTACCCAGAGAAGCCACAGGAGAGCAACATGTTCCCATACTGTCACTCTGTCCCTTACCACACACACACACACACACACACACACACACACACACACACACACACACACACACACACACACACACACACACACATACCCGCACGCCCCGGCGGCCGACCCCGCGTGCACACAGCACACAGACACACACACACAGCATGCGCGCACGCGCACGCACACATGGTGGTGGTGGAGGGGGTGGTGGTGGAGGGGGTGGTGGTGGTGGAGGTGGTGGTGGTGGTGGTGGTGGGGGTGGAGGGGGTGGTGGTGGTGGAGGTGGAGGGGGTGGTGGTGGTGGAGGGGGTGGTGGAGGTGGAGGTGGTGGTGGAGGTGGAGGTGGTGGCGGATGTGGTGGTGGTGGTGGAGGGGGTGGTGGAGGTGGAGGTGGTGGTGGTGGTGGAGGGGTGGTGGTGGAGGTGGTGGTGGTGGTGGTGGAGGGGTGGAGTGGTGGTGGTGGTGGTGGTGGAGGGGGTGGTGGTGGTAGAGAGGGTGGTGGTGGAGGGGGTGCTGGTGGTGGTGGAGGGGGTGCTGGTGGTGGTGGTGGAGGTGGTGGTGCTGGTGCACAGTGGTACACGGTGGTGAGTGGTGAAACGTGGAGGTGGTGGTGGTAGGGGTGGTGGTGGTAGGGGTGGTGGTGGTAGGGCTGGTGGAAACTGGACACACACACACACACACACACACACATTTGCTTTCACACGCACGCACACACGCACGGACGCACACATGCACACACACACGCACACACACACGCACGCACACACACACACACACACACACACACACACACACACACACACACACACACACACACACACACACACGGGGGTGCTGGATAGTGCTGTCAGTAAGCGGTGAAGGAAGAGACCATTAACCAACTACTGTTTGTAGCACAAATGTGTTCAAATGTGTGTGTCTCTCTCTCTCTCTCTCTCTCTCTCTCTCTCTCTCTCTCTCTCTCTCTCTCTCTCTCTCTCTCTCTCTCTCTCTCTCTCTCTCTCTCTCTCTCTCTCTATCTCCCCAGTATATGGACCTATCTATTTCTTTCTCTTCTTTCTCTTCTTCTTCTTCTTCTTCTTCTTCTTCTTCTCTGTCGCTGCCTCTCTCTCTCTCGTCCTCTCGTTCTATGTATGGTGGTAATTGCACCTCTCCACTTCACTTGGCGTGGCTTGGCTTGGCTTGTAACCACATGTAAATGGCTGTGAGGTTTCCCGCATGGTGATGCGAAACAACAGGGGGGAGAGGAAGAGAAGAGAAGAGAAGAGGCAGGATGGATGACACCAGAGGCCACCCACATGACACATGACCATTGCAAACTAAACAGGATAAAATGCAGTGTTAATTCAATTAACTCATTAACACTTAGAGAGTCTATTTAACACAGTGTATTTGGTCCCCAACTACTCTCTAGGAGTTGAATTAACTCATAACGCATTTTACTGTGATATATACAACTATGTGATATATAGCCATGACAAAAACATGACGCATAGCCATGACAACAACATGATAGATAGCCAACATTTACAGTCACGACCGTCACCACAGAGATAGCCAGAGCCATGGAATTCAAAGGCGTGACAAGCAGGGTACAGGCAAGACAGTTGGTGATGTGATTCACGTATTCAAATAGTTCTACGCAGCTAGAGACTGACACTGAGCCCCTACATACGTAACAAGGGAGGATTTAGTAGGAACTAAGTATTCTGCACTTTCTGTGTTCTACGCTCACTTCCAGGAACTAGTGAAACTATCCATCAAAGGCTCCATGAGAAATCCTCATCCACCATTGTTGCATCGTTGCACCACTGTTGAGTAAAAAAATGGAACATTGAGGTGAATGGAATTGGCTCAATTCTCATTTTCATTACGGCATCTAAAGTCACAGCCATCATCAGGGCAATAGCTATCTCCAACCAGGACCACAGAGAGACATGACACTTACCTATTACAACATATATAGCCACTAGCCTGATTATCATCGACTTTCAAATATCTTCGAGACTTGGTCTGACCAAGAGCATAGCAATTAACATTTCCCAAACGGCATTTCCCAAATGACCTCCCTTGGTTTGCTAATGATTGATTGCTTCACAAAAAAGTGGGAGGAGTTCCCATATTTTGCGGGAACTCAGAAAGTACTTGCATTGACTCTTGACCTGACAGGTATAGCAACGCTGAAGCTGAGTTGCGTCACTAGGAGGGCACGGCCTGGCTATACAGCCACAGCGAAAAAGAAATAAAGTCTGCAACACTGCTTGTCTATTGTGTATTTAATAGAGTGCAACGGTTCGACCTTCAGGTCTTCATCAGGCAAATGAAGACCTGAAGGTCGAAACGTTGCGCTCTATTAAATACACAGTAGACAAGCAGTGTCGCGGACTTTATTTCTTTTTCACTTGGATTTACTCTCATTGTCCTGCACCTGGCCCATCGGGTGGGATGTGCACACATCTACTCCTCTGAACTATACAGCCACAGCCCTCACCAGATGGATAGCTAGCAGGGTTGCCGACTGCTTTGGTCAGGGCAGGGTGAGACCATCCGAGAAACCACTTCTGGGACCCACCTCTTCCTGGGCCCGGGACAACTGACCACTTTGCCCCCGTTTGCATAGAGACACATGCTGCATAGCAACGCAGTCTCAGCCCAAGTAGTCAATTTCTGACTACCTTGGACCAGACTGCAATTTTTGACGTCTTGGGTATTCCTTCCACGTCACATTTTGACTATGTGGCCTAACCCTAAACCTATTCCTAAACCTAACCTCAATGACATTATGCTGCCACAAGGGGGCGCCTTTGAGGACATAGTCAAAATGTGACGTGGAAGGAATACCCAAGACGTCAAAAATTGCAGTCTTGGGGTGTCAAAAATTGAGTAGTCAAAAATTGACTACTTGGGGTGAGACTGTGTAGTGCATAGCCATTACTACCGTACTGTGTGTGTGTGTGTGTGTGTGTGTGTGTGTGTGTGTGTGTGTGTGTGTGTGTGTGTGTGTGTGTGTGTGTGTGTGTGTGTGTGTGTGTGTGTGAGAGAGAGAGAGAGAGAGAGAGACAGAGAGAGAGAGAGAGACAGACAGACAGACAGACAGAGAGACAGAGAGCAGAGAGAGAGAGAGAGAGAGAGAGAGAGAGAGAGAGAGGGGGAGAGAGAGAGAGAGAGAGAGATACAGAGACAGAGACAGCGAGAGAGAGAGAGATGCTAACAATTAGCCCAATTAGCTGCAGGATGTAAGGCAGATATAAATGCCTGGCATGTACAAGCGCAGTGAGAGCGTGGCTGAGTTCTGGGCTCCTGTCACGAGACAGGACATGGGCCTCTCTTCTCTCACACTCTATTTCACTAACATGTAAACATACGTGCGCATTGCACACACACACACACACACACACACACACACACTCATGCACACACACACACACACACACACACACACACACACACACACACACACACACACACACACACACACACACACACACACACACACACACATTTGTGTGTGTATGTGTGTGTGTGTGTGTGTGTGTCATTGTGTGTGCGTGTCTGCATGTGTTGGTGTTAGTGTGCATGTGTCCAAACTGTGTGTATGTGAGTCTGCAAGTCTGTGTGTGCAATTTGCATGCGTGTCTGCAGTTCAGTATGTAGCTATGTGTGTGTGTGTATGTGTGTAGGTCTCTGTGTGTGCGAATGGGTGACCGCTGGCTGACCCGGCTTCGTTTTCAGGGTCCTAAATGGCATCGGGGTCGCCCAAGCGTTAACGCACGGTGTGAAAGAGACGGGAATCACGGAACATCATCCGCCCAATTAACCAATGAGAAGGGCCGACCACTTGCCATCAGCACCATGCACGTAACACCCCAGGTGTCAGAAAAGGGGGGGGGGGGGGTTGGGGGGGGGTAGAAGGTCAGGGTGGATTAGGAATAAGTGGACTGAGCCCCCTCCCCTGTTTTGTGCCCCATCAATGCCCCCCACACGCAGCCCAATTCCAAGCCAAATAGCACACACAAATGCACAGACACGCATGCACATTACCCACGCTCAGGGACATGCAACAGGATGAACTCACCATGGCGACTAGCACGAGGGGGGAGTGACACTGGCACTGCACCGCCTGTGTGGGCCACGGGGGTAAGTGAGGACATGCCGTAAAATAGCAAACATACACAGGTCTAATTCAATACAGTTCTGTAAAAAAGATCTATAGGATCTAATCAATAAAATTGGTGTAAGGATTTCCACAGAGCTAAATAGAGTATTACTTACCCCTACATATTCAGTTAAGATTAACCAATTCCAGTAGTTCTGATATACTGACCACATCAAGGTAAAAATTACTGGTAAAAATGAGGTAACATTTACTTCATTTCTGGTAGCTTTTTATAATAATGCTGTAATGTATTTCAGTATAAGTCTATAATAACAATTCTGTCTTTTTCTTGGCCCTGTCTTTTTGGCGGTAGCCTATGTGTATGTGTGCCATATCTCTGCCTGTGTTGCAATGTTGTTTATGATAATCATGTGCAAGTTACTTGACACCTTTTTTCCCAATACTGTTCATGAATCCTTCACTCATATCTTTAAAGTAATTGTCTGATTAACATTTTTTTTCATGTATTATTTGATATTATTTAGGGGTGGGCATAGATTAATTTTTTAAATCTAGATTAATCTCACTGTAATTATGAAATTAATCTAGATTAATCTAGATTAATCTATATCAAAATGGCTCATTCAGAATAGGCACACTAGCAAAATAATGACGAAAAAAAACCTAGGGGGTTTCTTAAGATGGCGCATTAGACCAGAGCTCATCTCTTTTTTTCCAAAATGCATCTCATCATCAAAAAATGGTTGATATTTGGTGATGAAAAAAAAATCACTGCAATATTTGAAAAGTGTTTCGAATATGTTAGGAAGCATTTACAGTCATAATATACTGACATTTCAAAATGAACAGTGCTATAAATTGTAGAGACAAATATAGATAAATCGATCAAACATTTAGACTATTTAAACAAAATGACCTCAACAGTTCAGCATTTCTAATGGGCAGAGAGAGAGAGAGAGAGAGAGAGAGAGAGAGAGAGAGAGAGAGAGAGAGAGAGAGAGAGAGAGAGAGAGAGAGAGAGAATCTGCCACTGACTGTTAAAAAGGGCAGCGGCTCCGAGAGGGAGGAGCTGCGCAGCAAGTACAGCAAAGTCAGAGCCAGGCTACTAGATTTCTAAAGCTAGTTCTTCTAGACCCTAAAGCACTGGCCCACATCGATTTGGCCTAAACCTGACAGTTGATCTCTGCGTTAGAATTCCAGCGGAGTTACAACTCCAAATGAATTCAGTTTGCAAAAAAAAAAGTCAAGCGCGATGACCGCGAGGTTGGCTATATCAAGCGCAAACAACCGCGAGGTGTACTACCGTCTGACATAAGTCGCAAATGCGCGATCATAACACAAACATTCAGCGAGAGTAGATATTGACAGTTTCAGTTTGACAATCTTCAAAATGTATATCACACGGTATGTTTTGCAAATTATTTTTGTACAATAAAAAAATGTAATTGGTAACATATCAATCAATAAATAAACCTCATGTAACACGGTCGACTCAGCAAAAGTACCGAGCAACTGGGTGCTAATTTTGTAAGAAGTCATACAAAAGATCTTCTTGTCTCATGTGACAGTGTCTTTTTAATTTTAAACGTGGTTAGGCGAACTGGTACTGGGCCTTTGATTATATACTGGGTAACACTTTACTTGACGCCGGCGTCATATGTATGTAACCGGTGGTTATCCCGAACTTTTATTCTGACGGGGTAACGACACTCCCCTTTCCTTCAGGTGTGTAGCATAAATCATTGCGGTGGTAGCTAGTTAGCAAAGACGCCGTGTTTTTGATGCTGTCGAGTGTAGCGTGGGCACACCGCTCTCTCTGTCCCTCATTACACCTTTAGAGGAGGAAGAGGGGCATCCATCTACTTGTCCCCCGATAACCATTACGATTGAGGAGGTGCGCTCTCAGCTAAGAAAGCTCAATGTAAACAAGGCCCCTGGTCCAGATGGGATCATGCCACGTGTCCTGAAAGTGTGTGCTGATCAGTTGTGTGGGGTTTTACATTATCTGTATACTCTGTCTTTGTCTGTCTCAAAAATCCCCACCATATGGAAGACATCATGTATTGTGCCAGTACCTAAAAAACCAAATGCCAAGGCTCTGAAAGACTTGAGACCCATTGCCTTGACCTCTCACGTGATGAAGTGTTTTGAGAGGACGGTGCTGGGGCATCTGAGGGCACAGGTCAGTGCCTTTCAAGACCCATTGCAATTTGCTTACAGGGGGGGTGTGGGTACAGATGATGCTCTTATTTATTTGTTGCACAGGGTGTATAGTCACCTGGAGACCTCGGCTGCATGTGTAAGAATAATGTTTTTTGATTTTTCAAGTGCTTTTAATACTTTACAGCCTCACATTTTATCTAATAAGCTTAATGGTTTTAAACTTCATAATTCCACTGTTAGCTGGATCACAGACTACCTCACAAGTAGACCACAGTATGTAAGACTTCACAAGAACATATCAGACTCCATCATAACAAACACAGGCGCGCCACAAGGAACAGTTTTATCTCCTTTTTTATTCACCCTTTACACCTCTGACTGCAGACATGGTAGCTCCTCCTGTCATCTGCAGAAGTTTTCAGATGACTCTGCACTAGTGGGCTACATTAATAATGATAATTGTGCCGCATATCAGGATGAGGTAAATAACTTTGTTAGCTGGTGCGCAGATGCCCATCTGATTTTAAATGTTGAGAAGACAAAGGAACTGATCATTGATTTTAGAAAACGTAGAAATGCGCCAGTTCCTATTTTAATTAAAGGTCATCCAGTAGAAGCTGTTCCCTCCTACAAATACCTAGGTGTCCACTTGGATAACAAACTGGACTGGAGGGAAAACAGCAGGGTGACTTTTAAGAAGGCCCAGTCAAGACTTTTCTTTTTAAGGAAACTGAGGTCTTTTGACTTGGGGAGGCCTATTTTAAACACTTTTTATCATGGGATTGTGGCGAGTGTTTTATTTTATGCTGTTGTGTGCTGGGGTGGAGGGATGTCACTTGAGGATAGGAACAGGCTGAATAAGCTCATTAGGAAGGCGGGGTCCATCACGGGTGTATGTTTTAATTCGGTGGAGCAGATTTTAGAGGAGAGGACAATGAGGAAAATGAAAAGCGTACTGAGCATGGACGACCACCCATTGCTCAGCTTGATCACAAAAAGTGGCAGAAGCCAAAGGCTCCTCCTGCCTAGATGCTCCACCGAACGGTTCAGAAGATCTTTTATTCCTGCAGCTATCAGAATTTTTAACAACAGCTGTTGAGTGATTTTTTAAAATGTTTTATAATGTTGTTGAGATTCTTTGTGTGTTTTAATGATGGACTGTTTTTATTTATTTATTAGCTCTTATTTATTATGTATTTGTCCTGTCTTCCTGTTACGTGTTGTATGTATGACCAGGTGGCACTCAATTTCCCCTTGGGGATTAATAAAGTCTCTCTCTCTCTCTCTCTCTCTCTCTCTCTCTGTTTGGGGTTGAGCCACCGTACAGGAAAGGTAGGCGTCCTTCTTGGTTGGCTTATTGCTCTTTTTGGTGCATTGTAATGTACTTAGTTGTTGGTTACTGACACCATTTAACTTAATTGTAGCCCTGTCCATCGGCGGCTGGCGTGGGGTCGGCTGCTGTTCTGGGATGGTGTGCTGAGCTGGGCAAACTCAAGGTAAAAGATGCGTTCTGTACGCTTCTCTCGTGTTTGCGAACGTAGTCTCTGTTGTGACTGATGTAGTGTTACTCTATCACAGTGTCGCTGGTGATGTTCTTCCACTTTGTGTCCTGTGTGGTTGACTACTTGCATGCCGCTTCGAGAGAACCAGAGGTAATGCCGGCATTTTCTGTAAGAGTTTCGACGCTTAGCACTTGACTTGTGTAGGGAGTTGTGTGGGGTGGGAGTGGGGGTGCTCCGCAGGTGTGATGGCGGGACTGGCAGCGTGGTGCCCTTGATATCGCGCTGTGGTGTCGTGGTTGCACCTGTGGGAGCGCCCACATTTCCACCATACACAACTCCTGTTGAATCGAGTTATAAATGCCGTGCCTAATGGTAACTTTCTCGTTAAATGTACATAGGAGGAGATGGTGCCTTCGACTACACTGATGCAGTGTCACTAGAGAAGGGGGGGCATCACTGTTCTTTTCCCAACCTTTTGTTTTGTTTTGTCCTATTGTGTGAGTGATTCATCCTGTGCAACCTTTTCACTTTGACGTCCGAGACGAAGGGGCTTGTGTAAGTTTCACTCTAACATCCGAGACGAAGGGGCTCGTGTAAGTTTCTACTTAGTAACCGCCAAGACGGAGCTTGTGTATATGATTAGGGTATGAACACTGAAGTATTACTGGGAGACGTATCTTAAATCTCAGACTCCTTTTGGAACCTATACTTGCTGTAGGGGGAGACCAAAGACGTGTGTCTAACAGGCTTGTGTGTGTGTGTGTGGTGGCCATTACCAATTTTGCCCTTTTGGCAGTTTTTCTTTTGTATAATTTGATTTACTAACTTTGTTTGCCGTGCAATTTGTTATTTGGTCTACCCCTCGTGCATTAGCATTTTTGCATAACTAGCACATTTGGACATTTTTGTATTTTGAGATGACGTGCCCATAAGTGCTGTAAGTTCATATTCTGTTTTCATATTGGACTGAGCCGTGAGGCATACTTGATGTGCAGAGATTCATTACGATATAGAAGAGATTCATTACGAGAAGAAAGAAAATAAAAAGAACTCTGAATTGTATGACAGTTGTATCTCTTGTTATTCACTAACCTGTTGCGGGGAAAGTCAAATCAAGTGTTTGATGGTTGGGTTCTCTCACCCTAACAAATGAGAGTGGCGTAGTCACTAAACATCTTAAAAACATCTAAAAATCTTAAAAAATATTACGGTAAAGAGATAACGCAGGCCATATGTATGACATAACGGTGTCATAACATTGTCATAATGCAGTCATGAATGTGTCATAAACATTATGTCAATGTCATACACATTGTATGACTTTGTCTTTAAGTGAAATTCGGTTATGACCAAGACAGGCCTAACAATGTCAACTTTTCATGGCCATAACACGTTTATGACATTGGCATTATGTTTATGACTTGTTCATGACACTATTATGACACTGTTATGTCACATGTATGATGGCGTCAAGTAACCATATACTGTATCTAGTGCATTTGCAACCGAAACATCTGATGGGCAATAAAATCGTGATTAACAATGAGCCCTGCCTTTCTGTTAATGAACACATGCAGTAACAATATGTAACTAGAAATGCATTCAGAGAACGCAGACCTCCGCCAAGGAAGTTCAGTTCGTTTTGGACATAGGTGTAGAGTCATGATGTGGTTTCATGCATTTAGGCCTATAGGCCACATAGCACTTGTGTTCAGGTAATTGAACCGTCAAGTCGTAACCAAATTATAGTTCTATCTGTCTCTTTTATCATTTCCATGTCCTCTAGCTGTGGTCTGTTTAGTTCACCTGTGATTGTGGTATTGGCAAAGTGTTCATGTTATAGGCCTACTGTGATTTGCAAATGCACTTAATGAATATTAGTCACATTGTTGATGATTGGCAGCATGCCTTTCATTAGGCTACCATCTAAAACAAAATTAAAATTAAAAAGCACAATTTTCATTGGCCAACACCCGTAGTAGGCCTACATATTCAGTAGTGCAGCGGCCCATACTACTTTGAGCCGTTCACTTAATTATTGAATCAGAATGAAATGTGCAAGAATCCCCTTATCCAGTGGCAGTGCATGGATGGTTGTGGAGTGTCAGTTATTGTTGGCTATTTCGTAAGGCTAAACACACTTTTGATATGTAAATCCACTTCTATCATTTCTAGCTGTTTCAATATCGTGGGGTGCAAACGCAATTGCTTAGCGAGAGACATGTTGACTCGACTGGTCGCAGCTAGCGGAATCATTGCCTACCGCGACACTACACTTGTTGGAGAAGTTCCTCCTACCTGTGAATAGGCTATGGGAATCCGTTCATGAGGGTTATTGCGAGCTGATCTTGGCGTTGTGGGCAGTTGATCGGCACCCGGGCCTGCTCTCTATTTCGTATTGAAAATCACTGTTCACCGCATCTCCAGCGTTCATTCGTTACGAAGTCTAGTATAGTCTATGGAATGTTTGTAGTGCTGATGGCTTCAGTGCGCGGGGATTGGGGAGGCAGCAAATCACCGTGGACTAACGCAATTCGCGCGCGTCTTTCTTTGAGCTTCATTTTATATGAATGTTTTGTGACAGCATTGTGAACTTAAACGATATGCGAGGCTGTAGCTAAGGCTGCTTTTTGATAGCGATTTTGACTGCGGTAATGCATTTCACTTCAATGCTCTGCCCGGTGTGGCTGCGTGAAGGTGGCTGCGTGAAGGTACACCAGTGGTGCTGCTCAGGGCTCCTCAGTGGTCCTTGCGCACCCTGTGGCAGGCCATGTAATAGCAGCGTGACGAACACACACTGTGGCTGGCTATGGAATAGCAGCGTGACGAACACACACTGTGGCAGGCCATGTAATAGCAGCGTGACGAACAGACACACAAATTCGGGCGATCACATAACCTCCTGGCGGAGGTAATTAAGTTTAAGAATTAACAATACGTTTATAACGTGGTCTTCTTGTGTATTTTGTATATTTTTTATCTTCTTTTTGCTTTTGTTTGGGTTTTTTTTATGCTTTCCCGATCCTTGCCCATCTCTCTTTCCCGTTCTTCCACTTTTACTTCATAAATCTCTGCAAACCTCTCACAACTTTGCTCAAGCCTGTTCTTCAAGCAGCAGTAATTTCTAGAAACAATAAGTAGGCCTAGTTAATAGCAATGAAGTGGTTTGTATAATTCTATAGAAGAGGCAATTCCACTTCCAGTCTGCTCGTTCACCAAAGAAGAAGACAAATACAAATACGGTTGCAAATCACGTTAACAAGAAGACATTATGTTGAAATGGTGGCGAACTATGAATCAATCAAAAGGATTAGGTTGTTAATATCACGCAATATTTACAACCTAATCCTTCACAGAAACAGAATGCCGTTTATCAATAAATCTGGTAGTTTTTACTTTAATTTCAGTTATCTTTGGCTCAGGATGATGATGATGATGATGATGATGATGATGATGATGATGATGATGATTACTATTACTGTTGTTGTTATTGTTTGGAATTCCCTGTTGCAACATATGGCAACACATACAGTGCACTTACTGGATGTCTCGACGCAGCCTCGTCAGGAAACGCACCCAGGGGACATTTTGAGGAAATGTTGACCAGGTGTGGCCATGTACAGTATTAAGCCCAGATAACAGCCGTGTCTACTGGTACCCTGACCCTGACCTTGCCTGGTTAACACCCGACCTAATCACAAGTGAGATTAGGTCTGGGGAGTTACCTATTGTGAATTCCGTAGGGGGCAGAATACTTGGCTATTATGACACACTGCCCTGCTCTCTAATTGGGCAGAGAAACTGTTAAGGTCGGAATGCTTGGCCATTATGACACAGGGACCATGATCTTGGCCGTTATGAGTCATCCTCGCCAGACTGTCTTTCAGATCGAAACGATTGTGTAGAACTAAAGGCAGTATGGGAGTTCCCAGGCTAACCCTGACCCTGGCCCCAAACCAAACCCTAACCGTAAACATAATGCTCTACAGTTATTAACTCCTTTGTGCAGGGCCTATATAATCTTACTGTCTCCAAAATCGAAATGACCAAGTCTTAATCTGTTACTCAAGGATCTTGGTAATGTCATAGCAATATTGTTATGATGTAGTTGAGTCTTTTAGGTGCACTGTGTAAGATGGTGGTAAGAGTTGGAATTGCAACTATGCTGCTCATTGAAACTGTGCTGTTCATGAATATTTGCAAAATAATAAACTAATATTTACTAATATGACCACAGTACAGTAGGCCCTACATAAAGTTTTGCAGCTAATAATGTCTATTTCTGGAAATTCAAAATGGCAGACAATAGAGAAGATCCCCCTTTTCATGTCTGAAAAGTGCAATTTTCCCAGTCTTAATGAATACTTAGAATTTGATTGTGCATGTAAAAAGTATTAATGAAAAATGTAACAATTGTGAACGGTCAGCATGAATTCTGGAAATAAACTACTAAAAATATTACCCAGTGCACCTTTAAGTAACTAGTGAATGGGCCGCCGGCGGGCCCGTCCACCCTAAGACAATGTGGCGCAACAGCCAGGACTATTGTATTGTGACATACGAACTGCATTTAACTGCATATCTGCATACAGTATCTCCCGACAGGCAGGCAGGCCTTCGTGACAAGCCAGCTCTCACAGCTCAACGCAGCAGAGAGCTTCTCAAACCAGCTGGAAACACACCGCTACATCAGTGTGTGTGTGACCGGCGTCTTCTTCTTTACATTCTCATCAATTATTTGGCACGCCAATATGCTATGCAGTCCGTCACTCACCCACCCGTGGCCAGCAGCTCCAGAGAGAGCATGGAACTGCCATGCCGTCTATTTATAGCTCAATTAGTCATTTCTATGCTTTTCGGTGTCATGGCGATGATCAGAGCTGCTGCTAATGTGCTTCTGAATAGCATTTCGCCTGAATGCAGTGGAGCTGGTGGAGATACTGGTGGGAGACTGGAGGGGGGAGGGAGGGAGGGAGGAAAAGAAAAAAAACAAAACAAGGGAATGAATTTAAAAAAAAAGAAAAGAAAGAAAAGAACAGCTCATGGCCGTTACTTGTACTTTGTGGAAGTTCTTGGCAGAGAGCTGGCGGTGGGCAGCTCTCACTGTTCAGAACATCATTACACAGATGGAGGCAGTGAGTGAGGAAGAAGAGAGGGATAGAGGTGAGAGAGAGGGAGAGAGAGAGAGAGACTGAGGGAGGGGGAGAGAGGGAGAAGGAGAGTGAAGGAGGGGGAGAGTGGAGTGGAGAGAGGGAGAGGGGAGAGAGAGAGAGAGATAGAAAGAAGGAGGGAGTGAGGGAGGGAGAGAGAGAGAGCGAGCGATAGGAGGGGGAAGCCTAAAAAGTGTGTCCTGGCCCGCCTGTCAGCCAGCCACGGATGAGCTAACTAAAAATGAAAATCGGGGTCATCTGGAAGCCATTTCTGCGAGTACTCCTTTTTTTCCCCTCTTCTCTCCTCTCTCTTTCTCTCGCTTTCTCATTCTCTCCTCTCTTTCTCTCTTCCTCCTCCTCCTCTCCCACCCACCTTCCTCCCTCCTCCTCTCCACTCTCTCTCTCTCTCTCTCTCTCTCTCTTTCTCCCTCCTCCTCCTCCTCCTCCACCCACCTTCTTCCTCCTCTTCTCCCACCCACCTTCCTCCCTCCTTCTCTCTCTCTCTCTCTCTTTATCTCCCTCCTCCTTCTCCTCCTCCTCCTCCTCTCCCACCCACCTTCCTCCTTCCTTCTCTCCTCTCCCTCTCTCCCTCCTGCTCCTCCTCCTCCCCCTCCTCCTCCTCCTTTTCAACTACCCACCCGCCCGCCCCCCTCTTGTCTCATTTTAATCTCTTAGCCGAATCTCCACCCCTTACTCCCTGGGGAGAGCGGGGCCCAGTGACCAAGATCTGTGCACGCTAGGTCTGCATGGCACGCAAGCTCATCCCGCCGAGAACGGCTCGCTCCGTAGCACGCAAATTCCGGCAGGAAAAAGAAACAAATAATTATGCATAATGCATGGGTTCACGTACGTATCGGCGTCCTAAGTGAAGAATGTCACGCATCCTGACATGTGAATGAATGAAAGAATGAACGAACGAATGAACAAACGGAGAAGGGCCTACCGCTCAACACTGCCCTTTTTTTGCAGTGAGAGAATATAGCGTGCAAAAAATATGAAGAAAATTAAGTGAAATATGGGAAAGGGGAGAACAAAATGAACAAGGTTTAAACCTAATAATAATAATCGGATCATTTGTTCATCCAACAAATGTATTATAGCGAAAATAAAAAAGATTTAATTTCAACAAGTTAGAATATCTATTTTTGAGGTTTCAGGCCATAACAAAAATATCCATAAATATTTAGGAACTTTCACCCACACACAAAAAACCCATGAAATTCACCAGTATCATGTTGCAGACTAAGGCTATTCCGCAATTTGTATTCACAAAGTTTCAGCTTGGCTTCCAGATATCGCTTGCCAAGGTTATTTTGCAAATGCGCAGAGAATCAGGCCATGCAGCCACAGCACGAGGGCAATTGGTTAGTTCGGCAAAAAAAAATAAAATGGATCTGCAATTCATTTGTGGTGGAGTAACTACAGGTAATTTGGCAAGCAGGACCGATGCATGCATGGACCCAATCAATGTTCCAGACCAGCCTGCCTCAGCGACATAAAACCAATAAGGCTGACAGACCAGGGCCGTTGACAGCTTTCACCGGGCCCGTGAGAAAGTCATCTGAAAGCCCCCCCGCCTCCCAACAAAGACAGATAGTGTAAAAAAACTCCCATTTCTCCAACCGATCCCCCTCTTCTCCCTTCTCCCTGGGCCCTGGACAACTGAGCCCTTAGCCCCTGGGCTGTCAGCATCCCTGAGACAGAGAGACGGATGGAGGGGGAAAATAATACACCTCCTTACCAAATGGAAGTAATAGCATACCCTTAAGGCTCCGACATATACGCACAAGCAAGCAAAATCCATTTCAATGACCTGCTGATTTTTTTTTTTACTTCGGAGTGGCTGAGGTAAGGAACATTTGATTTAGGCTACCTGACATGTGTATATATACGTCTGCTTCGAATAAAATGGACTTAAATTGCCTTTCATGATTCAGTTTAGTCTACTTTTAGCGTAATGAGCCACTTAGAGCGGGTAGTTAACACCTTGCTGTGGGCCTGGGGTCACCCGAGGTCAAGTTTGCATGGCGTGCGTGGGTGGGTGGGTGAGCCAATTCCCTCAGAGAGTGATTCTCAAACTGTGGGCTTTGCATGTATTCCAAGTGGGCCTTGAAATCATTTTCTAAGAATAATAATGTGTGTGTGTGTCTGTCTGTGCATGTGTGTGTGGTTGTCTTTGTGTGTGTCTGGCGTCACACTCCACTCCATGAGGGTCCATGCGCTGACTTGTTGCCATGGACCGGACAGCAGCTGAGTCGAGAGTGGTGGTGATGGAGTCAGGGAGAGTTCAGGCTGTCGACTGCCTGCCTGCCTGTCTCCCGGGCCTAGGCCATAGGCTGTCGTGGCAACAAATGTAAACAATGCGAGTGTAGAGGGTCAGTCAGACGTCTACTGTTGGCATGCCTCCGGGCCCCTCGGCACGTTCGTTTGTTTTCATATCAGACGCCGCTCGAGAATAACTCAATTCTTATTTGATTGGTTAAAGATGGACTTCAATTTTGGTTTCACTTCTTACCTTCTTCTTCTTCCTCTTCTTCTTCTTCTTCTTCTTCTTCCTCTTCCTCTTCCTCTTCTTCTTCTTCTTCTTCTTCTTCTTCTTCTTCTTCTTCTTCTTCTTCTTCTTCTTCTTCTTCTTCTTTCTTCTTCTTCTTCTCCTGCCCAAGCTGTGGCTTTTTAGGGGGGTGCTTTTACGTAATTTACATGGACACGTTTCCTCATGTCCAGCCTCATAGTTTGTAATCAGTTGCTAAAATTATCTTTGGATTACGATAAATCAGATACATTTCGCCAGATAATCGCCAGATCCTTACGATTTTGCTGCGAGTTATATCCCCTCTGACCTGTTTGTTTTCATAAAACAGCATGTCATGTAACCGACCTACCAGTCGCTGGATGGTTTGCCATAATCTAATTCCTGCGGCAATCAAGACTAATCTCCACAAACACTCCCGCTGCCCTCCCCTTCATCCTCTTATGTATTTAGAGACGTTTAATGTGTGTGTGTGTGTGTGTGTGTGTGTGTGTGTGTGTGTGTGTGTGTGTGTGTGTGTGTGTGTGTGTGTGTGTGTGTGTGTGTGTGTGTGTGTGTGTGTGTGTGTGTGGCTAATATGATGACTTAATTTCTATGAAGGCTCTACTGTATCCATGTACCCATCCCATCAGTTCAATCCTCTGATACAGTAAGTTAATTTGTGTATTAGTACATTGACGGGTCAACAGTCAATCTTTCCACCTCTGCTTCAGGCTATTCTGTATCCCTGTGCTGCAGAAAAATAAGGCTTTGTGTGCTTGCTATCAGAGGTGTCGAAAATAGAAGTAAATTCATGATGTAGGCCTAGCCTATGTTCAACACTATCACATGATACTACACAGCTGTTACACCATTTCCTCCAAGAACCCACCGCAAATTTGATCCAACCAGAGGTCGTAAGAGGTCGTAAGACAGTACACAGGTGGTTACTCAGATAAGTTACCTGTGTTGGAAGGAAACAGTGTTTTACTTTTACTTTTACATTTCACACATCTGTTTTCAATCCTTTGAAATTAAAATGAGAAATGTACCCTGACACCTATAGTATTTCACAGATCTTAATGTGTGACTTAATGTGTCCCAATTACACTTCACAACTCAAAACTTGAAGGGAACACCAAAACATGCCAATTTACTGAGTAAATTTGTTTAAGGGAAAATATTGGTAGTTGCTTTTCATTTCAACGTAGGATATAAAATGGATTTACAATCAGAGTTGCTTCCCTACCTGGATTAAATTATTTCATGAAAGTACGATTGACTAGGAGTTGTGCTTCAATGTTTGGGTGTTTGTTCTTGTTTTTTTTTAGCAGTGTATATTCACCAACTAGGTATGTCTGTGTGACCAGAGCAGACAAATCTGTGGGTAAAACCTGCTGTCAGACCGAGGTGTGATCCAGCAGCCCTCTGCTTTAGAACCGGCTTCCAGAAGACGTCAAATCACTCCTGCAGGGGTGATAGTGAAAAAAAATCCTGAGCCTGAACTTTTTTTCCCTGTTCTAACGACGACGACAAGATACTGCATAGTTACGTAACGTAGGCCTATTTTGACACATTATTCACAGTTATATATAACAGTTAATAG
>NC_085875.1:12853640-12873640 GCF_034702125.1 Engraulis encrasicolus
GATTAATCTTAAGATCAAAAAAGGTTAATCGAATCAATAGTGTGGACATTTCCTGTGGAAGGATTAAAAAAAAAAAAAGCTTGGCCTCTCGTCCTTAGCCAAAGTCTGTTGATGGGATTCGGGGCCATGCACTCTAGTTTCCCTTCATAGCAAACTAAACTAACCCAATACTCACCTGAGGGGTACTCTAAAAATCTAGCTTCTGTCATTTACCCAGGTATTTGCCCGGGTATTCTTAAAGGGACACTGTGCAGGAAGGGGTTAAAAAAGGTACTGCAACTATGCTGCTCATTGAAACTGGGCTGCCTTTTGCCAAATTTGATCTTTACATGAAAGTTTACTAAGTAATAAACAAATATTTTCTAGTATGGTCAGGGGCGCCGTGTGTCAAAAATTCGATAAGGCTATAGATTACGCTCTACGCAGAGTCAGACGATAGCCTTTGAGAGGGAGAGTGAGGGAGCACGAGAGAGAGAGGCTGTGAAACGTGCTAGCATGTTCAAAACAACAGACAGAGAGCACACTGGTTGGTTAGTCTGCAAAAGTTATTGGCTAAACATTTACCTAAAATCAGTTTTTGACACTTTGTCTGGGAACGGCGCAAAACACATGGTTCCCTCAATCAACAGACCGAAATCCACGGACCCAGTGAAGGGGTTGGCAAAATTAAATCATTCTGAAGTGGTGAATAATTGTAGGCTAAACCTTGATTGAGTCATTTTTGCAGCTAAAAATGGCTATTTTTGGAAATTCAAAATGGCGGACCATGGAGAAGATCCCCCTTTTCATTTATGAAAAGTGCAATTTTTCCAGTCATAATGAATACTTAGAATTTGATGGTGGTGGTAAGTATTCATTAAAAAGGTAATATTAGTGAATGGGCAGCATGAATTCTGGAAATACTAAACAACTAAAAATCTCACACAGTGTCCCTTTAACTGTAGACAAGTGGTAGCTAATATTAGGTAGGCTAAGTGGTATGTATCTACTAATACAGGTGGTGTGTGCAGTGTTGCCAAAAGAAAATCAACCAAAGTTGCTATTGGCTCGTTGAAAAGTCGCTAGAAGTCGCTAGATGACGTCATGATGTTACGTATGGCGTCACAGCGTCACGCACGCCACGCTGATCTACAGAAAACGTGCCCATATGCCTTCATCCACAGTAGAAGTTGGCGCCGCTAGCTACTTTTTGGAGATCAGAGCTAATCTGCAGCCCTGCTTAACCGTGGGAAACGCTTCTGACAGCGACGCAGAGTCACAATTGTGTTGAAAACAATGAATTTGTCACTGAAAATGCAAGTTTTAAAAAGTCGCCAGAGGCACTAAAAAGACGCTAAAGGCGCTAGATCTGTTTTCTAGTCACCCAGGGACGTCAAAAGTCGCTAATTTGGTAACACTGGGTGTGTGACCAAAAACCAAAGCAAAAAAGCAATTACCCTGCTTGGCCCTTAGGCCCTTAGGTTATTCCGCACATATTTTATGATATTGATTAAGTCATTTGTAAGTCGATTTGGTTAAATCCTCTGCTAAATGTAATGCAACATGTGGTTTTGTTTTGAGACGAGGATAAAATCCAAGTGTCAGCTATTTGGATGTGCTAACCTAATTGAGTTATTTAGCCACTAAAGCATATTTTTGACATATTTTTGACATATATTTGGCATTATCCTTGTCATACTTTCTTCTGCATTCTAAGTTCGGTAACGCTTTAGAATAAGGTTCTTCTAATAAGCGTTTATAGTCACTAGTAAGCAGGTAGTAATACCCTTACAAGTGCCCAATAACATGCCTATTAACTTTGTTAACATCTTATAAGCTGCTTATGTGTTTATAGTGATTTATTTTTTTAGTCTTATTATTTAAATCGGTACACATATGAGTCAGTGACGTTTCAGTACTAGCACAAGTCAGGGCGCCCACTATTGTATGGATTTCTTGTTTGTTTGTTTGTTTGTTTCTAAAGAAGGCAAGTGCTACACCCTCCATCATGACAACATTCTACAGAGGAACCATAGAGAGCGTCGTGTCCAGCTGCATCACAGTGTGGGGAGGAAGCTGCACGGAGAAAAACAGGAAGACACTCCAGCGTGTTGTGAACACAGCGAAGAAGATCATTGGAGCACCACTCCCCTCCCTGCAGGACATTTACACCACACGCCTCACCCGGAAAGCACTGATGATCATCAAAGACACAAGCCACCCTGCACACAAACTGTTCAGCCTCCTGCCCTCTGGAAAGAGGTACAGGCGCCTCCGTTCCTGTACCACCAGGCTTGCAAGCAGCACCATGCACCAAGCAATCAAGATACTGAACACTCAACCCACTCTCCCTCCACTGTCAGCCTCTAGCCAGCCAGGCCACTGACAACCCCCCCCTCATCCCCACCACCATATCTGCGACTGAACATTCCACCTGCACTACTATATTTGTGACTGAACTTTCAACCTGCACTAACTCAAAACATGCACGCACACACACACACACACACACACACACACACACACACACACACACACACACACACACACACACACACACACACACACACACACACAAGCACACTGCACTTTCTGCACTGAACTCAAACACACACACACACACACACACACACACACACACACACACACACACACACGCACACACACACACGAACACACACACCGACGCACACCGCACCTTCTACCTGCACTAAACACACACACACACACACACACACACACACACACACACACACACACTGCTGCTGGTGTACTTGATAGACCTATTTTAATATTTATTTTTTTCAAAATGCTACTATTACTATGTCAGAACGCTATAAAGGACTTTTAGAAAAAGCACAACAAATACCTCCTCTTAATGTATGTTCTCTACAAGTCTTCTGTTGTCCAGTCTTGCACTTTAAATGTCTGTATGAGCACTGTCTATGTCCATACTGTCTTATGTCCATGTATGAGTACTGTCTATGTCTATACTGTCTATGTCCTTACCTAGATTAGTCTATGTCTGCATGGGAAAGCAAGAAACGTAATTTCAAATTCTTTGTATGACCAGTGCATGTAAAGAAATTGACAATAAAACCAACTTGACTTGACTTGAACTTGACTTAGTGGACTATCTAAGAAGCATGTTCAGCATAACCACCACCATTTACTAATTAATTTATGGCCATTAGATACTGTTGCGCCACCTGTCGCCTGAGCCCAAAAAAGCATCTTACTTTGACCCATACGCTCACTCCAGGTTGTTCAAAAAAATGGTCTTCAGATGCAAGTATCTGGATCAGTACATTTGTTACACTGTAGATGATTTATCGCTTCAGCCAACATCATCTTGAAAGCGAAAAGTGAAAGCCCAACTGGGAAACTCCAACTCCCATTGTCATTGTGACACAGCACTCCACAGCACACAAGTGCACACTGCACACAACAAAATTGCATTTATGCCTCCCCCGTGCAAGGGGGCAGCCTCAAATGGTGCCCAAAAGGGAGCAGTGCGGCTGGACGGTACCACGCTCAGAGTACCTCAGTCATGGAGGAGGATGGGGGAGAGCAGTGGTTAATTACTCCCACCAACCTGGCGGGTCGGGAGTCCAACCTTTGGGCTATGAGTCTGACCTTTGGGCTACAAGTCTAGCCATTTACCCATGACTGCCCACTGATTTTCAGTGTCTTAAAGAAGGCTCAGACCGAAATATCTGTCTGTGTGTCACGCCACTATCCCACTAGAAAAAAATACAAGAAATGTAGTTGAGAGTACAGCTTTTGAATTCTGTATTTTCCATGCACACTGCACTGAATGTTGTATTGTGACGGACTGGGTAATCCTGGGACAGCTCCGCCCTCTGTCAGCTGTACCTGCTCGATGCATTTGGCTGTGCTCAGCATCTGATGGAGCGCAGGTGCGCGTCCTGATGAGGCAGAATACAAAACCGTGCTACACTGGCATGGCGGGGCCTCCCTCTTCCTTTCCTTTGGCGGTTTGGGTTTTTGGTTTGGTCACCCCTAGACATTTTTGCATACACTCACACGATTACTGATCTTGCACCACATTATTCTTTATTCTACTTATTTCAAATAAATACCCTAAATTGTTATTCTGCGTATGGATTCCTTTTGTGTTGCACCTTTTGAGCCAGGGGTCGTGACAATATTATTGATTTGTTTGGTATTTTATTTTATGTCATTGTGTGTCTATTGTAACTCCAGATCTACTAAATGTAGTGCAATGTAACGCAATGTTCTGGCTGAAGGTGGTACGTGCTCATGGCCGTAGCCAGGAATTTGAAATAAGGGAGGTCCATTTCCGCCAGAATTTTTTTAAAAGTGCACTGTGTAGGATGTTGCCCGGAGTATCAATTGTAACTATGTTGCTCATTGAAACTATGCTATCTTTTGCCAATTTTGGTCTTTTCATGAATATTTGCTAAATAATGAAGTAATATTTACTGGTATGACCACAGTTTACAGTATGTTTTGCAGCTGAAAAGATTTATGGAAATTCAAAATGGCGGACAATGGAGAAGATCCCCTTTTTCATGTATGAAAAATATTATTTTCTCTAAAAATAAGGGAGGTCCGGACCTCCCTTACCTCATATGTGGCTACGGCCATGTACGTGCTGACAAATAAGGAAGCAGACGAGACTCGCAACACAACAGCTACAGCTATAATCTGAGCTGCGAGGTTTCATCACAACACGGGCCACTGGACACTCGGGACATCTGACAGACAGTGGCTGTTTGGGGCAGGTTTGGCAGGGAGCTCCAAGACAGTTGCTAGAGAGAGAGAGAGAGAGAAGAGAGAGAGAGAGAGAGAGAGAGAGAGAGAGAGGGAGAGAGAGAGAGAGAGAGAGAGAGAGAGAGAGAGAGAGAGGGAGGGAGAGATGAGAGAGAGAGAGGAGAGAGATAGAAAAGAGAGGGAGAGAGAAGAGAGAGAGAGAGAGAGAAGAGAGAAAGAGAGGGAGAGAGAAGAAAGAGAGAGAGAGAGAAACAGAAAGAGAGCATTCCAGGGTAATTATGTAGTTCTAGGGCTGTGCAACTGTGACCGGCCACAGACTAAACATGCAGCGTCCTCTCGCTGTTCTGTTGCTCAATCTCTGTGCGGCAATATTGCTATCAGCATGCCTCTCCCCAGCTCCCCAGCTCCCCAGCCCCAGTGGGAGATGCTATCTCTCCGTTCTCTTCCTTTTCTCTCTCTCTCTCTCTCTCTCTCTCTCTCTCTCTCTCTCTCTCTCTCTCTCTCTCTGTTCAACTCCCTGAGTTGAAGCAGTGGTGAGGGACGCTAACCCCTCCACTACCCCCCCCACCCTCTCTTCCTCTCTCCTCTCCATATCAACACCCCACCACCACCACCTCTGTCTAACTCCCTGGGCAGCAGTGTGGGATCCTATACTCTAACCCCCACCCCCCCCCACCCCGCCTTCTTTTTCTCTCTCTCTCTCTCTCTCTCTCTCTCTCTCTCTCTCTCTCTCTCTCTCTCTCTCTCTCTCTCTCTCTCCTTCTCTCCAGAGAGCGGAGGGCCCACACAAGCCCGTGAGACGCTGGGAAGGAATGTCAAGTATACAGACCAGGAAGACACACGCACACACACACACACACACCGCCTTGGACCAGGACGTCAAGGAGCCTTAGCTGACCTCTGCCATTATGCAAAGCAGTGTGTGTGTGTGTGTGTGTGTGTGTGTGTGTGTGTGTGTGTGTGTGCGTGTGCGTGTGTGTGTGTGTGTCCGAGTCAGAGGAGGTGTCATTATGGCATATGGTTGCAGATGGAGCATCGCATGCACGCACACACACACGCACACACACACGCACACACACACATTCTCCTGCAGTGTATTTTGACAGTATGTGTGCACTTCCCTCGTTGAAATTAATTCTTAAATATTCCATTAACACTATACATGTAGCTGCTGCACACATATGCAAATGGGGCAGGTAGCATTACTTTGGAAATATTTGAAGTAAAACTGGCAATAGACTATGCAAGTTGCTCCAGGGAATGCAATTAAATAATATAAGCTAAGTATATTAAATATATATACTATATTTATTTACCATAAATTTTATTTGGTGATAGATTTGTAAAATTCTGTAGTATGCATTGTAATCAATAGTATTTTAATTAATCAAATGAATTGAATGGGCAACTTTAAAAATGGTCCACACTTCGCAGCCAATGTTGCAGTAAAATGATTTGTCTCAGGGACGTGTTGACACGTGTTGTATAATATTATCTATTAGTAGTAAGCTTTAAGTTTTATTCCTGGTATTATCCTCCTTGAGCGTTCTTGTGTTGGTCAGCGGAATAGCTTAACCACTGTTTGTTAGTGGTGTTCCTTGATCGTGCAAATCAGACATCTAGAATCGTAATCTTTGACTGGATGGGAAATACCTACTGTTCCTATCGGAATGCAACTTAATTGATCTACGTGTGCGCAACCACTGAACACTTCGACAGCAGTCAATGTTCTTCTTCAACCCTCAGTATGGGACAAGGAGCAGCGGTAAGTGGGGGGAAACGAGTTCCAATGCGATACAGATGTATTCAATAGATTTGGCTACTGTTGAAAGGAGGTAGTCTTTAACGCAGTCTTTGAAAATAAAAGCGATTAGGCTGCCACCATAAGCATGCGCCGATAACTGTAAAAAGTTTGCAAGGCATACATGGAAGGAGGTTGTATAATAGACCTTTAAGTTATTGAATAATGCCAAACCGTTTAAGTTTATCAAACCAACTTCATTAGTCTATTTCAAATAGATGTGGCTTTTGAACCTGTTGTAAGTAGTTAGTCAAACTCAGCGATTAAACCGAACGTCATAAAACAAACCTAAACACCTATCATGTCCCGAACGTGCCCAAAATCCTCTGCGTAATACGCACATCTGCACATCACAACAATCACACCAAATCGCAAAATATGTCGCCGTTGCTTCCTAAAAACATCAGATGCTGGCTATTCAGTCTGAATTCCGCAAAGCATGGTAACAGCTTTTGGTGAATCAGTTCCCGGCTATCATTTCAGCTGTTGCGTCTTCGGTTGCTTTTGGTGCGTGGCGAGGACGCAGCGGCTCTGAGATACTGTGATGAGGTCCCTAGGTCCACCACAATGGGAGGAGTATGGGGATAATACAGAGCCCGGCCCCCCTGCGCAGTCAACATATATAAAAGACGGTGGTAAAACAAACCAGGGCACAGAAAAGTGCGTCAGCTTTGGGTACAGTTAGTTAGAAAGACAGCTGTATTTTACAAACGGAACGTCCAGTTCGCTTCTGTGACTCTCTGTCACGTTACATGTAATGACAACTGATCAACGTGAAATCGTTTACTTTTATGCCGTGATATATAATACATGCCAGAGAGTTCATTACAGCATGGATTTTTCAACTTTTGTTTTACATTTTGTGCCATAATTACATCAGAATTCAAAAACTTCGAATTTTGAACTCTTCTGTTCATCTTGTAATTTTAATTCAAAGAAAAGAAAAAAAGACTTGAAACTTCCAATTGCTTACTTACAAGAATCCAGTAGCTCAGCACCATGACCCTGCTGGATCCAGACTATGCGGTGAAGAGCGGCAGCAGCAGCATCATCCGTGAGTGGAGTGGGCAGGTCCAGCCGGCTCTCATCGCCTCCTTAGTCTTCCTCTTCTGCCTGGAGGCTTGCCTATGGGTGCGCAACCTGCGGCTCAAGAGGAGGCTGCCGGGCCCCTTCGCCTGGCCCGTGGTGGGCAACGCCATGCAGCTGGGCCAGATGCCTCACATCACCTTCTCCAGGCTGGCCAAGAAGTACGGCAACGTCTACCAGATCCGACTGGGGAGTAACGACATTGTGGTGCTGAACGGCGCCGACGCCATCCGCAGTGCCCTCATCCAGCACAGCACCGAGTTCGCCGGCAGACCAAACTTCCTGTCCTTCCAGTTTGTGTCCGGTGGCAAGAGTATAGCATTCAACAGCTACACCAAGGAGTGGAAGGCACACCGCAAGCTGGCCCACTCCACGCTGAGAGCATTCTCCTCGGCCAACAGCCAGACCAGACTGGCCTTTGAGCAGCACGTGGCCGGGGAGGCCATGGAGCTGGTGCAGACCTTCCTGCGCCTCAGCCGCGACGGCCGCGCATACTTCAACCCGGCGCACGAGTTCACCGTGGCCGCCGCCAATGTCATCTGCGCCCTGTGCTTCGGCAAGCGATACGGCCACGACGACCCAGAGTTCCGCACCTTGCTCAGCCGCCTGGGCAAGTTCGGGGAGACGGTGGGCGCGGGGAGCCTGGTGGACGTCATGCCCTGGCTGCAATCCTTCCCCAACCCCGTGCGAGGCATCTTCCAGAACTTCAAGGACCTCAACGAGGAGTTCTTCAACTACGTCCGGGAGAAGGTGGGCCAGCACCGCAACACCTACAGCCACGAGGTGACCAGGGACATCAGCGACGCCATCATCAACGTCCTGGAGAACGGCGAGAGCACGCTGCCCAAAGACTTTGCGGAGTGCACGGTGGCGGACCTAGTGGGCGCCGGACAGGACACTGTGTCCACGGCCTTGAACTGGATCGTGCTGATGCTGGTGACGCACCCGCACCACCAGGTCCAGCTGCAGGAGCAGGTCGACAAGGTGGTGGGCAGAGACAGGCTGCCCACCATGGAGGACAGGAGCAGCTTGCCGTTCCTGGACGCCTTCATCTACGAAACCATGCGCTACACCAGCTTCGTGCCCGTCACCATCCCCCACGCCACCACGGCGGACGTCACCTTCGAGGGCCTCCACATCCCCAAGGACACCGTGGTGTTTGTCAACCAGTGGTCCGTCAACCACGACCCCCAGAAGTGGAAGGACCCGCACCTTTTCAACCCGTCGCGCTTCCTGGCTGAAGACGGCAGCCTGGACAAGGACCTGACGTCCAGCGTCATGATCTTCTCCACGGGCAAGAGGAGGTGCATCGGGGACCAGATCGCCAAAGTGGAGGTGTTTCTGTTCACAGCCATCCTGTTGCACCAGTGTAAGCTGGAGCACAGCCCTGCACAAGCCATGACAATGGAGTGCTCCTATGGGCTTACTCTGAAGCCTCTCCCCTTCAGCATCTCAGCCAGACTGAGAGGCAAGCTGCTCGGTTTGGTATCGCCTGCGTGATCACAAGGGATACAAAAAAAGTGAAATGAATGAATGAATGAAATCAAATAAAAAAGACTGGACATGCAGCTCAAATAGACTCCCAAACCACAAAGGACTTCAAAACTGTTTATTGAAAGTTGCCTTTGTTGCAAATCCTTTAACAGTGAGTATTAGCAAAAGAAACTCTGCACTGAATGCTATTTAAGGATGTTATGGTCATTTTCACGGTTTGTATGATTTGTGTTGCAAAAGAAAAATGTGTGATTTAATGTGGATGAAAGCTTCATTACACAACATATCAAGTCAGGTATACAGTTCCAGACATATACTACACTGCAGTGATAATAACTTATAGGTGAATGAACAACATGTGGAAAAGCACTATTTCAAAAAATGAAGTACAGCATATGGCCTTTCTTACAGTAAACTTTGTAGTCACTATCCTGCATGCATCTAACATATTGGCAGGACTTATATACGAAGTGACCATTTTTATACATTAAAGTATAAGCCTGTATTTGTTTAGCAAACAGGTGTTTGTGAAAGTAGGATACACCTAAGGGTACACTGTATATGTCAAAAGAAGAGCCTTTTTTAAAAGGAAAGTTCACAAATAGAAAGGAATACATTTAAAAAAATCCATTTATTCTTCACATGAGATGTTTATGTTTATTCAACATTTTATGAATTATATGTCAGGTATTATATGTTCAAATTTGTCTACTGTACATTGAAGAGCACATGTCACGGGCAGGAGAGGTTACCCCAAAAAGGATGGGTTTCGAGGTCACGCATCTACAACAATGTCTTGTTTCGAGAACTGTTATTAATTTCAGGAGTATAACACACAGGCAGCATTGATCTAACTTTTCAGCTGGGGAAAACAGCACAATGGTGCCTTTAAATGTGAGCCAACTCATTCAATGGCCAGTTTTGAATGAACTGCATTCTGCAGAGGGGATTGAACAAGAAAAAGAAAAAAGAGGAGAGAAAAGAAAAGGAAGAGAGGGGTGGGGGATTGTTGTGGGGTGAGGAGAGAAACAGAAGGTGAGTTTTAGATGCCAAAGCTATTGCCTCCCTGTTTTTATTTTCTTCAAACAGTTCTCACTTCAAACCACTTCCTAAGCTAAAATCGCAGAAGACGGGAAGAAAGACAGAGAGAGAGAGAGAGAGAGAGAGAGAGAGAGAGAAAGAGAAAATCCCAGGAAATGTCGAGGCATGACTTACACGTGTTTTCACAAATGTGCTTTTGCTTTTGTTTACACCCTTGGGGCTTGGCGAGCTATCTGGAAGTCATTTCACCTATGCTGAAATGCATGCATTCAGGAATTCATAAACGAGTGTGTGAAGCCAATAATCACAACCACTTATTGAATGTTCAAGGTAAAGCAATCACCACAGAAGAGTATTTTAATGATTATGTTGTTTTGTGTTTGTGTTTTGTACTCTTTTGGAAAAATAAGCTACATAGATCTGGAGTGAATAAAAGTGGTGTTTAAAACGGCTTGGAGATGTACGAGACATTTTGTGCTCCTTCAGTCTCTCTCTCTCTCTCTCTCTCTCTCTCTCTCTCTCTCTCTCTCTCTCTCTCTCTCTCTCTCTCTCTTTCCTGATCACTTGCTTGTACTCTTCTGGGAAAGCAATCAGGTTTTAATGAAACAGATACCTCTCTTTGTATGGCATCTTTAAGGTTCATAAATCCAACTTGATTAGAATTGCCTCTTGTTGCTCTCTACCTTAACTGAGTCCAGTTGATGGAACCCTTCATGACTTAAGCAACTCTGTAAATAAACGTGAAAAATCCTTCACGATAGCACAGTCTTTGTTGGCTTGTACACAGTAAATTCTACAGCGCTCAGTTAACACTTAGAGAGTTGATTTGACATCATTTAGACTTAAATGAACTCTGTAAGTGTTGAATTAACACCGCAACATTTACTGTGTAGCTGCTGCTGTTACGGGGTTCCCTGCAGAAAGAAAGCCTGGCATCTTCCTTTTAACTCATATACCGAATAACAGCTATTAAGCTGAATGCAACCATCATGCTCAGCAGTTCTAGGCAGTGCTGTGTGATGTGGCAGGCTTTTTCTGTACAGTCTGAGGTACTTTCTGGACATAAGATTACCCAAAAACCCAACAAGGGGACGTAATGAGCTTCTTCATTGCTTGTCTTCTCTTTTGTATCCTGTTATGCGTAGGCCCTCTAAAAAAAAATGTTCAGCCGTAAAAACACTGTCTTTCATGGCTTTCCAAAGCCATTTCGGCAAAAGCCGCAACGCTTAGAGGGAAATTATATCATTAAGTTTATATATAAATTATACAGCGTAACCATCACTCTAACAATTGTGTATACAGAACATTACACTCCAGTGTATTTGTTCCTAAGCCGGGACATTAACGGCACAGCATTGTTTACTGTTGCATATCTGATTGTAAACAAACGCCAGATTTAGACCGGCGGTCTTTAAAATGGTGCCCCTTTAACGCTAAAATAGTCAGTAATGATTCGCAGGATAGCCACAGCACGTTTCGCATTTGCACGGGTAAAAAAAAAAATGCAGTGTTAATTCAACACACAGAGTCAATTTAACACCTTCTAGATTGGTCCCAGAGTACACTAATAGTTGAATCAACACTGCATTTTTTTTTTACTACCACACTACCACAGTGCATAGTATCTCTTCAACCCTTTGGCTCCAGTGTGAGTGCATGTCCCATCTGATGCTGTGCTGTGTTGACCCCCCACATCAGCAGGCAAATAGACCTTTGCACACTTGGCCTGGATGTCTCATCGTGAGTTTACACCAGGGAAGCTGACAGGGGGGGGGGCAAAGGGGTAAGTTGTCCCTGGCCCTGGGAGAGATCCTCATTATATTGTATGTATTGGGTTTGGGGCCCTTTCAGATGACTTTGTCCCGGGCCCAGACGAAGCTGTCCTCGGCCCTGGTTTACACTGTACACAAACCCACCCCTTGTGTGTCTTAAAGTGAGTGAGTCCACCACTGACACTGCATTAGTCATGGGGTGCCAAGGTGATAGAGTGAAACATTTACTCTTGAACCTTTTCCAAGTTCGAATTCCCACATAAGAGATGTAGGCCTGTGGTTTTTCTTTACCAAGTCCAAAAAAAAAGAGAAAGAACGAAAAGACAAGGCACGGCACATTTTCAAACTTCCCAATGGGCCCTCTTCCTGTTTTCCTTTTGGATACACCATTATCTTCACCACAAGACTACATTGAGCCAGTGTAAGGGGTGACTGTTTCATACAGTATGTATACCTCATATATGATTTTCTATACAGTATGAGGCGGCATTGACCCAGCATATAGCTGCTTGATTGTTGTGTCACCTTGCCCAAATAAAACATAAAGAGAAGTAATCTCATTGGTCTAGTATACTTCCGTACATATTCAAGGATTTTCTCCTTTACATTCTCACTCAATACATTCTGTTTGGTACTTCATGTCTGTCTGCCAGAGAAGACATGACAGAATGCCAGACCAATATGTGAAGTGATAGTTGTACTTGATAGTTGTTTATTCACTGTTTATAGAGTAGTGTGTTACAGAATAGCTGAAGGCTTTTTTCTTTGTGCTCCAAACGGGTAAGGCCTTCTGTTGCAGCCTTGTTGCAGTGCCCTCAAAGCTCTACGGCAGTGATTCTCAAAGTGTGGTCCGGGGACCACTAGTGGTCCGCGACACAGCTCAGGTGGTCCGTACGGGGATTTCTAATTTTCCAAAACAAGGTAGCAGTAGGCTTTATTTGTAACATTATTACAAAGATAAACATAGCTGAAGTCTTATTTTCATCACAATAACCACATAATACATGTGAGTAAAAATAAGTGATCTGCATTGAAATTAGCAGTGTCAAATTAGCACCCGTCAACTGTCAATTCAGTTGACAGGTGGTCCCTGATTTTTTTGGGGGGGACAAAGTGGTCCTCGGTCTGAAAAAGTTTGAGAATCACTGCTCTACGGTGACTTTTCTTCCACTACACCTCCCATGTTGCTTGCCATGGCCTGCTGGAGTTGCCACGGCGACCTCTCCTCCGCTGAACTCTCGTCTCCTCCCGGCAGTCAGTCGGGGGCCGATTCTGGGAGGCCTAGAGGGACAGAGAGCTGGCACAAGACCCGTTAGCAGAGTTACCTAGTAGACCTTTGACACACACACACAGACAAACACACACACACACGCACAGGGACACACACACACGTGCGCACGCACACACTAGAAGAAGTGAGGGAAAGATAAAGAGGTGGAAAGGCAAGGGGAGATAGAGAGGGGCGAGAGAACTGGGAGAGAGAGAAATAGTGAGGGGGAGAGTTTTTTTTTTTTAAAGGTGGGAGAGAGACATGGGAGGAAGGAGAGATAGCGCAAAAAGGGGGGAGGCAATAAGAAAACATGAGATGAAGAGAAAAAATAAACCGAAAAGAGGTGATATAGGGGGGACCCCTGTGGTTGGTGTAGGAGGAGGGAAGGAGAGAGGGATGGAGTGAGAGAACACTGTTAAGTGCGAAAGCAGGAGAGCAAGAGTGGGAGAGAGGGTCTAGGGGCCCTTAGTAACCATGGTTGCAATGGGGAGGAGAGAGGGAGGGATAGAGCGAGAGATACAGACACACAAACACAGAGAGAAATGTGAGGAGTGAGAGAAAGTTACAGAGCGAAAGAGAGAGAGAGAGAGAGAGAGAGGGACTGAGAAAGCAAGAACGTAAAAAGCTTCTTAGAAAAACCTGAACTGCTTGGTTGACCACTCCCCCAGCCAAGATATATAAGGCATAGTGTCAAGGGCGAGATCCCCATTCCTCTAATTTGGACATCTGTGGACAGGCACAGACACAGCTAGGCTGCAAACCCCTCACCCTCCTCGGCCACAACGTACCATCCGAAGCAGGGGAGTAAGGTGTGAGCAAGAGAGATAGAGAGAGAGAGAAAGCGAGGGACAAAAGTGTGAGTGAGAGTCTGAGAGAGGGGGAGAGAGAGAGAGAGAGAGAGAGAAAGCGGGGAAGTAAGGTGAGAGTGAGAGTCTGAGAGAGAGAGAGAAAGCGGGTGAGTAAGGTGTGAGCGAGAGTCTTAGAGAGAGAGAGAAAGCGGGGAAGTAAGGTGAGAGCGAGAGTCTGAGAGAGAGAGATAGAGAAAACGGGGGAGTAAGGTGGCAAAGGAATAAGAGTGAAAGTCAACAAGAGATGACACATGACCCAGAGTATACTTAGAGAGGGGTGGTGCCATTACCGAAACTTTGCTCATCCCCCTTAGATTTGTTTCCACCCTCTTTTTTTCGAGATCTGTGGCAATTAATCCACACTTGAGGTCTACTCTTCACCACATGCGGTTGTCTGCGGAGGAAAGACTTCAGACCGGTTCCTCAGGGTCAGTTTTGTGACCTAATCTGACCTGAATTCTACACTATACTCCATACGTTATTATTCTACACGCTCTAGAAATAAGGGATCAGTTGTGTGGACCACCATGACCATGCTGGATCCCGACTATGTATTGAAAGACAGCGGCAGCAGTCTCGGCAGCAGTGTCGGCAGCAGTCTGAGCATCGCGGCCGGCAGCAGCAGCAGTAGTGGTGGCGGCGGCAGCAGCAGCATCATCCGTGAGTGGAGTGGGCAGGTCCAGCCGGCTCTCATCGCCTCGTTCGTCTTCCTCTTCTGCCTGGAGGCATGCCTGTGGGTGCGCAACCTGCGGCTCAAGAGGAGGCTGCCGGGCCCCTTCGCCTGGCCCGTGGTGGGCAACGCCATGCAGCTGGGCCAGATGCCTCACATCACCTTCTCCAGGCTGGCCAAGAAGTACGGCAACGTCTACCAGATCCGCCTCGGGTCCAGCGACATCGTGGTGCTGAACGGCTACGGCGCGATTCGGAAGGCCCTGCTGCAGCACAGCACCGAGTTCGCCGGCAGACCCAACTTCGAGTCCTTCACTTTTGTGTCAGGGGGCAAGAGCATATCGTTTGGCAACTACAGCAAGGAGTGGAAGACGCACCGCAAGATCGCGCAGTCCACCATCCGGGCGTTCTCATCGGCCAACAGCGAGACTAAAAAGACATTTGAGAAGCACATCGTGGCCGAGGCCATGGATCTGGTGAAAGCCTTCGTGGAGCTCAGCGAAAACGGGCAGTGCTTCAACCCGGGACTTTCGCTCACCGTGGCCGCCGCCAACGTCATCTGCGCCCTCTGCTTTGGAACGCGGTATCTCCACGACGATCAGGAGTTCAGGAGCCTCCTGAAGCGAGTGGACAAGTTCGGGGAGACGGTGGGCGCCGGGAGCCTGGTGGACGTCATGCCCTGGCTGCAATCCTTCCCCAACCCCGTGCGCAGCATCTTCCAGAACTTCAAGGACCTCAACGAGGAGTTTTTCAACTTCGTCCGGGGCAAGGTAGGATATTTAGAACATTGTCCTGCCCTATTTTAGATTTATTTATTTATTTATTTCATCAATGGTTCGTATTCTTATTTTGCTTTGTTTTTACCCTCACACTACTATTGTTCAGTGTCCTTGGGTATCTTGAAAGGCGTTTTAAATAAAGTGTGTTGTTATATCATTATTAAGGTGGTGTACCACAGGGAAACGTTCAGCGCAGGCGTGACCCGGGGCATGAGTGACGCCGTCATTGAGGTGATTGACAACTCTGACGAGGACATAGGACTCACCGGTGCACATACGGAGGGCACGGTGGCTGACTTCATTGGCGCGGGGCTGGATACCGTGTCCACCTGCCTGCACTGGAGTCTGCTGCTGCTGGCCAAGCACCCCGACATCCAGGTGCACCTGCAAGAGCGGATTGACAAGGTGGTCGGCCGCGACAGGCTGCCCTCCGTCGACGACAGGAACGAGCTGGCGTGCGTGGACGCCTTCATGTACGAGACGATGCGCTACATCACGTTCGTGCCGCTCACCATCCCCCACGCCACTACGGCAGACGTCACCCTGGAGGGCCTCCGCATCCCCAAGGACACAGTGATCTTCATCAACCAGTGGTCCGTCAACCACGACCCCCAGAAGTGGAAGGACCCGCACCTTTTCAACCCGTCACGCTTCCTGGCTGAAGACGGCAGCCTGGACAAGGACCTGACGTCCAGCGTCATGATCTTTTCCACGGGCAAGAGGAGGTGCATCGGGGACCAGATCGCCAAAGTGGAGGTGTTTCTGTTCACAGCCATCCTGTTGCACCAGTTTAGTATCGAGAGCGATCCTACAAAGGAGTTGGATTTAAACTGTTCATATGGGTTAACTCTGAAACCCCTGGACTACAGAATCCATGCCAAACTCAGAGGGGATCCTGTTAATGTGGCATAAGCTCTGCTGTTACTATTTTTAAACATAACTTTAAAGACCCACCACTCTCAGACTACTATTTTTCTTTAAACATGGCTAAAGTAAACACCTCTCAGACTACTATTTTTCTTCAAAGACCCACTCGTAGAAGAAATCAAGAACCAGAAAACAATTTTAGAACAAGTTTATTGTATACTTTGTACAGCAAAAAACACCTGAATATGTGCCTCTGGGACCACTCAATGTAAGTGTATGGTCATTTTTAGTATTATTAATATCATTGATGAGGATCATTGATGATCATTCCTTTTTTGTATGGTCTTTGATTTGATTTCTTGTTTTTTTATATTACATTTTTGTCTTTATGTATTTTATAATATATATTATATCTCATAGTTACTGACTGCACCTTGAGGGGATGTAAGATAATTATATGAACTCATTTTGAAAATCGAATCGATGCACATTACAAAAATAAACACATGTATTTTGTCTTTGACTGTTTACACAGTATGTTATTTCAAAGTCTGGCGGTTTGACATTTGTTTGGAGTTGCGAGAGAGTTATCGAAGTTGTCAGACACAGTAGGAGGTAGACATCTTAAAAAAACAACCTCAGAGAAAGGAATTTGGGGAGGGGGGGGGGGGGTTTATCAAGAGGACGTGATTCAGTACCACTTGTGGCAAACTGCAGTATCAACAAAATGCTGTTATGTGCTTGCCTAAAACCACAGCTTACCATAAAATTAAAGCATCAATTGTTGGCAAAGGGACCTCATTGGCTTTGTGATCAAACCACAGTTATTCCGTCTGGCACTCAAAGACCGGTGCCAGAGATGTCGAAAGTAAAGGTAGAAGGTCTCTTACTGTAACAGCAACACTGGTACATGCTTTTACAAAGCTTACACACCAGCTATTCCACTGTAACTAATGAAGTCATACACTGTTAGAGCACTTTGACTTTTTCTTTATACAGTACAGAGATGTCAAAAGTAAAAGTAAATTCATAGAGTACGTACAACACTGGCGCATTATATTATTACATAGCTGTTACATCATTTACTCCATTGTACCTAATGAAGTAGATAGACTGAGTTGTTACTGAAAAACACTCAAAAAAACCTAACAAGAACCCACCTCAAACTTGATCTAACCGGTGCAGACTCAGATGATCGTAAGACAAGTACACAGGTCTACTGATTACTCTGAGAGGTTACCTGTATTGGAAGGAAACTGTTTCTTTTTTTTACTTTTACTTTTGACATCTCTGATACAGTACACCTCTGGGCCCGTTTTTTGTGATAAGCATTTTTTATTATTATTGTTACATTTTATTTATTTATTTATTTATTTTTAAAGTATTTTTGGGGGCTTTTCAGCCTTTATTGTTACAGGACAGTATGAGAGGAGACAGGAAACCATTGGGAGAGAGAGATGGGGCAGGGTTGGGAAATGGGTCCGGCCGGACTTGAACTCGATGCAAGCCCAAATGTGAGGGGCTTAGCGCGCTGCGCCACAGCGCCCCCCTATTGTTACATTTTTGACAGAACTATCAGAAATCAGCTCTCTGCTGATATGAAATGGTACAATACACCAATACTCTGGGCATGTTGAACGTAACACAGTACGGCCATATGAGCTTTACTACTGTCTGCTGTTGCTATGCACATATGTTTTCTGGTCATAGGAGGACAATAAATCACAGCCGACATTGAAAAATAGTAGTCATGCCACTCAATTAAAACTCGAATCGCAATCGATTTTTCTGTTCAACTCCAAAGATAGCAATAATGCAAGTTTAATACCAAGATCAATGAAAGTCACCGATATGGTGTGACAGAAGATTTTGTGGTTGACACATATCTTAGTAATGTGTTATATTATATACTGCACATGTGACATTGTGTGTGTGCCTGTGCGATTGTGTGTGTGTGTGTGTGTGTGTGTGTGTGTGTGTGTGTGTGTGTGTGTGTGTGTGTGTGTGTGTGTGTGTGTGTGTGTGTGTGTGTGTGTGTGTGTGTGTGTGTGTGATTCAGGTATGCAATGTAATGAGGACCCAATCCCACCGCCCCAACCAACCCCCTCTCCTTGGGACCGGCACAACTGACCCCTTTGTCGTCCCCTGACACCTTCCCTGCACAGCATAGTTGTAGCAGCTGATGGGTGACGTGATGTGATGTGAACAGCGGCGGATCTAGTCACCCTGGGGCCCTAGGCAAAATATAAACATGGGGCCCTCAAAAGTGATCATATAGACATCCAAATCTGCGTTTTTGGTGCTATTTTAGTGTTTGTCACATATATACAGGGTGTGATTTGTAGGGGGGGGATGGGGGGGATTGTCCCCCCTTCTGGTTTTGATCCCTCCACTTTTCCTTCAGGATTTTAATATTTGCTGTATGTAACTCTATTGACAATACTTAAAATCTGAAACGTATCCCCACTTCTGGTTCTTCAACAAATCGAACCCTGCATATATATATATATATATATATATATATATATATATATATATATATATATATATATTACTTTACATAAGTGGCAAATTAAGATCAAGCCTACTTTTTTATGTGTTTACTGCAACTGGTGTGACAGCTGGTGTGACCCTATGGAGGAAATTTGGTCGGGGCCCTAGGCAATTGCCTAGGTTTTCCTAATGGAAAGTCCGCCTCTGGATGTGAGCCGTGTAAAGGGGGGTTGTCGGACATGTTGTGATAGCTCACACTGTCACGTCTGGGTGTCCTCAGTGGCAGATTGATGTCCCAATGCAGCCATATATTCTCTCTCCCTGTCACCTCCCAACAGCAACCAAGCCAAGCCGTGCAGCCGTGCGTGTGTGTGCGCGCGCGCGTGCGTGTGTGTGTGTGTTCGTGTGCGTGTGCGTGTGTGTGTATGACAATAGTGGCTATGAGACACAATTTACAGTTCTGCATCTCACGGGTATCCCTTCCTGACGATCCTCAGGACAGACCGAAGCTCGAAGCGCCAAAGCCGGGTTGTAAACAGAACGTACACTCAAGTGGACACCGTTTACCTCTCTCTTAAATCATCAAGAATATGTGTGCATCTACCTCTCAGCAGATTTTACCAGCCTATCAATACAGTTTGTTTACCGCATAGAGAAATGTATGCCCCAGGTATATATTTGCATTCCTAAATTCAAAATCACCTGTAGCCTATGTTTTATTAGTAGCTTACCACCTTGTTATTAGTACCATGGAACACTTTGTACCACTGACAACTCCAGCTTCAAATCAAACATGTTATTATATAAGAGACTTTTAAGTGGGAGATTAATACAGTATACACAGAGGAGTGTCATTGTTTCTGACTATGCAGCACATAGGCTACTTTTTGTCTATGTGTTTGTCTGTGTCTGTAACTATATGTTTGCTGCCATTTTGACCAGGACTCCCTGGCAGAAGAGACTCTAGTCTCAATGGGACAATCCTGGCTAAATAGCCTAAAGGATAAATGATTTAAAAAAAAAAAAAAAAAAAAAAAGAATATTTAGCCACAACTGATGCCAAATATTTATTCATTGTCACCACCCTATAGGAAATGTATATTTATGATACAGTACTGTATGTGTAATAGGTGATACCTAGAG
>NC_085875.1:12886140-12901140 GCF_034702125.1 Engraulis encrasicolus
TCAGCAGCATTGTGGCTCTTTCAACGCTGGCGGTGTGACCGCAGCATTAGGGCGTCAAAAGTGTTAAAAAAAACAGCTGAACTGTTTGCATTGTTCTAAACATGAACTTCAGTTGGTCGTTCTCCCTGACCGAGCGCTTCAGGTTGAATTTTCCGCAGCCCTGATCTGTGCTAACCCGATTTTCATCGACTTTCAAATCTCTTCAAGACTTGGTCTGACCAAGACCATAACAATCAACATTTCCCAAATGGCATGGTTGACTCGCTGCCTTAGGTTTGCTAGTGGTTGACTGATGACCCCGTTTTGTCAGGAGATCAGAAATGTGATTTACATTGGCCCGACAAGATCTGTGATTCCCAGACAGGACTCAGCAGCATTTTACCTCTTTCAACGTCCGCTGTCTGCCCCTTTGGCAAGATGAGAAGAGTAGAACACGACGTGTAACCGTAATAAATGGCTAGATCCATACAGTAGTTTTCAGGGTGAGGAGTCCGCACACTTAGAATCCTTTTTGTTGTGTTTTATTTTTTCATGGCAGGATAACGTTTCGACCTCAACAGTCTTCTTCAGATTCCAATAGCCCCATACAGTACCTGTGTAATAAGTTAGGTTTCTACTGCCAATGGACACACTGTACTGTATATCTGGGCTATTCAATTAGAATTTCATCTGGGCCACATTTCGAAACCAAGAACTGCAGTCGGGCCGCACATTTTCAGACATCACGACCACTGAAATGACACTTAAAATCAGTAGTCCACAAACAAATTTTAAACATGTTCCTCTAACCTAAAACTTAACCACATTGAATGTGAATGTATAAGACAAGCAAATAATGTGTTGTACTGCAGTAACAAAACTGAAATGTATACTGCTTCAGTTGGAGGCCATGTCTGGGCCACATGTGGACTGCATCTGGGCCGCATGTGGCCCACGGGCCTCCAATTGAATAGCCCTGCTGTATATCAATATTACTACTGGCTGGAATATACCCATTCCCATGCTGTGTGAAATCCTCGCTGGATGCTTACTGAAGTTGGCTTTTGGGTAGGCCTATTTTTACCTTAAGCAAGGAGTCAATTCCTTGGGCTATGCTGTCTTTATTTATTGTCGGAGGATGGTTTCAACATGCACTCCGTCTTTTGCAAGTTTCTCAGAGAAGACATCACAAGAGAGAGACTGTATCCTTGCATGAACTTTGGCATGCAATGCTAGCACAAAAGTCATAACACACTTACTGTGCATATAACACAGTGCATTGACACACATGCAAACCAAATAAAGCATGTGATCATGTGAAATTAGTCATTTTGCCTGCACATTTATACAGTATGCATGCTAAACACCCACATATGCATCCATGTACGCACACGCACACACACACACACACAAATTTGTTGTTAGTGCATGTGTGCGAGTGTGTGTGTGTGTGTGTGTGTGTGTGTGTGTGTGTGTGTGTGTGTGCGCGTGTGCGTGTGCGTGTGCGTGTGTGTGTGTGTGTGTGTGTGTGTGTGCGTGTGTGTGTGTGTGTGTTTGTGTGCGTGTGCGCGTGCGTGTGTGTTCAGGCCTTTCCATGTGACCTATGACTTCATGCCACACCCAGTCACAGCACTGTGGTCGCCACGGGGATGGACCTCATCAACACCCCGCTGACACAAAGCAACTGTTGCACGCATGCAGTGAACACACTCACACACACACACACACACACACACACTCACACACACACACACACACACACACACACACACACACACACACACACACACACACATACATACACACACACACACACACTCTCTCTCTCACACACACTCTCACACTCTCACACTCTCACACACACACACACACACACACACACACACACACACACACACACACACACACACACACACACACACACACACACACACACACACACACACACACACACACACCAACAACATCCGCCATTCCACTTAACACGTCCTTTTTTTCCATCTGTTTTATTTCTTGTTTTTTTTTTTTTAAGTGGTAAATATTTGTCATCATAGGGCGTTATTTCTACCCTCAAAACACCTCTTCCATTGTACGTTATGAAAGAAGAAGAAAAATCCCTAAATGACATCAGGATATAACGGGTCAAAATATCCTTTCTGACAGTGAAAATGCTCTTAGGCCTTTTGTAGCTATTACAGTACCTAATCATACCTGAGGCTGACACTCTATTGTGTGAAGGCTATGTCTACGTGACAAAATACATCGGCTTGTTTCTGTGTTTCGACCTCCGGTTTTCATAGAAACTGGTGATGTGTGACATGCTAAGGAGCATGAAAATCCCCAACAAGTACTTCTCCTTTGATGGGATGCAGTAGATGACACGCAAACTCTGTGTGTGTGTGTGTGTGTGTGTGTGTGTGTGTGTGTGTGTGTGTGTGTGTGTGTGTGTGTGTGTGTGTGTGTGTGTGTGTGTGTGTGTGTGTGTGTGTGTGTGTGTGTGTGTGTGTGTGTGTGTGCCTGCGTGCCTGCGTGCATGCGTGCCTGTGTGCCTGCGTGCATGCGTGCATGCGTGCATGCGTGCGTGTTGGTCTGCCCAGACTTGCAGTTTGCACGGCCAAGCTAGCTTCGCCATGCTGATGTGGTCTTGTGTTGTGCTCTGCTTGGTGTGATGGTTATGTAATTGGAATGCAATTGGATCCAGAATGCAAGCAGCTTCACCGCATCTCCACTCTGATACCTCTGGCGTGCCTTTGACTGAAATGGGGGTTTACATATAAATGTTCAAAAAATTGAAGTTGAATTTTAATGCAACCACAAAAATATTTACAGTATTTACCGTCAACTTAGCCAACAGCGTAGTTCTCTGTTAGGTATCTAGGGTGCATTTCTCAAAACCGAAGTTGATTACTACATTAGCTACTTTGTTCTTTTAAATGCATTTCCCCATTGGCGACTACAGAAGTTGCTAACAGGCTAACAACTTCTCTTTTGAGAAATGCACCCCTGCTTTGTAGACTAGGCACTGCACGAACACATCCATACCACATGGGGGCGCTGACTAATCTCTGGACATCTGGGCCTATAAAGTCAAAGGTCAGAGGAAATGGTGACTTGGAGTCCGTTACAATATGCGACCTTGCTCCCTCCACTTGTGCTTGTGGCCTCGCCGCGCCCCGCCTGTCAGCCTAGCCACAACAACTTTTGACGGACTGTTTTTCATTCACCATCAAAATTGGAAATGAGAAAAAGACCTTACGATTGAGCTTTTGCAAGATATTGACATATAATGCTGTTGTCAGTGATGTCATCATTTATATTACTTCCTGGTACGAGGAAACAAGCACAAGTAGAGGAGGCAATGTCGCATATTGTAACAGACTCTTGGACATGCTGGCTGCTCACGCCCTGGATCTATGGCTTAGCGATGGAGCTAGCTAGGACTGGGTACTGAAATTCGGTTCTTTGATGGAACCGAAAGGAAGGCTAAGGTTCTACTTGGTACCGAAATGTGCCTTGTCTGTCGGTTCTACATATCGGTTCCCAGATGTTCATCACGTCAGTTATCATGACGCATTTTAAACCCCGGAACGTTGTTAACGCAGTCAGAAGCAGTCGCTTATTTATCGTAAAAAATCTGGCAACATTAATTGTGAGTTAGCAGAGCGCAGTCCAGGGTTATAGATAAAGTGGTCCATTTTGGATTTACTTGGCCTTCTTTGGACCTATATTTGGAAACTTTGTGATTTTATGGATTTGTGACTATGAACAGAGAGGAGTGCCGGTCAGGAGAAGTCCCTGGCCCAGGGGCCCATAAAATCATAATCCGTCCCTGTCAATGACTAATGTATGTACCATATACTATATTCATTTGCTTTTTGCAAGTATGAAGTGTGCACATGTAGTGTTCTTAGAATAAGCTTAACCTATCGCGAGATTAAGATAGTGACACACGCGAGATCATAACTAGAGTAGAATGATAGCGAGGCAACCTTTATTGTACATGTGTCCATGCGAGGTGACCGTGTTTCATTAAAGCTCCATAAACGGATATACTTTCATGTGTATGATTCCTACGTAACACACCACAACGCACATGCCAAAAACAATTATTACAGACACTGGATACAGTTGAACACATGAAAAGAGGAATATTCACGTACCGTACAAGCTTCCTTGCAGTGATATATTTCAGAGCGAAACCCAGCCCAACGTTTCAACCTAACTAAGTCTCTAAGTGTGCGAATATTGCCTGCCCTTGACACCCAGATGTTACAGAATCGGTACTGAGTTACCAGCAGTGTTTGACGCTGCAGACGCAGATAGCAAGCATGATGGGATGGCGAGCAGCCTCGCAATAGCTTTTCACTGGAGTAAATGATAGAAGTCCGCAACACTGTTAATGCTCGCAGTGATTTATTTGCACGACGTTTCGGACCTTCTTGCACTTGAAAAAGGACGAAGGTCCGAAACGTCGTGCAAATAAAACACTGGGAGTATTAACAGTGTTGCGGACTTGTATCATTTACTTCAGTTACTTTATTTTGTCCAGCACCTGTACCACTGATGTGCGTGCATTCTCTACCTTCTTGAGCTTTTCACTTGAACCATTTGTGAGGAGAAATGTTATCTTTGTTTGTACAGCTTGTTTGCATTCTGTCAAACATGAATACACGGCCAGGAAGAGTGTGTAAATTTGCCCCGATGAAAACTGCATAGTATGGCAGTTTGGAATAGAAGGAGTAGGAAAAGGAGGATGGGGAGGCGGAGGAAGTGGAGGAGAAGGAGGTAAAAGAGAAGAAGGAGGCAGAAGAGGAGTTGGAGGAGGAGGAAGAGGAGAAGGAGGAGGAGTAGGAAGCAGAAGAGGAGGAGGCAGCAGCAGAAGAAGAGGAGGAGGAGGAGGAGGGGTGGAAGACTTGGCTGGGCTATATCTCACTTTGCACTCTCGCTTTCACAGACATGCTTTTTCTCTCTCGCACACACACTTTAGCACACTCACTCACACACACACACACACACACACACACACACACACACACACACACACACACACACACACACACACACACACACACACACACACACACACACACACACACACACACACACACACACACACACACATACAATCACTCATACACACACGCACACACCAAAGCGCTGGGGACAATAGGTAGCAATCAGTCACACCTTTTTGCAGACCAGTGCGCGAGAGAAATTGGTGTCATTGTGGGGACGCTTTTCAACACCAGTGATTCATGGGAGCTCACTGGAGCTCGCTGGAGCTCGGCACAACACAGCGGCCCGCTAGTCAGCGCGATGTCGGAGAGTGACTCATGACACGCTCTCAGTCAGTCATCCGAAACTCAAACCTCATTTCGGTGCCTTTTTTTCTGTGCCAATGGGGGGGGGGGGGGGGGGATTGGGGAAGACAAAAGGGCTCAGTTGTCCCGGGCCCAGGGAGAAGGAAGGGCCCAGAATTCGGGACCTCATTACATTGTATGTATATTAGATGGGGGTCTTTCAGATGACTTTGTTCTCGTAACAGACAAAGCTGACAACGGCTCTGCTCATTTCTGCACTTTTTTTTCTCTCCCCCTTGGCTTCCATGTTGTTTTAAAACCATGATCTAATTTTAACCCCAGTCAATTGAAATTAGACCGCTCCTTAATTCCATTATCCATTTTTGGACGGCAGAGATACGTATAAAGAAAAAAAAAATCAGATGTTGAGTAATGAACATGACTGAATTTTGACGTGAAATGGACACAAAGCAGAGGTGATGAATTGCTGAATTGAACATGTGTTCAGTGTATGTGTGTGTGTGTGTGTGTGTGTGTGTGTGTGTGTGTGTGTGTGTGTGTGTGTGTGTGTGTGTGTGTGTGTGTGTGCGTGCGTGCGTGCGTGTGTGCGCGTGTGTGCGCGTGTGTGCGCGTGTGTGTGTGTGTGTGTGTCCCTTTTCCGGGCCAGTCGAGTGCAAGTGTGTACGTGCATTGCATTGGAACAAAACGTTCGGGGTGAGAAGGAGAGAAGAAGAGAGGAGAGTGGAGGGAAGAAGGGGAGGAGGAGGAAAGGAAAGCAGATTTTAGAAAAGGACAGACTAGGAGGAGAGGAGAGGAGAGGAGAGGAGAGGAGAGGAGAGGAGAGGAGAGGAGAGGAGAGGAGGAGGAAAGGAAAGCAGATTTTAGAAAAGGACAGACTAGGAGGAGAGGAGAGGAGAGGAGAGGAGAGGAGCGGAGAGGAGAGGAGAGGAGAGGAGTGGAGATTTCAGCAGAGGTGAGGAGCGGATTGGAGGACAAAAGAGGAGAGCAGAGGGTAGTTTGGCAGACAAGAGGAGAGGAGAGCAGAGGAGGGAACAGATCGAGTTTTGGCAGAGTGTGAGGAGGAGAAGAGGGTTACAGGTGTTAAGGCTCCGGAGGGATCTCCCTGGTTTGCTTTGGATACAGTAGGCTGAACTTTAAGAGGCCGCCGTTTCCCCCATTAGACACACGGCCAGGACGCAGGAGGTGAGAAGAAACAGTTCTCACACAAACCTTTTGTGGTACTTCCAAAGAATCGGCATGAGAATGTGTGCCGTCACTCATCGCCTAACCAGGCTTGTTTTTGTTATTGCGCAATTGTTGTAGTATAGAGTAGCAGCCTTCATTAGAGAAAGCCGAAAGCCCACCTGAGAAACACCAGCTCCCGTGGTCATTGTGACACAGCACTTCGCAGCACACAAATGCACACTGCACACTGTACACAACCAAAATGCATTTATGCCTCACCCATGCAAGAGGGCAGCCTCCAATGACTCCCCAAGGGAGCGGTGCGGCGAGACGGTGCCATGCGCAGCCTACCTCAATCATGGAGGAGGATGGGGGAGAGCACTGGTTAATTTGCCGAGCCTAGGAGCAAATTCACTCATCCATCTGATCCTAGGTCAGCTAATAACTGAAATGATACCTTTTGTTGAGACTACCAACAGAAGGAATACATGACTGGATTTTTCACTTTCTTGTAGTTTTGGTTTTTTCTGCCTTTCCACATGACCTTTCATGACCTTTCAGTACAGTCAGCAAATGAAAGTCCAGCAAATTTATCCATGATGTCCGAGGATGAGTAAATCATCTCGCTACTATGTAGTTGTGAAACAGCAACACACATGGTTCTTGTGGTGCTCAGCTAGACTACACACAAACAGACGACCCAGACAAAACAATAACCCCTCCCCCCACCCCCCAAACTGCTAAACACACGTCTGCAGTGGTCCGGCTGAACTGTCTGCTGTTTCTAATTATATCATCCATGGATTCACCAACGATGGCTGACACACTGTTTGTAAATTAACCACACACCAACCGGCCAAATGCTGGTGAAATTTCAATTTGGCTGGTAAAAAAAGACCAAACGTATTAACCACTTTGACCCATTCATGAGAGTGTGTGTTTGGCTAGTAAGATAAACTTCTACTAGCCATTTTGGCTGGTGATGACAAGAAAGTAGAGCCCTGATGAAAGGTTATTAGCCTGGGAACTCCCATACTGCCTTTAGTTCTACACAATCGTTTCGATCTGAAAGACAGTATGGCGAGGATGACTCATAACGTACAAGATCATGGGATCTGTGTCATAATGGCCAAGCATTCCGACCTTAACAGTTTCTCTGCCCAATCAGAGAGCAGGGCAGTGTGTCATAATAGCCAAGTATTCCGGCCCCATATGGAATTTACAATAGGCAACTCCCCAGACCTAATCTCACTTGTGATTAGGTCTGGTGTTAACCAGGCAAAAAGGTTATGGCATGCAGTGTGGGATTTGTAGGGCAGGGGATGGATTGTCCCCCCCTCTGATTTTGATATCCCAACTTTTTATACACGATTTTAATCACACTTTAATGTAATTCCATTGATATTGCTTACAATCTGAAACATATGTGGTTATCCGACAAATCCGTACTCTCTGATGGCATGTAAATGAAATCTCATGTCACAGATTTGTAAGTTGCTCAGAATAAAATGTTGCAGCCAGGGGACATCACTGGAGACATATTTGAGCCACATCCATCTGCAGTCTGGCTGACATCTGTGTTTGTCAGTTTTTCGCAAATACAGCTTTCTAGTAATGCCCAGGGATAAACCTGGAACTCTGTTTCACAGTGGCTTGGTTTTTGTTTTAGTATATTTTGTATTTTTCCCTCTCTCTATTTGTGACCACCAAATACAAGTGAAATTTAGAAGGTGTTGTGGACATGTGTGTGTGTGTTAGTGCGCGTGTGTTGATGGTTATTTTTATATACCACACAGTAAAAAAAGAACTGTTGTTTTTACGGAAAATTGCTGGCAGCAGTGGTTGCCAAAGTCTACCTTTAAACAAATAACGGTATATTTCCTTTTTACATTTTACGGTAAGATTATGGCAGCAGTGGTTGCCAAAGCCTACCGTTAAATAAATAACGGTATTTTTTTTTTTACATTTTACGGTAAAATTATGGCAGCAGTGGTTGCCAAAACAGATTGGACAGATTATATTCAGGTGAGTTCAATCAGACAACTGATTGGACTGATTATACTCAGGTGAGTCCAATTATAGAGTTGCAATCACAGACAACTGATTAGACTGATTCTACTCATTGGAGTCCAATAAACATCAACTTAATTAGATACCTAAATAAATGCCCAATTGCCAGATTGTCTAGTGCAGGCAGGTGGACCAGTCTAGTATCATCAATGAAGGGTATGCAAATCCATTCTTTATTTAAAAAAGGCCTGAAAATAACCTTAAGGACCTTAAGCCAAAGCTAGCGGGGCAAGCAAGCTAACAAACAAGCTAGTTAGCAAGCCACCATGCAGCCACCCTTACAACGTGACCTGCTAGCTGGGCCGGCCAGGTGAGGGCAGGCCAGCAGCCGGCCAGCCGGCCTTACAGCCAGCCAGCCAGCTAGCTAGCTAGCAACCAGTGAGCAGTACAATGCAACAGTCCCTGTTTAAATACATGTTCAAGTGAACCATGTGACCCGAGTGATGAAGCATTTGGCAGGTGCAGGCAGTAAGTTAATCATTGCATGACAGCCCTTAGCACTCAGGTGAGGTCAGGAATTGATTGATAGATTGATTTGGATGGGGTAGAATGACAGTTTCAAATAGACTGGGCTACTTCTAAGAGCTCAAGTGATTACTGTCCCAGGTAGACTTTTTCAGATTATACTAGCCTATAGGTATATTTTACACATTAAATGAGGCTAAACTGTAGGCTGTTACCGGAGAAATAATAAGTTACAGTGAATTACTGCAAAATNTGCAAACAAAGATATTCTGAATTTTGAAGAGGTTTACCGTGTCAATTTGCCTCTCAATCGAAAACTCTGATGGCAAAGCCTCAAAGTCCAATAAGGGGAAAAATTATTGCGGTGGAGAATTTTTTGCAGGATTAATTACAACACATGCAGAGGGTTGTACTCTAAGTTAATACTCATTGATGGCTACTAATCAAATAGCGTGTTGACATCAAACTCTGCCTGTTACAACCAGCCTATCAGTGGTTTGACAAGTTACACCTGGAACAAGTGCAATCACAAGAGATCTATTGGACTAAAAGAGGACAAAAAGCCCAACACGACCAGAAAGAGCACCTACTTTTTGTAGTATACACAATGTGAAGAAAAGTAGAACAGAGTTCTTTGCCTGTTGGTTCACAATTTGGTTGAACACCAGTCTATCTCTGATCAATCGAACTCTGGCAAATTTGCTGTGTACATATGTGTACACCAGTGAAAAATAAAGTCATGTACCGTTTCTTGACTACTTCATCTTCACTTAACGGTATTTTCCAATATTTTCTTTTCAGTGAACAGTTCAGTATTTTCTACATATTGACACCAGTGAAAAATAAAGTTATGTACCGTTTCTTGACTACTTCATCTCACTTAACGGTATTTTCCAATATCTTTGTTTACAGAGAACAGTCCAGTATTTTCTACATATGACACCTGTCAAAAATAAAGTTATGTAGCGCTTTTTGACTAAATAGTGGCTTGCCATATTTAGTACAGAGATAAACTGTTTTACATTTTACGGTCACTGACTGTTGCAATTTGACAGTTTTTTGCCGTAATTTCAACAGGCATTTTTTACAGTGCACGGATGGAGTCTGGAGACTAGCGTAGATTAGTGATTCTCAACAGGGGCTTTACAGCTCCCCAGGGGGCTTTGGGGAGCCCTAGGGGGGCGTTGAGAAGGATGCAGTTGAGAGGGGGCGGTGCTTAGTTGCCATTGATAGGCACAGCAAGGCTTATGATGTGGTTAAGAGGGCTTTGGCAGGCTCGTGATGAGGTCAGGGGGACGTTTGGTCAAGAAACGTTGAGAACTACTGGTGTACATGAACCAATCAGGTGTCCGGCTTTCTTCTCTAAATTGAACACAGAACAGCTACAGTATATGCATTGGAGATCCGGGGGCGTAGTCGTGTTGGGACCATCCAAAACGAATCCGCAATTAGTCAGTTTCATTTTTGTCACTTCTTAGCAACGGAAATTTGCAGCTCTACATATTAGGGAAAGATAGAGATGGGGGGTGGGGGGGGGGGGTATAGCCTACACAGGATGGCCGTTAGTCACCGGAGGAGTAAAAGGCGGGTAAAGGGTGATTTATGCCTCGAGACCAACTTCCCTGCGTCGTGATGCAGTGAGCCGCGCAGTTAACGGAGTGAAGCCCCCCCCCATCAGGCAGGTACTCTGAGGCAGTCACCTGTGGAGTAAGAGACAAGGAATCTCCCTCCAAAGCACAGGCGATAACACCTAAAGTCACAACAGGTACTTTAGCAGCCGTTTAGGGCCAGACAGAGGGCCTAGCTGAGGATGATACCAACTATGGTGACACTCAAATGCCAACAGAAATAGGAGAAAACATTTAATAGCATGAAACATGTTTCTCAAAATCTTTCAGTGTGTCTGTGTGTGTGTGGTATGCGTGTGCGCGCGTGCATGCATGCATGCCTTGCATGCGTGAGAGAGAGAAAGAGAGAGAGAGAGGGAAAGAGAGAGAGAGAGAGAGAGAGAGAGAGAGAGAGAGAGAGAGAGAGATAGAGAGACAGAGACAGAGAGAGAGCATGTGTGAAGTTATGCTTGCGTGCAAGGGTGCATGTGTTCTTCATGGTACTCTCTGAGTTGTTCTATAATCTGTTATTTTCTTTGCACTCTCCATGTCCAGGGGATTTACAGGTGCTTTTATATATATGCAGTATGGAGAGAGGATGGAGGATAAAGGCTTTTGTATGTGTGTGTGTGTGTGTGCGTGTGTGTGTGTGTGTGTGTGTGTGTGTGTGTGTGTGTCTGTGTGTGTGTGTGTGCGCGCGCGTGTGTGTGTGTGTGTGTGTGTGTGTGTGTGTGTGTGTGTGTGTGTGTGTGTGTGTGTGTGTGTGTGTGTGCGCGTGTGTGTCTGTGTGTGTGTGTCTGTGTGTGCGTGTGTGTGTGTGTGTGTGTGTGTGTGTGTGTGTGTGTGTGTGTGTGTGTGTGTGTGTGTTTGTGTATGCAGTGAAGAGAAAGTGCTTAATATTTATGGCGCGGCCGTGAGGCTGCACCTGTATTGTGCACGCTGGCTCTGCAGGTGTGCGAATGTGCAGTATATTCTGTGTGTGTGTGTGTGTGTGTGTGTGTGTGTGTGTGTGTGTGTGTGTGTGTGTGTGTGTGTGTGTGTGTGTGTGTGTGTGTGTGTGTGTGTGTGTGTGTGTGTGTGTGTGTGTGTGTGTGTGTGTGTGTTAGCGTGCATACATGCGTGCGTGCGTCCGTGCGTGTTAGCATGAGAAAGAGAGAGAGTGTGGTGTGAAAGAGAGACTGTGTGTGTGTGTGTGTGTCTGTGTGTGTGTGTGTGTGTGTGTGTGTGTGTGTGTGTGTGTGTGTGTGTGTGTGTGTGTGTGTGTGTGTGTGTGTGTGTGTGTGTGTGTGTGTGTGTGTCAGCGGCCCGGGCGGGTTGTTCCCAGGCAGGCAGGTCCATGCTTTATTCAGCAGTCATTAGCTTCATGGCAGCACACGGCCCTCCTGCTGGGAGCACAGCACTCACAAACACGCAGAGACACATGACATGATGGGGGGAGGAGAGGAGGAGGAGGAGTGGAGGAGAGGACAGAGGGAGAGGAGGAGTGGAGGAGTGCAAAACAGGCCAGGGGGAGATAAGAGGAGGACGATAAGAGAGAGAGAGAGAGGGAGGGGGGGAAAGAGGAGAGGGGAAGAGGGAGAGGTATACAGAGTGAATTGACTTTCCATGTTTTTTTACAGACACTTGCACAGAAAATGAGAAAAGGTGAGGTGGAGAAAAAGAGAGATAGAGAGGGAGAGATGGGAAGAGGTTGAAGTGTTGTCTTGTTGTTCTTCTGCACTGCACTTGCTCAGGAAAAGAGAACCGGTGAGATTAACCCCTTTGCACAGCGCCTATTATAACCTTACTGTCACTAAAACTGTAATGACCAAGTCTCAATCTGTTCCTCAAGGCTGTCGGTAATGTCATGACAATGTTATTATGATGTAGTTGAGTCCTGCACATGGGACCATTTGCAAGGGTGAAAGTCATTTTCGTTTCTTAACGGTGCTACCGCGCCACCCACAAACAATAAACAAGCAAAATAATAATTTGCACAAGAGATCTATATTGCTGCATGACTACTTCAGGTGTCTCCTCATAGGGGGACACATAGGCGTAGCCACGGGTCGGCCTGGGTCCGCCCACTTGACATCCAAGCCCGCCCCATTCACACTTGACAATCAACTGTTGCCTCATTGAACTATAATTAATGGCATAGCACTGAGCGATAATTAATCATTTTGTCAAAAGTCTGGTTCGTCTTCTGTGATTTCTATGATTTCAATTTCAAGGTTTCATTTTTGAGCGCGATAATATAATATCTACCTACACGCTTTCGGCTTGGGCCCGTCCGATTTTTTCTGGGCCCACCTGTTTTATTATTTCTGCCTACGCCCCAGGCAGACCTTACTGTTTTCAAAAGGGTTTTTGGGCGGCATTTAGCCTATTCTCTTACTGGTACTGCGCACCTGCTGTAAATGTTATACCGGTGCTACGTACCTGTGCACACCTGTCTACTTTCACCCCTGATCATTTGTGCAAAGAGGCTATGGAGAAGGGGTGAGATGGTTGACGAGAGAAGAGATAGAGTGACTTAACTTCCAAAGTTAATCATGCACTTGCATTGAAAAAGAGAAGGGTAGATTGATCATGGTAAGATGCTGGTAAATTGGAGGGAAGAGCTAAATTGAAGACTTAGAGTAAGAGCACAATATTGTAAAAGTATGCAAGAGCATGCAAGATATCAAAAGAACAAAAAAGAAAGGAAGAGACAAGGAGAGAGAAAAAAGTGGGACAGACTATTGAGCCCCGATGTGTGTTATGAAAATTATTCGTCTGTCCGTCTGTCTGCCTGCCTGCCTGTCTGTCTGCCTGCCTGCCTTTTAGCCTGTCTGCCTGCCTGCCTGCCTGCCTGTCTGTCTGTCTGTCTGCCTGCATGCCTGCCTTCTTGCCTACCTGCTTGTCTGTCTGTCTGCATATCTGTCTGTTTGCCTGCCTACTTGTCTGTCTGTTTGCCTGTCTCTCTGTCTGCCTGCCTGTCTTCTTGTCTGCCTCCTTGCCTGTCTGCCTGCCTGCCTACCTGCCTGCCTACCTGTCTGTCTATCCGTGTGTCTGTCTGCCTGCCTGCCTATCTGTCTCTCTGTCTGTCTGCATGCCTGTCGTTTTGCATTCCTGCCTGCCTGCATGCCTGTCTGTCTGTCTGTCTGCCTGTTTGTTTGCATGCCTGCCTGTCTGCCTGCCTGCCTTCTTGCCTGTCTGCCTGCCTGCCTGTCTGTCTTTCCACAGTAAAATGTGTGTAACTGTCTGTCAGTGTTTCCCATCCTGTTTCTCATTTCAGCTTATCAACAAAGGCCAGCCACTGATGGGTGCTCACAGCTCACTGTAGTGCTCACTGCTCACTGCTCAGCTCTGCTCCGCTCTGTCCTGTGACCATGTGGTGCTGTGCAACATGAAAGCCCAGGCAGACAGAGCCCACATGTGGAGCACCTCGTGCGAAGGAGCCCGGGGCCGGCTTGGGTCAGGGGCCCCCGGGAGGGAGAAAGGGGGATTCGGGCTGGAAGGGGAGGAGGAGGAGGAGAAGGAGGGATTCGGGGTGGGAGCAGGAGGAGGCGGAGGAGAAAGGGGGTTCAGCCTGAGAGGAGGGTAGGAGAAGGGGGATTCCGGTGTTCTGTCGAGATATGTTGCCTCGTCGAGATGAGCGACCGGTAGCCTTGCTCGATAGTGGTGTTCTGTCGATTTGCGCTGCCTCATCTAAATGAGCGACCTTGATTTTCCGTGGAAGACGTTTCAATCGGCCATGGTCCACGTAGGACTGTTTTAATAACCATTACTTTATTTATTTCACGGACAGGGGTGTGCAATCGTTCGTACGAGTTTAATAAGAAAGTGCGGCTGCTGACCACTAAACAAACCGTGAGCCTCTCGTTTGAGCAAGTTAAGAAACGTGACATATGAAAGCGACTGAGCTGTTTGCGCAAATATAGCCTACAGGACTGGAGAAAGTGTTTGGGATCAGGGCCTGGCTACGTATTGTTTCATGCAGCCATTTGCTGTTGGTTTGGTTTCAATGCGACGTGGACCTGTCTCGCAAGGCAACATTGCCATATGAAATTATGTGCTATCATGGGGATAAACAAGCGCGGTTTAGAGATTCCCAGATAGCGTATTGTGGCTTTGTTTTGGCAGATGTCTGTCAGTTTTTGGGCAACACCTCTTTTAATGACCGGAATCATATTTTCAAAACATCCCCACCAGTGCATTTCTTATTATTGTACCAAACCAGCCTTAGGGTACTTAACCCATACGAGAGTAGGCCTATTCAATTTCCGATCCAGTAGTCTACTGCCGCGGTCGCACAATTCGATGGGCAATCACCCGCGAAATCCGCCGCGAGGGTGTGCGCATGCGTGCGCATGCTCAGTAGCGAAAAGTATCACATCTCGACGGGTCGCTCATATAGACAGGACACCGGC
>NC_085875.1:12903640-12906140 GCF_034702125.1 Engraulis encrasicolus
CTCCTCTCCTCTCCTCTCCTCCCCTCTCCTCTCCTCTCCTCTCCTCTCCTCTCCTCTCCTCTCCTCTCCTCTCCTCTCCTTTTCCTGCTCTCCCCCTGTATCTCCTCTCTTATCTTCTCTGTTCTCTGATCCTCTTCATGTTCTCCTCTCCTCTCTTGCTAGTTTCATCCCCACTCCACTCTTCTCTTCGGAGGGAAAGTGATGGAAAGAATAAGTAAAAAATAATATATGATGCAAGAAAGTTTGTCCTCTCTCCCTTTTTGCTTGAAGTTTTTCTTTTTTCACCGTGATCCATCTCGCCCTCTCTCCCTCCCTCCCTCTCTGTATATATCCCTGTTGCACTTTTGCGTGTTATAACAGAAAACAGTGCACGGAGCGGCATTTCCACACGGTCGGAAAAAAAATGTTCATTCATGTATTGCATGTGTAGCGAAAGTGGAGAGCGTTCCACGCAGGGCAGTCACTCGCTTGCTTGCATGGAAAGCTCTCTCTCTCTCTCTCTCTCTCTCTCTCTCTCTCTCTCTCTCTCTCTCTCTCTCTCTCTCTCTCTCTCTCTCTCTTTCTCTCTCTCTCTCTCTCAGGCCAAGGAAACGGAGACAGGCAACCTCAGCTCGACTCAGCTCAGCTCAGCTGCATCATTAATCATTAAGATGATGTGGCAGAGAGAGTCCTTCTGACTATCCACCTGGATGATGGCCACATTACATTATAACCGTCTTGCTTGCACACCAGCTAGCCCGGGTGCAGCACAGCACACAAACTGGAAATGGAAATACCACGGAGGGTTCGCGTTCGGGTTCGGCATAGTCCACACAGAAAAGATGGAATAAAACTGAATGTGCAAGTCAATCTGTGTCTTCCCGTTCTTTTCTGTTTTTCAATTCAATAGCGTGCAAAAACACAATTCAAATCTCACTCTCTCATTTGCAATCAAGTGATTTTGAGCCCTGGCTGACAGCGGGGAAACTTTGTTGTTTTCTCCTCAAAGTCAAGGTAACGTTGACGCCAAGAGGCTGAAGAGCATGAAGGAAAGGACAAAAAGATTGACTTGCACCCTATATTATGTGTACCTACAGTAAGTGGTTACACAACTGTTGCTGTCCCTTTTACCTTAAGCCGTTAAGACACAGCATTATATATTTGCTGTTACCAGAATGGCAATGACAAAGTCATAGTGCGTTACTATAGGCTCTGTGTTATGTCATAGTATTATAGTACTATGGTAGTTAAAACTAACTTTTCAATGACTATTACAGCGTACCACTAGAGTTACGGCGTGTATTAGGGAGGTTTGCAATGGTAGGACTATCATTAATGGCCTGGAGGAATAACATTGTGCCCCAATGTGCAGTATACAGCACCTTCACACATGTGTGAATATACAATATATCCAGAACAATATTTGATTGGGCTGTAGAGCTGGGACCCCACTGACCCCCAAAAGGTTCCACACAGGCAGATCGCCCTGAGACTCCGAGAGGACGGGAGGAATTCTGAGATGGAATTTCGATGCGAACAGCAGCGGCTGGTGCTCTGCTGATTTATCACCTGCTAGCACAGCAGTTTGGTGCCGCGCTGAAATCCCCCTTGCTACCACGGCAACACTTTTCAAGTCGGGGGGGGGGGATAAGAATGTGTGGGCTTTTTTACCCTCTGAAGACACAATTTCGAGACCACAAGTTGCCAAGTTGTATTGTGATAATATCGGGAATGATGATGATGATGGCGATGACAATGATGATGATGATGATGATGATGACGATGACGATAATGGTGATGGTGAGCACAAGTCTTGGGAAGACTGAATGAACTGAACTGAACGTGAATGATTTTTTTGTTTGTTTGTTGCTTCTGTGTCCATATCCAGTCCTGCGGCACAAGGATTAGTGTCTGGGTATCAAGGTCTAGGAGGGAAATTAACCCTTGTAAGGTGTTCGTGTTTTGGTTACATAGAAGGTGTTCGGATCAATTTGACCCAGGCATATAGAAAAATAATGAAAAATGGAAAAAAAAACACATTTCATCTTCATCCTCATGTTCCACTCACCCTGCCTGTGAATTTTTGTTCATTTACATATTTGAGAGTGGGAGATACAGATAGAGAAAGATAAGGAGACGGTGAAGAAAGAGAGTAAACTCAATCCAAGCTCTCGGATCTAACCACTAGTGCTCTTAGCGCGCAAGGTTGAAACATTGATGCACAACTGAAGGACCGAACAATATGTGCACTCCTTTTTCCACATACTTCACCCTCTGCCTTGTCTACTCAACATGCGTTCACTGTTGTATCAGTGAGTTCAGAAAATATTGATGTATAAGCCCTCCAAAGTGATAATAACAATAATAACTAATATTATTTTTCTCAAGCCAAAAACTGAAAACGGGTCAAAATGACCCGGAAAGCTTACAAGGGTTAAAATCAGTGTTATTTTTCTACCGTCTTAACCCAATGAAGACACAACTTCAGATATAAATTTGTTGTAGCTTCTGTAGCACTTGC
>NC_085875.1:12913640-12916140 GCF_034702125.1 Engraulis encrasicolus
AAAGCCCCTCCTGACCTGTGACCACCCACACTTCAGAGGGAGTGGAGGACACACACACACTGGACTGGACACACATTCTGCACGCCCACACACACACACACATATATACTAGGGGTCGACCGATACAGGTTTTTTAATGGCTGATGCGATACCGATTTTTTTTCATCACCCTTGGCCGATACCCGATTTCCGATACCCGATATTTGGGGCCGATATGAGTTCAAAAAAAGGTTAGAAAATGACAAATATTCCAGGTCTCAAGTTAAAAATAAACTTTCCTTTAACATTATCAAATTGAGGTAGAACTTGTAACATTTAAAAACCCACTCTGACAATCAAGTAATGTCTAACGATCAAGTAATAAAAAAATAAAGTGTCTTGGTGCTTTTAAAAAAAAACAAATGACATAAAATAATAAATATTGCGTATCGGCCAAAACCACACGCGTATCGGCCGATACCAATACACATAAAAAATGCAAATATCGTCCCGATATCGGACCAATATATATATCGGTCTATCCTTAATATACACATGCGTTTGTGAGTTTAAACACAACAGCAACAACAATAATAATAATAATATGTAAGAGGTACAGCTCGATGTGCTTTAACGGTTAGCCAAAGTTTGATGGCTTTTTTTGTGAAGAGATATACCTATGCTACCACTGAACTTTCTAACTTTCCTCTAATGCTGTGGACACACACGAATTTGGCCAAGCGAAGCAAACTTTGACATTCCTTCTTATGAGAGAAGTGAAGTTGGTTGAAGTCAGGCGAACAGGGGCGAAGCAAAGTGAAAGTTTAATATTAATCAAATTTAGGAGCGCATTTCACATAGAGCGGATAGTCAATTGAACAACATTAATATTTCAATCGATTAAATTCATCGCTACGACCTGTTGACTGTTGAGTTGTCAGAACGGAACACCGAGTTCCGGCTCTCTTCGATCCTTTCCCTTGCATGTGTCCCCGGCAAAGGTCTTCAAAGGAACTGAATAGGCAAGCAGAGGATATCTTTGACTGAGAAACGCAAACTAAACATCATTGCAACAGGGATTTTACAAAGTACTGTAAATAGTTGTCGCGGTAGAGCAGACGCCTTGTAACTTAATATATATACTGTGTGTGTGTGTGTGTGTGTGTGTGTGTGTGTGTGTGTGTGTGTGTGTGTGTGTGTGTGTGTGTGTGTGTGTGTATATATATATATAGAGAGAGAGACGAGGATGAGGAAGGATCTTCAAATGACCAGGGCCAGAACCCTGCAGAGTAGCTGTGCAGTGCAGTGCAGTGCAGCCCTACTGTTAGATCTTGCAATTTTTTGTTACTTTCATACCATATATATATATATTTAACTATATATTTTGTATTATTTTTATTTATTTACTTTTTAAAACAAACAAATAAATAATCAATGAGATCTGGGTGTGAATTAGCCTCGCGCACCATCCTACGTACTTCCGCCAAGACACTTGGCTCGGCACTACGTCTGGTATCTGTCTTCTGTGGAGCGATGTTGACCGGTAGGATTTTCGCCGGTGTTCTGACAAACGGTTCTACATTGTAATTTTATCCAACGGTAGGATGTTCTGTCAGATATATCTGTTAAACTGTCCTACATCGCCATAGATAGACGTCAGACATGTTTGTTCAACAGCTTAGTTAAAGTTAAATCCTGATTTTTCCCTCCTGCTTCCTGCAATCGCGTCAGATCAAACAAAGTCCAGACCATGAATACGAAATGGAAATGGTTGTATTATGGGATGGTCAGGACCAGGCTAGGTGTGAATACCTTTTTTTTCTATATACTATACCCGGGTGCATCTACTACGGTTCAAAGATAAATATGTCCGGGGGAAAACTACTATTTGGCCCATGAGTGAATAACAAGGTGTCTTCCGGACAGCGTCGGAGTGATAAATATTGTACTGTTGGCCCACTGTTGTAAAGAGATGCTACAGGCACTAAAACCAGTGGTGTAGTCTACGTAGAACGCAGGTATACGGAGTATACCCACTTTGAAATTTTAGGGGATTCAGTATACCCACTTAAAATTGATTGATCCATTATTTAGAATGGCATAAATATATACAGTATACCCACTTCAAAAAATGCGAGAATATACAGTATACCCACTTCAAAAAAGTAGACTACACCGCTGACTAAAACGAGTGCAGTCTATCATTGTAAAAGGGGAACTGAGTAAAGATGCTACCACTCAAGGCTTCCAATGAGCAACAAACAAATATTTAACCTTATTTAGCTAAGCAAGTGTGGCTATGGCAAGCATTTCATCAAGTTCATTACGTGAACTGACGTTCATTCGTTCTCACATGGTATCCATTGCTTTACCATTTCAATGTACAGCCCATTATTCCACATTAACTCGTTCCCAGGCTTTCTACACTGGCACACATTAAGCAATCTCCATTTAATCAAGGCATATACAATATTAGGGCCACCACCAGAAAAGGAAAAATGAGTATCGTTCCAGCAGACGC
>NC_085875.1:12918640-12923640 GCF_034702125.1 Engraulis encrasicolus
TGATGAGGCAGGCAAGGACTGGGGTAGAAAGAAAGAAAGAAAGAAAGGAAGAAAGAAAGAAAGAAAGAAAGAAAGAAAGAAAGAAAGAAAGAAAGAAAGAAAGAAAGAAAGAAAGAAAGAAAGGGAGAAAGAGGGGTAGAGAGAGAAAATGTATGAGAGAGCGCAAGAGAGAAAAAAGAGTGAGGGAGCGAGTGAGACTAAGGGAAAAAGAGGAGAGGCCTCTTGGTGACCCTGTCCTGGACTGGAGATCCCACGCGTCAGGTAATGAGTGCATTAGGCCCTAATGTTTGGCCTGATGATCTCGCCAAGAGATACAGTATCCCCCGACTCTGGAGGACCATGATGTCACTACCCACACTGCCTGCTACTCAGAGGGAGAGGGAGACAGAGAGAGAGAGAGAGAGAGAGAGAGAGAGAGAGAGAGAGAGAGAGAGAACTTGAAAGTGAACTTGAGAATCACCCTCTAGATGAGACAAGTGATGTCACCACCCGCACTGCTGAGAGAGAGAGAGAGAGAGAGACAGAGAGAGAGAGAGAGAGAGAGAGAGAGAGAGAGAGACAGAGAGACAGAGAGAGAGAGAGAGAGAGAGAGCTACAGTGTCCCCCTCTGGAAGACAAGTGATGTCACCACCCACACTGCTGCTCAGAGGAGAGAGGTGGAGGAGGGGGAAAGGGGGGTTGGTGGTGGAGAGAAAGTGTCCCCCCTCTGGAAGACGGGTGATGTCACCATCTGCAGTGCTCAGCGCTGCGTAAAGCCGCTCACGGCCACTTAGGAGCACAAAGTGCAGCCAGCTGCTCAGGACAGAGAGGACGACAGAGGTGAAAGTGAGGGGAGAGGAAGAGAGAGGGAGAGAGAGAGCGAGAGAGAGAGAGAGAGAGAGAGAGAGAGAGAGAGAGAGAGAGACAGAGAGAGACAGAGAGAGAGAGAGAGAGAGAGAGAGAGAGAGAGAGAGAGAGAGAGAGAGAGAGAGAGAGAGAGAGAGAGAGAGAGAGAGAGGGAGAGAGAGGGGGGGGGAGAGAGAGAGAGAGAGAGAGAGAGAGAGAGAGAGAGAGAGAGAGGCCAGGGCAGAAGATGATGATGGAGAGAGCCGTGGGAGACCGAGAGCGAGAGAAAGAGGGGAAGATAAAACAGAGGGCTAGATTGAAAGATTGCAGTGATGAGGTAGCTAAATGAGTAGGAGAGTGGGGGAAAGAGGAAGGAATGAGTGAGTGGGGCTTAGAGAGAAAAAAGAGGAAGAGGGACAGAGAGAGAGGACAGAGAGAGGGGGTGGCGGTTGTGACAGCACAGTCTTTTTTACTCTCAAGAAAGGTCCCTTCAGGCCATCACATGAACTGAAGTTAATCAGGCATGGACTAAAGGGCTCTGCATACTTCACGTGCGCACTTTGGCGCGTTTGGCGCGAGAACCATTAATTACGTCATCACTTGCGCCAGACTATTCATACTTCAAAAGCGCCTTTCGCTCGCATTGTCGGAAGTGCCCTCTGCTGTTCATGAGAGAAACGGCAGTATCTTTCGCAACTCGCAGCGTGAGTTCTACGGATGTATAAAATAGAAAGCCAAACACGGCTGCTGTAGGGCTACTGAACGTCTGACTTGTGACTTACCACATTGAAACATAGATTTTTTGTTGTAGCCTACATTGCCAGATCATTCCAAGACCATGTGAGAGCATTGTTCTGGCGGCAGAATTTATAAATAGATCGCCGAACACAACGTGCTTCTGAACAAAGTAGGACAACTGACCCCTTTGCCCCCCCTCCCTGTCGTCTTCCCAGGTGATAACCACTGTCTGCACTGTGCACATCAATCAGAGCCAATTCGCCTCCTGTGCAAAACAAATCTTTTTTCGCTTCTTCTTCTTCTTCTTCTTCTTCTTTCACAACCCAACCAGACCCATCAAATCCATCATCAGACAGATAATTTGCCCGCCGACTTTCATCTTGCACCATTGATTCTTCTTTTGGGATGCCAATGGACATTTCTCTGGAGTGCAGATTAAAGAGTCCTGTCGGTTCTCATCTACTAAGATTTCCTGAATCTTTTCATATGTGGAAATCTTCAAAGATACCGTACCTATGCACCAAAAGAGCCTAGATAGCAGCCCATGCATGAACAAGTGTTCGGTGTACAGTACCCCTGTAGGTACATGCACATCAAGTCGTGAAGTGACATGCATAGCTTTTATGTGCATAAGCAAGATTTGTACATGAGGCCCCATGGTCAACAGTACTGTCTTTCTTAACTCATTCTATACTGTACACTGTCTAACTTTTATTTACAGCAACATTTTTAGGGGGGCTTTTCACCTTTTTTTCTTTTTGTAGGGGTATTTTTGCCTTTATTTTGATAGGACAGTATGAGAGGTGACAGGAACGGCAAATGACCCAAGCCGGAATCGGACCCGGGTCGCCAGCGTAGTAACCCATTGACCTACCGTTAGACCACGGCAGGGCCTACAGTAACACTTTAAACAACATGCTACTTAATACTGTATATGAGGCCTCTTGAGGATTTGAAATGACGTTTCTCACTCTCCCATGCTTAACCCTCTCGGCGCCACAGGTTTTTGCCCAAAACTGATGATTTTGACATGTTATATTCAAAAGGCTGTGGCTTAACATGGGTAATAGATAGAGCCTGACAATTAATGAGACAAATATTGAGGATGACCCAAAGTTTATTTTGGGAGTAAATTATCCCATCTAATTTGCATATTATGACGTCATATGGTGTCGGCCATTTTGAATTTATAATGAGTTATTGGATATTTTTGCATATTTTCAAAATATTTTTAATAATTTATCTAATTTAATTTATAAAACTTCCCCAGACACCTTCACTATTATGTTCTGTGAATACATTTTGGTCTAGAAAGCAATAAATTGTACACTAAAAGTGTAATTTGTAACTAATATAGTGCAACAATGTAGCATAGTGACAAACACAAGTGAATGGACGGTTGCCGTTTTGCCTGTAGGGACTGGTCTATGAAGGTGACAAGTTATTTTTTAGTGCATGGACACCCTTCACAGCAATGCCCAGCATACAGATTCTATCCACACTAGGGGTATTATGTGCATTTTGTCCATTTGTGTGTCTTTGAACCAAGTACAGCAGACCTACAGTAGCCTACAGTAGGCCTGTCAGCGTACACCCTGAAGGACTCTGGGTATGGGCTACATGTCTAAAAACTTGTGCAAATATCTATTCAAACCCAGTGTTACATTTACTGTTATACAAATAGGTGATATAAGGAAAGTGTGTGTGTGTGTGTGTGTGTGGGGGGGGGGGGGTGGGGGGGTGGGGGTGGTTGGTTACCTAGCCTATATCGCCCATGTCTTTCTGATGCACCAAACCCCAGCTGGTATCACACTTTTTTGTTGCAAATAGACTCAGTCAGGTCGCAATTGGACATAATTATTACTATTATTATATCATTAGAATAGCATTGCTATTTATTTAGACCTGCAGTCGGCAGGAACAGTGTCGAGTAGCGTGAACTATGCTTCCGTTTTGCACCGAGTAGAATGCGCACGAGACCTCTGTGTCTCGGGCGCATACTCCTCTCACTCCATCCCCCACTGTTGGCAGGAATATGCGCACTTCTTTTGTCTTCATTTACTTTTCTACTTAGTATACAAGCTCTTCTACAAACATCCTGACCACTGTCACCCTCCAGATGATGAATATTGACTCTGTAACAGGCAAATTACGACGCGTTGCATCATTCCCCTGTCGTTGCAATGAACGTCAGCATAGCGACAGTATAGCCTACAAAGCAGCATGAAATTACCTCGCATCTCGATCGGAAAAAACCTTCCCTTCCTCAATATACAAGTCTCCTGCAGAAACGAACACTTCTATTGTGTACTTACAAGTGAATGACTGAAGGGTTTTCTTGTTACAGTCCCCATGATCGACGAATAGGCTGTCGATAGTTTCCCTCAGGCAACAGTAACATGGGAAGTATAACGCGGCAGAAAATACACTCCTGTTTGCATATTACCTCATTTAGGGGCGAAATATATGATGAATACATATGTACAATCATGACAAGTTACCATTTTGAGTGCATTTGGTCGTTTATTCAGTAGAATTATCCACGTAATGTCACTACAAGGCTGCTTCCGTCTTTCGCGTTGTTTCACAGGGGAGAAGTTACTTCCGCAATGTCCGAGGTTTGTAGTTTTGTAGTTTTCTTAAACAAAATACCATATAAGGCGTCCCAATGTGTTTAGAACTGAAGTACTACATGTCTGCCACCCAATGGAGTGGAAGTTGAACTACATTTGATATCCTATTTGAAAAAAACGGCCGTTGTAATCAATACGGCATCTCGTCGACAAAAGTCGCCTGTGGCGCCCAGAGGGTTAAACAGAGGCAGGACAGGCATTGAAGAGCAAGACAGGATGTATTAAGACGAGGAGAGTACTGTACTAAATCAGCCCCAACAGACGTTTAGTTCAAACCTAAGGATGTTTAGTTCAAATTTAAGGACGTTTCGTAGGTCTTTGCGTTAGACGGAACGTCCTCGACGAAACATCCCATGGCTTGTACGAATGGTCCCATGTTTCATACGAATGGTCCCCTCGGAAGAACGAGAAGACCTGTCCCCCAACAGGCAGATAAGCAGCTCTGTGTCTCTCCTCTGAAGCTCATTTCAGTTGAGGGTGAAAATTGTGCACATCCCCAGGAAAAGGTGCAGGGCAAAGGCTGACAGTAAGTTTGAAGCAAGGAGTGTGATGGAATAAGTCCATGATGGAATAAAAAAAATCAAAGAAAGAAGGATTTTAAGTGTTCTGACTCCTCACTCTACTAATCTGAAGCTCCACTTTTGTGCTGCCATGCATGGGCACCCTCTTTTCCCCGGCGCTGCCACACTCTGCCAACTCACCCGCTGTGAGTGTCATTATGTCCCTCTCCACTGTTATGCTGCCAAGCGTTCTTCCTCTGGAGGGAGCACTGTGTGCTGGGAAACATGAAGGAGTCCTGAGCAA
>NC_085875.1:12928640-12938640 GCF_034702125.1 Engraulis encrasicolus
ATTTCATTGTGTGCAATGTGCAGTGTTCACTTGTGTGCTGTGGAGTGCTGTGTCACAATGACAATGGAAGTTGGAGTTTCCCAATGGGCTTTCACTTTTCTTTCACTTATTTTACCAAGTCGCCAATTACGGATGGATGGATGCACTGTATGCACTGTATACACACACACAGGTGGAACATGAACACACACACACCACTTTCTGTTAAAATTCACGTTGGACAGTTATTTTCTGCACTGTATGTTATCTGTAAATTACCGTAGTGTCAACCATCAATGCATGACTGTAATTGGAAAAATCAATGTGCTATGCGCAGTAAACTGCTATTCTGTGCAGACACATCATACAGTAGGCCTACACACGGTAAGCTTAGGCCTACAGTTGTCACAAATCCACAAAGTCAAGTAGGAGAGATTGGGGTATTAATATTAAAGGGACACTGTGCAGGAAATGGTCAAAAAAGGTACTGCAACTATGCTGCTCATTGAAACTGGGCTGCCTATTGCCAAATTTCATCTTTACATGAAAGTTTACTAAGTAATAAACAAATATGTTCTACTATGGTCCAAGTACAGTCATTTTTGCAGCTAAAAATGGCTATTTTTGGAAATTCAAAATGGCGGACCATGGAGAAGATCCCCCTTTTCATGTATGAAAAGTGCAATTTTTCCAGTGGTAATGAATACTTAGAATTTGATGCTGGTGGTAAGTATTCATGAAAAAGGTAACATTAGTGAATGGGCAGCATGAATTCTGGAAATAAACAACAAAAAATCTCACACAGTGTCCCTTTAAGACAGTAGCCTATCCTCTTGTGATGTTAGCAAAGAAGATTTACCAACATAGTACATACCAAGGGCCGTTGACAGCCCGGACTGGGCCTGGGACAAAATTATCTGAAGGCCCCTCCTTATATATACGTGTATATATATAATGTAGTGGAGAGCTAATTTTGCCCAACTCACCGTGTTGTGTCCAACACTCCCTCACTCCCATCAGTCCTGAATATACCACGGCAAGCTGCAATAGCTGGCATCTCTTTCACTAAAACATGGCTCCTGTCGTAAATGTGATGTTACCAAAATAACAATGACCACATTGTAATATTTTACTAAAGACTGATCCTAGTAGTCTCATACTATATGGACAGCTTAAAGGGGTATGCCACTATTTTGGGGCTTAATACAGTTAAAATCGTTGGCTGATGTATATAAAGGTGGTAAAGTGTCTTATTTTTCATGTTAAACGTTGTCTTGCTTTAAGACAAGTTAAAAGAGGAAGTATGTCGCTAAGCTAGTGAAAGTCAATGGATCCGTGTAGCATACATGCTACACGGATCCATTGACTTTCACTAGCTTAGCGACATGCTCCCTCTTTTAACTTGTCTTAAAACAAGACAACGGCTTACATGAACAATAAGACACTTTACCACCTATATAAACCCTGGCCAACGATTTTAACTGTATGAAGCCCCAAAATAGTGGCATACCCCTTTAAACTCTTTTCAATGACTACTACAGTACAGTGTTCCACTGGCAGAACGGGGCACATTGTATTGCACATGTTTATTGTTCATGTGTACAGTCCTGGAGACAACGCTTCCATTGTCTATAAATCCTAGTAATGTCCAAATATAAGCCCTTAGCCAGGCCGTTTGGTAGTTTATTTGTAATTTAAGCATCTGTCAAAAGCCTGTCAATTGTGCGGCATACAATGCAAATAAACACTGGTCTCAGCCCAGCTCTCTGTCCGACAGTAGTTCAGAGAGAGTTCAGGTCAAGTGGCACTTACAGTAAACACAAAAGTGTGCGTGTGTGTGTGTGTGCGTGTGTGCTGTGTGTGTGTGTGCGTTCTGTGTGTGTGTGTGTGTGTGTGTGTGTGTGTGTGTGTGTGCGTGCGTGCATGCATGTGTGTGTGTGCATGTGTGTGCGTGTGTGCGTGTGTGTGTGCAACTATGTGCATGCACTGTGTGTTTAGTAGATGCTCATGTACCACAGACTGGGAGAGTGGCTTCTTCAATTTCTGCCTGCCAAATATCTGCACTTCACTCTAAGTGGATGCAAATGAATGAGTGTGGGGTCAGAGGTAGGGACGGTTCCCACACTGCTGGGAACTGGAGAACTGGAGAACTGCCCGGAGACTTCTAGAAGAGTTTAAGGAGAGGAGAGGAGAGGAGAGGAGAGGAGAGAAGAGGGCAGGAGAGGAGAGGAGAGGGCAGGAGAGGAGAGGGCAGGAGAGGAGAGGAGAGGAGAGGAGAGGGCAGGAGAGGAGAGGAGAGGGCAGGAGAGGAGAGGGCAGGAGAGGAGAGGATAGGAGAGGAGAGGAGAGGAGACGAGATGAGACGAGACGAGACGAGACGAGACGAGACGAGACCTGATATCGTGTGTGTGTGTGTGTGTGCGTGTGTGCGTGTGTGTGTGTGTGTGTGTGTGTCTGTGTGCATGTGTGTGTGTGTGTGTGTGTGTGCGTGTGTGTGGGTGTCTGTGTCTGTTTTGTGTGTGCGTATATGTGTTTGAGCACACATGCAATATGTATGTGTGCATGTGAGTCTATGTGTGTGACATCAGACTCCACACAGACAATACAAGTAGGGTATCACACATCTGAGATGTGTGATGTCACTGCACGGCGTTTGGGTCATTGAAGCTTGACGGTACATGCACACCAAGATGTTCGCGTTCACTTAATGTCTCCGGGAGCATCGTGAGTCCGAGAGGTTTGCGGGCTCCCTTTCACACTGCACAGTCAACGTCCACGTTCTATCCGCGGGCAGCAGCCATTCATTTTCAATGGGAGCCGCTCATTGAACGACGACGTCCGTGCAGGAAAAAAGATTTGAGTTCTATTTTGAAGGAGCAACGCGGACATGTCCGGCATGATCTGTTTTCATGTATTGTAACCATTTCGAACAGATAACGGACACGTGAAGTGGACGTTAAGTGGACGTTAAGTGGACGTCCGTGCCGTTGGTGTGAATGCACCGTCAGCTTGAGGTCGTCTGCTCCTGCTGGGACGAATCCATCTCTGCCATCAGTTTCAAGCACATGTAATGGGCGCAAACCATGGGGCGTCAGCTGACATAATGCTATACAGGGGTACAGTAGGGCACAGAGAGATAACGATTTTTTTTGCAGTTTCTCATTTTAAAAAGCTTGTCAATTAAATATATTACTGCAAGAAGCTAAATTCCAAGGTAGCAAGGTTGTTGTTTTCTGTGAAACTCATACTGGGGCACAGCAAATCCATACCCAGGGGCGTGCCCTTGTAAATTAGGTCAGGTGACGCCACTGATGCAAACTAGAAGCGTTCGGCGGTGAGCGTGTTTCACTCTTTCCAGATCCATCTCTTTTCTCTCATGATGCTCTGAGAACCATTCAGAAAATAAATGACAGCCAAACAAAATGCAAATTTTGACTTTTGGTATCGTTCTTTTTTTCTTTTTTATATTTCTCATTTTTACAGGTAGTCTAATGTATTGACATTGTAAATAATTCAGCATTGCAGAATTCCCTATACTGTGGTTTTTGGCAGCAATATGCCAGTAAATATTTTACTAGATCTAAGGCCATCTATTTAATATGGTTATTATACACTGCATTTTGCAACATTAATGCAATCTGACATGTGTTTTTGTAGGACTCTCTCTCTCTCTCTCTCTCTCTCTCTCATTCACTCGTCCACTCACACACACACACACACACACACACACACACACACACACACACACACACACACACACACACACACACACACACACACACACACACACCCATCTCTTCCTTACAGTCTTCAAAGCCCCTGGTCTGCTCTCCTCAAAACACTGTTTCTATCAATCACAAACCCCAACGCCCTGCAGACAGCACGCAAAGTTTCAGTATAACGCTATCAATCCAGACAAGTGAGGTGCAGGCCAGGTGAAATGTCTCTCGCGTGATACTAGGTGAGGAATATGCTTGTATGGCTGTATCAGAGGCAAAACATTTGCACAACAAAATATGGCCTTCCACACGGCTTGCGGTCATTATAGAGTCCCCATCACCAATACGTAAGGGCACTGGCCCAGGTGCAAATGGCTGCACACACACACACCCAACTCTCTCTCTCTCACACACACACCTCTTACCTCTTAACTTACCTGAGGACCATTCCATCATTGGCGCTGAATTCAGCGGCACATACCTACAAAAGCCGATGTTCAACTAACGGCAGCTTAAACTTGAGGCTGACGCCGTTCCACCACTGAAGATCAGCTGCGCCTTGGCAAGTTTCACTTCAGCCGCGCTCATCAAAGCTGGCGTTGCGCTCGTGCACGTTGTACAGGGGAAGTCCATATCAACGATTGTCGAAAATGAGATCATGTCGTGGACTTGGGCATGCCTTGTCAAATTAAGTCTATATCAGGGGTGTGATGTGAGCATCTGTAGGTGAGCAGTAGTGCAAGTGCACTCTGATTGAGAGACCCGCGTTCAATCCCCACTGAAGTTTTCATTTCTATAACATGTCGCCATGCAAGATTTTGTGTGTGACAATAAACAGAGAAAATACTGAACTATTGCTGAGAGAAAAAACACTCAGTGAGAACGATGATTTCTACAGAGTGGCTGTGCTTGCTTTTGTTTACCTCAAGACTCAATGATATTCATACCCTTGGCAAATGTTGTTGTTTTGTTTTTGTGCAAGTACAAGTGTCCTTCTGCTTCAAACTTTTCAATGGATTATCTTGTCTGTGCCCAATGCCATTCAAACCAAGCTCAAGCTCATGTGTTTTTAATGGGCTGGTATGTCAGGCATTTGCATGTGTTTGTATTCACCAATTTTAAGAAGTCTCCATTTTCAAGCCAAGTACGGTAGGATTTTTTGCTGATTTGATTTTCTACCAGAAACTTAACGTTCAGTGTTTTTGGACTTCATCCTCCTGCCTGTCTCACTTTTGTTTTTGTGCTTGTCTTGTTAGTTCTTATCTCTTCTCTCTGGTGGCTTTTTCCGTACAAACTTTGGACTGATTTTGACCTCCGGGTGGATTCACTTTGGTCAAAATCATTCAATTCTCTCGCGATTGTAAAGGACACAAAAATTGGTACTTCTGATACAGTACAATTACTGTAATTGTGTAAGTAAATGTGAAACCATAAGTACATTGAGCAAAAGAATGAAATGCTTAAACTTTGCCGATAACTGCAGATGGGTTTGTACATCACACATTGTTCTGAATTCTTCTGTGTGTGTGTGTGTGTGTGTGTGTGTGTGTGTGTGTGTGTGTGTGTGTGTGTGTGTGTGTGTGTGTGTGTGTGTGTGTGTGTGTGTGTGTGTGTGTGTGTGTGTGTGTGTGTGTGTGTGTGTGTGTGTGTGTGTGTGTGTGTGTGTGTTTGTGTGTTAGGGATGGTACAAACCGCACCGAAAACCGAAACCGTACAATTCACACACCATACCGAACCGTGAAATGCAGTCCGTGGCAAACCGCAATTCATGTACTGCCCAGAAAAATATGTAAAACAGAGATTCTAGGAGTATCTTATCCAGTCTCTCTGATTAAAACATTAGCGTATAAGACCAATCAGAGGATGACACAATTAAAATCACACCATTTTCACATTATAAGCCTACACAAAGCATATGTAGGATATTTCGTGATAAGTGTGATTCTATTAGTCACTTGAAAGAGGGCATTTGGAACGCTCACACAGCGCACATCAGCTGACGACACCTGATTCAATTTGCACATCATCACTTTATAATTGCAGTTATATAAATATGGTTTAATATTCCCAGTGCACCATTTATCATGAACTAAAAAAAAGAACCGTAGAGAACCGAAAACCGTGACCTTGATACCGTCATATGAACCGAACCGTGAATTTCGTAACCGTTCCACCCCTAGTGTGTGTGTGTGTGTGTGTGTGTACTATGCATGTGTGCGTGTGTATGTTCATACACATTCATATTTCCAAACATAACACATATTCCCATATTTACCACCAAGCAAGCCTTTTCCAAGGCACACATTTCCAAACTCACCACTGCGTTGTAGTTTCCAATGATAGAACCATGTCCAATAATAGAACTTTTCCAGGTTCACATTCTCATCCAGTAAAGCATATTATCACATACACTGCCATGCCAATATTGTCCAAAATAACTTGCTTAATCTTGTCACAATCTTGTTCAAAGTAGGCTAACACATTACGGAAACAATATTTACCCCATACTCACAAAATCATAATGGCACTCAGCAGCCCATCTTAACGGATGTCTCTTTTATCTATGTTGCACTTGGACTCTACTACTAATTTTGTTGCACTCTGTCAATGACAATAATAAGAAGTACCAAGAAATTGACAACAATCTCTTGAATCTTGAAAATAATGTGAAGCCTTAAAGAGTATGGGGCAGGAATAGCCATGCAATTTTTTCCAATTTAAGACACGTTGTCACATTCACCATTACCATATTGACCATAAATAGTGTTGTGTCCCAGCCATAGCCATGCCATTGTACCCTTGCCATCTTGCCCAATATAACACACATTACCATATTCACCAGCCATAATATTTTGTCCAGTAAAATACATATTGTCAGCTCCAATCTCGTCCAACATCATACACAGATGTATTTTCCCTCATCACCATGCACGCCTTTTCCATACCACATATTTCCATATTCACCAAAATGAAGTGGTTTGGGGGCATTTGAATTGGTTTTTGGGCATCAAAATATAGAACAGGTTGCCACATTGACCACCAAGCCACTCTTGTGTGCAGCAAAAGCACATATTACCATATCAAGCTCCATGCGAGTCTGACCCAATAGAGTTAAACATATTAGCTGAGATTCCAAGGCAGTCAGCATGGAAACCTCTTTCCCACTGGCTGGAGAACTGCGGTATTGTAACCGAGGTCATCATGCACAGTCCAGACCCGGACTTGAACACGCGACTTCACAGCAACTTCATTATGGGATGCTGACAGGTTACCATGGAGACGGCAGGGAGGCAAATGACCGAGGCAGAACTCCATCCTGCTGTTATTGCCTATATGCTTGCCCAAGCACTGCACACGGACGACGGAACCTCTAAGCCACAAAAGGAAAACTTTTACTTCCATACTATCCTACTTACTTACGGGTACACAGTAATTTATTTCTGTGTTAATTCAACCCAGAGTTACAGAGTAAGTGTTGAATTAACAATGCATATTTTACTGTGTACTTATTTATTTATTTACTTTTTACAAATATTTTTAGGGTCTTTTTTGCCTTTATTGACAGGACCGTGTGAGATGGAGACAGGAGGTGAGCGGGAGAGAGAGAGATGAGGGAGGATCAGGTGCTGACCTCAGGCCGGAATCGAACCCGTGTACCCAGTGCAGCAGTGCAGTGCCCTACCATTTGAGCCACAGCAGGACCGCTTATTTACTTTTTAAAAAACGTATTTCCTTATTTGTTGATGCTGATGTTGATGGCAGTCATGGGTGAGCGGTTAGGGCGTCATCTCAGAGGTTGCCGGTTCGACTCCCGACCCGCCAGGTTGGTGGGGGGAGTAATCAACCAGTGCTCTCCCCCATCCTCCTCCATGACTGAGGTACCCTGAGCATGGTACCGTCCCACCGCACTACTCCCCATGGGGCGCCACTGAGGGCTGCCCCCTTGCACGGGTGAGGCATAAATGCAATTTCGTTGTGTGCAGTGTGCAGTGTTCACTTGTGTGCTGTGGAGTCCTGCGTTACAATGACAATGGGATTTGGAGTTCCCAGGGGGCTTTCACTTTCACTTCACTTCACAACATTTGTACTATTAGAATTTGGTTATTTAATCATCTGCTCTTTGGCCAGTCACCAGTAAAGCTGGTCTGGAATCAGCAGCAGGTGGGCTCCTGATTGTATCCACACACTGCATCGTGTCTGTGTTGTAAAGCTAACTGCTTACTGTAAAAGGTGTGTGTGTGTGTGTGTGTGTGTGTGTGTGTGTGTGTGTGTGTGTGTGTGTGTGTGTGTGTGTGTGTGTGTGTGTGTGTGTGTGTGTGTGTGTGTGTGATGCACATGATGAGCGAGAAGCCAGGCATGTGTTGCTAAGCGTCCTTGTTGTGTATTGCTATGGCGGCCATGTGCATTTTCTGTCGAGGGGGGCGGGGCTAAGGAAATGATTCATTTGTGAAATGTGTCTGGACTATAGTGCCCTCTCAATGGGATGCAGCTTTGCAGCCCGGGGTCATGCAAACTAACTGAAATAGTGTGTGTGTGACACACACACTTATAGACACGCACACACGCACGCACAGACACACACACACACACACACACACACACACACACACACACACACACACACACACACACACACACACACACACACACACACCAGTGCTTTACACTAACTTTTTCGCTTACCAGCCATTTTGGCTAGTGGTTTTCCTGCCTCACTAGCCATTGGGCCGTTTCACTAGCCATAATTTCCTTCGCCATCATAGCAGCTTTAATGAATTATATAATAGGCTGTAATAATGTAATGTAGGATAATATAACATAATATAACATAATATAACATAATATAAAATAATATAATATAATATAATATAATATAATATAATATAATATAATATAATATACCGGTAGGCCTAATATAGGGCCTAATAAATAGAATTCTTATTAACTGGTCCATGCAAACATGCATGCTATAAGAACAGATTAACTTATCTGAGGAATGGCATAGCCGTGCAGAAACACCAAGCACAGTGTTGTGGAAGGGCACAAATGTAAGCTACATGAGAGCAAAATATTTCCGTCTTTGATCTGAAGGGCACTTTCGATGCGCAAAGTAGATAGTGCAAAGTCATTGCCAAGCTTCACATGTCCTCGGTCATGGATGTGGAATAACACATCTTCTGGAATATTTTATCATAAAAATAGGCTATCCACTAGAAGGCACACACATATGCGGCCGGTAACTACAGAAGGAGTTACGACTTCCTTTCATTCCGTTTAATATTGAGTTGTTTAAAACATAAACGGACGCAAGGCAAGATGGGCACATGCGAAGGGACATGGGACATGATTTTGTGCTGTCTGAAGGCTACTACTGCGCGTTGTTTAAGCCCCGTTTGACAGTCGGGAACAACGGCACAAGAAACATGGAGGAATATTAAGGTATGAAGACATACAGGCGAATCAGAAAATGATTTAAACCGAACATTATTAATGCCGCATGTGTCCTTGTCTTATCACTGCGCTGATTAGTCTCAAGACTTTCACAAGACTGAGGTGTTCTCCTCTCGCTGGTCATTTTAATGTCCACTACTACTATGCATTGTACTAATGACAGATCCCAAAACAGGTCAGTTGAGATGAACTTCGCTACTTTATTTTCACGTGAAGGTTTTCAGTGACATTTCCAAAACGCGCGCTGATGTGCCGGACCGGTAGCTCGCTGCCGCACAAGACTAGCTCTATCAGATTCCTCTCGCGCGTGAGACACAGGTGACACGTGACACAGGTGCTTCATGGGTATTGTAGGCTTGCGAAAACGCATTGCATTGCGTTTGTAGCAAAGACGGTCCGAGGGAAAAAACTACAAAATGCGGTGCCTCATCATTTAGAATAATGACGGACCCGCCAGAATGGCTAGTGAACCTTCGGTATCTACTAGCCAACGCTGACTTTCACCCGCATTTGGCTACCTGGCGTGTGTTAGTGTTAAGCCCTGACACACACACACACACACACACACACACACACACACACACACACACACACACACACAGTGAAGTGAAAAAACACACACACACGGTGAAAATGTAGACAGACGGACCCAAGTTCTATTCATGTGGTTTTTCATCTTATTAAGAAAGGATATATTATGCATGCTGGTTGTACTGTATGCTAATGTGTTGCAGATTGAAGTGTGTGTGTGTCTGTGTGTCTGTGCGTGCGTGCGTGTCTATAAGTGTGTGTGTGTCTGTGCGTGCGTGCGTGTCTATAAGTGTGTAAGTGTGCGAGAGTGTGTGTGTCTG
>NC_085875.1:12941140-12946140 GCF_034702125.1 Engraulis encrasicolus
TTACATACTTATCTTCAACCCACTCTTCACACCTCAAGGTCAGAGGAGGGCAGCGAGCTGGGGAGGCGCACTGTGGGGAGCTCAAGTGTGTATGTGTGTGTGTGTGTGTGTGTGTGTATGAGAGAGAGAGAGAGAGAGAGAGAGAGAGAGAGAGAGAGAGAGAGAGAGAGAGAGAGAGAGAGAGAGAGAGAGAAGGGAGAAAGGGAGACGGGTTTGGAGGGAGAGTAGAGGTGAAGTAAGGTGGGGGTGTTGCGTGTAAAGCATCTCTCCGTCGTCTGTGATTGTCTGCGAATTTTGCATGAGACGTTTTAAGTGCCTGTGAGGACTTCCCTTAGCGTTCAGTTTCAGCCAAGACTGAGCTTATTCCCACTCAACTTTCTGGTTGTCTGGTTGCCGTCATTAACAGAAAAATGCACATGCGACGTCCAGGGCCGTTGACAGCTTTGGCTGGGCTCGGGACAAAGACATATGAAAGGGCCCCAAACACAATACATACAATGTAATGAGGATCCAATTCTGGGCCCCCTCTTTCCCTGGGCCTGGGACAAGTGACCCCTTTCCCCCCGCCTTGTCGGCTTCCCTCGCAACGTCCATAAGACTTCCAAGGTGTTAATGTGTGGAGGATTAATTGGGATTGTCCGGATCTTGCAAGGAGCAGTCAAGAAAGCATTCTACAAAGCCATAGCTCCAACATAACTACTCACAGCTTGGCTGTCACAACAATATATTTTCTCAAAGGAGCTTAGTCAGGCTAATACACTACAGTGAAGTACGTATAAAAGCCATGTTATGTAACATGGTGTCGTAATTTTTTTATACTTATATGATTCTTATGTAGAGTCTTATATGTACATGTATATGCAGGAATATAGATGTATATATATGTGACTGTATCTATATATTTCCAGTTGTGTTAAGTAGTGGGCTAGTCTGTGTGAGGGCTGTCAGCTGAGGTGTGATTGAGCTAATTAGCATATGAGAAGTCTCTGGGCTGGTTGGGCCAAGGGCTATAAAAGACCTGACGATGCCACTAGAAAGCGGGCTTGTTACCTAGAGAATCAACGAGAATGATGTCTCTCGCTAAGACGTTCCCTGTTCCAATATGGAACAGTAATAAATATCTGCAGAAACTCACCGGACCAAAAGTGCCTGTCTGACATTTATAAGAAAAACCCCACAATGGCAAGTTGAGTCACTGTTTTGACTATTAGTGAAATGGTGACTCATTTCATGCTTTTTCATTTAGAAGTACAGGGGTTGGACAAAATATTTGAAACACCTGTCATTTTAGTATGGGAAGTTACATGGCTCAAGTCGGCCAGCCTGTTGGCCTGTTGGCCAAGGTGAAGTGTGAAGATTCAAATAGCAGGGTAAGAGCACAGTTTTGTTCAGAGTTCAAAATTAGAAATTCTTGGTGCGCGTGTAACTGGTGCATCTTTGACCGAGACAGCAAGTCTTTATGATGTATCAAGAGCAACGATATCCAAGGCAATGTCTGCATACCACCAAGAAGTATGAACCACATCCAACAGGATTAACTGTGGACGTACTGTAAGAGAAAGATGTTTGGGTGACCAGCCGTGTGTATTGGCCATGTGAAGCTCTCGATGGACCGTTCTGGTGGAAACAGGAGAGTTGAGGTGCACATTTAATTCTATCTTGATTTGGACAGCTGTGGTTTTATATTTTTCGGACAGTCTGGGTTAGCACCCAAACATCCCTTTCAGAGAATTCAGACAGCTTTTCGGATGCTGAAAAGGCAAAGATAGCCTGATTGACCACACTGGTCATTGACCAATCTTGTTGTACGGGCCCACCCAGGCTATGGTTGTCCTGCATCAAGGTGGTATATGGTACACTATAAGCACCTTTTAGTCTGTGATGTGATGTCCCTTAATTGTGAGTGCTCATGTTGATCTTGGGGTCAGAAAAAAAAAAACTTGTAACCCATGCAGCTCTGAATGTGTTGATCGTCATGAACACTCAATGCAATTACCTCTGTCATAGAAAGGAAAACTTGGCAGGGTTTTTAACTTTTCTGACCCTGGAATTAACACCTCTGGACACTTCCAACAAAACAAGTGTTGTAGCTGTTGAAACACCATATGGAGCGAATGTCCTGTACTTGAGACCTGTTCTGGCCTGAAGCATACAGCGTGAACCAACCATGCCATAAACCATAAACAGAGGCTATTGCACTGTAACAATGACTTGTTTTATTTCTTGGAAGAGCGCAATGTGGTGCGGCGCAGTGTGGCCAGTGTTGCCAGATGTGTCTGATCAAATCCCGGCCAAAAGGTTCTCAAAAAAATGCCAAAATGTGCTAAATTCTGCCCAATTTCAACAAATTGCATTGATTTCTAAGGGCGCAAAACTGCAGAAAAAAACGCCAAATGGCCCATTTTTCCCGTTTTTACCCACAGGCGGCCATCCCAAGTAGCCCAATTGGGCCGGTAACCGCCCAATCTGGCAACACTGAGTGTGGCGCAGTGCGTCGCTGTGTTGCGCTGTGCGCCTTGCTTACTCAGGGCTGTTTTGGAGCTCCCTAAGTGTGGATGCACTTTGCCGGTAATGACACACAGACACAACACGAAAACAATAAACAGCACGACAGGCCGAGCCAAGCGCCAAGACGGGCGAAACCGCCAAGCCGAGGGAAGGGAAGGGAAGCGCTAGTCGTACCTAAGGGCCGAGAGCGTCGCCACGGCGACCCCCACATGCTCGCTACCCGGCCACAGACAGACAGCGTTGCGTGCGAGCCGACCATGTGGTGACTGTGCCGCGATTGTTTCCGCGGCGATGGAAGGGGGGCGAGTGGCAGGCAAACAGGCAGCCCGCAGAGACAAAATACCGTCTGAGTCAGTCGTCCGCACTCTCTCTCTCTCTCTCTCTCTCTCTCTCTCTCTCTCTCTCTCTCTCTCTCTCTCTCTCTCTCTTTCTCTCTCTCTCCCTCCCTCTCTCTCTCTCTCTCTCTCTCTCTCTTGACAGGCAGGCAGGCACGACTGCACTCCAGTCATCCCCCCAAGGTCTGAGAGAGAGAGAAAGAAAAGAAGACAGAGCGGGAGAGACAGATGAAGAGATAGAGAGAGGAAGAGAGAAAAAGACCAAAAGCAAAGAGACACTTTGAAAGAGAAACATGATAGAAACAGAACAGAGGGGCTAAAGCAGACGAAAAGAAAAAGGTTGACAGATAGAGAGACAGAGAGAGAGGGAGAGAGAGAGAGAGAGAGAGAGAGGACTGGTGGTCAAACTGGGTCAGAGGGCAGTAGTCAACAGCCGTCAGCCAAGGATTCGACTTGAAAGTCGAGAGCTCAGCGACGGAATTCTGCGGTCGCACGATTCTGAGAAGGAACCACTCGACTGGAACGAACCTGAGTTCTATACAAAGTATTGTCAAAACAGTTTTTTCAATATACAAGGATTTTTTTTATTTAAATATTTTATGACCGGTTTCAACCGGAACACTTTGCCTGATTCAGAGAGTCCATCTGTCGTCTCCGCAGGCCCAAAACATGGATACTGTATGTGCAGTTGTGTACACCAGATGATAGATAATAGGTAAAAGATAATACACCATTTCTGAAGGAATCAGTGTGTGTGTGTGTGTGTGTGTGTGTGCATGTGTTCACGCGTGTATGCATGTGTGTGTACGTGCATGTGTGTGTGTGCGTGCGTGCATGTGTGCGTGCATGTGTGCGTGCGTGTGTTTTGCACATGCATATAGGCCTATAGTATGTCTCTGTGTGATGCAGGAAACCAACGTGAAATACAATAAGCTTCCTCATGAGCTCACTACCAGACCGGGCCAGACGACAGCAGACAAGACGTATAGTAGAGGAACTGTAGCAAAGCATCTCCATCTGTGGTGTCACTGGATGCGGCATCCTCCCTGCATGGACTAATCATACAAAGATACCCATCAGACCCTCAGACACAGGCATAGTCACGCGCGCGCGCACACACACAAACACACACACACACACACACACACACACACACACACACACACACACACACACACACACACACACACACACACACACACACACACACACACACACCACACACACACACACACACACACCATAGAGTATGGAGAATCAGACACACACACACACACCATAGAGTATGGTGTGTGTGTGTTTGTGTGTGTGTGTGTTGGGGAAGGCTATGGCATGGATGGTAACCCAGGCGACACGTGGAACCAATCAGTGCCGGTTGTCACTATGACATCATGGCCGTCCGTCCACGTACACTGTATAATTGACTTCCATATAATCCGTCCAGACAAATTTAGCCCCTTCTCTTCGCGGCGGTACCAGCTCTACTTTTGAGGTCATTTGTCATACTTAATCTCGCAAAACTCCCACTCGGCTCTTAAGAGTTACAGCAAAGTGGATTTACTGTTGAGTGTTATCTTCCCTGTACAAATGAGAAGATACAGCGGTCAGATTTCTAAATTATGATGTCTTTTTATAACCACATTCCCTGTAACATCACCATATTTGTCTTTGACCCCCTCTTAAAAAGATGCAGCAGAGTGGATTTACTACTGAGCGTTCTCTTCCCTGTGCAAATGACGAGAAAATACGATCAAACTACAAAAAATATCACAAGCATATTTAAAACCACAACTTTTTTTTAAAAAAAAAGGGCAGTGACAGTGTTTTTAATTATTAGGGTGTCAGACTTGGATCCAAAAGGTTGCGGTTCGACTCCCTATCAACCAGGTTGGTGGTGGGAGTAATTAACCAGTGCTCTCCCCCATCCTTCTCCATGACTGGGGTACCCTGAGCATGGTACCGTCCCACCGCACTCATCTCTTGGGGTGCCATTTGGGGCTCCCTTGGGGTGCCATTGAGGGCTGCTCCCTTGCACGGGTGAGGCATAAATGCATTTCTTTGGAGTGCTGTGTCACAATGACAATGGGGATTGTATTTTCCCAGTTGGGCTTTCTTTCAGCATTCTTTCAAAATGAAACATTGATCATTAATCCGTGT
>NC_085875.1:12958640-12991140 GCF_034702125.1 Engraulis encrasicolus
TCTAATGCTTTATCTTGTTTGCAGACCTCTCTCTCTGTCTCTGTCTCTAGGCTATCTCTCTCTCTCATTTGCTCTGCCCATCTCTTCGCGTGGCCTAATGCACGGTCCTGAATGCAAATATTCATGTTTCTTGAATGATTGTAGTCCCATAATGTACACTGTTTCACCAGGCCTATAATAACCACGGAAAAAGAGCCTTGAGTAATGTATAACAACTTGATAATTACCATGCTGGTAACCGTAAATGTACAAAACATGAAACATTTGACCATTGGTCATTCCCCGTAAAGTGAAGACCTGCTCATCCTTCTGCAGGATATTCACCATAATACATTACACTTGGCTTACACTTTTATCCAAAGAGACTTGATTTGTTGAGTTACAGTTTTTTTTCGATTGCCTCCACACAAGTTCTGGTACTTCATACACAATTCTCGGAACATCTCACCCATTTCCCAACTCCCCTAACCAATGTCACTGAACACTAAGCACAATTCCTTCTTTACACTCAAATTTCAGTTTTAAAACACACTCTTTTCAAACCACTACACACAATTCTCTGGATTACACACAATTTTCATGAAGAAAATCCCTGGTTGTCGCATTGAACACTCTGCCATTCAAAATACTAAAATCAACTGCCATATATGTTCACTTCCTCATCACATGGGCAAACTCTCTTCATACCGGTTTACAATCTGAAATCATCACCCCATAAGGACACACATTGCATGTGATATGGATGAAAACATGAGTGGATTCAGTGAGAAAACACATTTGATTTGTTTTTGAACTCCAAAATTTATAGAGATCACTTTCATATGGTTACCCAATATTTTACAATAAATTAGTGCATTTTTTTTATATGTAAAATATGTAAATATGTAAAATATAGTTTTTTTGCCACACATCTGTGTACTCCGAGTCTAAAAACAATATTTCAGTATTTTATTATAGAAAAATACCCTCTTTTGTAAGTAGAACAGTGATAAGTTTCAATAAGTTTCTACTGTGTGTCAAGTTGAGTATAGAGTTTTACCTTGTGCATATTATTGTTCAATGGTTCACATAAAAGTGTATTAAAATGACTGCTTATGTGTGTCATTTGAGAACAAAATTACCTTTTTAGAAGAGAGTACATTGTTTTGAGATAAGACGTGCATTTTTCAGAGGTAGTGAGGAGTTTTGCCCAATGTGTGTGAGGTATGGAGATTTGTGTGTAGAGTTTTGAAAATTCGAGAACTGATTCCGAAAATTGTGTGTAAGCAATCGAGAAAAACTGTAATTGGAGGGTATTGGTTCTAATCCCTGGAGCAGTATGGGGCTAGCTCAAGGACACTACCGCCATGGATAGAGGTGTTGGTATAGATTCCAACCTGCGGACCCACTGATCCATAATATAAAGACCAACTCCCTAGTCCCTACCCATTAGATCACGGCTACCAAACACTGGGCACGGCTGCCTGAAACCACTATTTTCTAAACATATAAACATTTTATCGTTACAAGTGAGCTTTAAATCATTTATAAAACTCATGGTCACGGAAACTGACCAATCGTACTGATTTATTTTTTTATTATAATATATGGCGCCGATATGCGTCGCCTACTGCGCTACATTAGGTGTCATTTGCACTCCTTTCCCCAAAGAAAAAAAAAAGTTAATTGAACGCACAAGCTTTTACAAGCGTAATCGTAACTCGACTATCACATTCCCTGCCATGCTGTGGGTTTCTGTTCCACTTTGACAGCCTGCATGTGGTCACCTCCCTCCAGGGGTGTCATTCAGGGGCATGGGGGCCGCTAGGGGGGGAAAAGTGGTACAGATTCTCAGGGCCCAAGCTCTGATAGCGGCCCTTAAGGGGGCCCAAACACTGAGAGGGGCCCTTAAGGGGGCCCAAAATTCGGATCTTTCATGGGGCCCAGAATTTCTGGCAGCGCCCCTGTTCAGGGGGGTAACGTGTGACTGAGTTACCAGGGCCCAATGTATATAGGGGGCCCACACACAGTTCAATTTACATAGACATATGACTGGGGGGGTCCATTTGGAGCTAATTGTACATAGGGCCCACAATTTGCTGCTATGCCCCTGCGTCCCTCAAATAACAGGGAGGCTTTGCATGGACGCCTCAGTTACACGTTGACACGGCTCCTGGTGACTGTTGGCACGGTGTGAGGAAGTTGGCATGGGGAGCCAGTCCTGTGATGTCTGCATGTATCACTACCAGCTAGCCTACCTACCTCGCTCTGTAATTACTCGCGGCTGTGTTGTTCGGGCTCTATGGGATTTCGGCATTAGCTGAGGGGATTAAGCCTTCCTATCATAACAGATTGAGCCCAATTCTTTTTGACACCTCTGTCATTCTTAAAACTAATACCTCCACCAAAACACGCACACAGACACACGCAGAGACACACAGACACAGACACAAATACACGCACGCATGCACACACACACAGACACATGCACGCACGCACACATGCACGCACACATGCACACACACACAGACACGCATGCACACACACAAACAACAGACTCCTTGTTGTTTTTGGTCATTCTGGACGAACAGCGGTCCACACAAACACACACACACACACACACAGACACACACACACACACACACACAGCCGTTGTGACGAGTTGTGACGAGGCCCGGGCCCCCATGGCGATGACGGATGCCAAGTGCGTTGCCACGGCTACGGCCATATTGCTGATTTTTATCCAAGTCAGCATTGGATGTGGTCGGCTTCTTTAATTTCGCTACCAGCCACAAAAGACCAACCTCGTATGAAAATGATTAATCCCCCCTTCTCCGGGGAGGAAATTGATAGATCTCCAAAAAGGAAATTAAACGTCCCAGTATATGCCCACAGTTTGGAGGCTTAGACCTGATGATTGAGGCCTTCATGATGACAAATAACACCTTGATGGAACTGAGCCCCAGGGCTATTGACAGCTTGGCTGGGCCTGGGACAAAGTCATCTGAAGACCCAAGTCATATAACGGAATAGGAACCCGTTTCTGAACCCCCCCTTCTCTTTGGGCCCGGAACAACTGACCCCTTTGCCCCTCCTGTCTGCTTCCCTGTTGAGCACTACTGCACGCAAAAAACCTGGCTCTCTCCGCATGCCATGTAGGGGGGTTTGTTATGGATGTTGGGTCTGTTATAGTGATACTGTAAAATAGCAACGCAGCACCGTGTTCTAGTATACTAATGTTCACTCATTTTCCAAGCGCTGGGCCAAAAACAAGACTGCCTAGTGTGTGTGTTGTGGCAAATTATCTGATTTTGGTTAATCTGTGTGGATAAATGTGAGTTGAGTTCAGTGCAATTCTTCTTGTGCTCCATGTTCCTGTAGTATTTAAATTAGGACAAATGAAGGGTGTACCTTGGTGTCATAGCCTATGACTGTAGAATTAGCTTCACATTTATTCATTCCAATTGGTATGTATGAGCTCACAATATTACTGCTGGAGCCCCGTAATGCACACCGTCCCACCACCAGTGTTCACTATAGCCTAATACAGTGGTTCTCAAACTTTTTGTGTGAAGTATCACCCGAGAAAATATTGATCTCTCCGAGTACCACCTTGACAACCAACATTAGAATATCGCAGCAAAGGCCTTCCATATTCACTTTTGCCAGTCAATACAGGACAGGTTCATAACGGCATCAACATCTACGGTCACATTCAGTGCAAGTTTGTTTTTAAATTTCTTGCTTGTCTTGTATTATTCTGCATTATGTTTTCAGATTCATGAGTTCAATATTACAAAATGTGAGACCAAAGACACATTTTCGACTGCAACAACTTGATCAACCTTCAAATCAATGCACAAAAAAATGAATCCTTCCAAGTACCACCAGAGATTTCTCAAGTACCACCAGTGGTACGCGTACCACAGTTTGAGCACCACTGGCCTAGTACTTCTATCAAAGATTCTCTTAATTCATAATAGACCGTCTCTGCTTCTATGACATTACACAGTGCCTTTAGTAATGCATTACGACTTGGTCCTTGCCATTCTTGTGACAGTCAATTTATAAAATGCTTTATAAAAAAGCAGAAGCATTCTAATTGTAATCATATACAATCAGATCGGAAGAGCAAAAACAGCACAGTTGCCTGTGACTGTTGCCTTATTTTGATCCAAAACTACTGAGCAACTGAAGACAGGGCAAGAAAAAACACTGTGGACACCAACAATGTCCAAGTTAGGGCTGATAAAGGCTATACTGACATCCTAATCTACAGTGGTGGATTTTCTTACATCCCATTTCTGTGCAGTGCACAGACCTGGCATGAAGTAGGAGAGACTTATGTATTTCTGTGCCAATGTTACCATTTGTGGCCAATGAATTTTTAAATAATAAGTAGGCCACGTTGTTTATCAAAATGCAGACAATGGAAAGTGGCCACTGGTTGTGCAGTGCGCATTTAACTTAATGCGTCAGAACAGAAAAGCAAAATATTCTGATCCTAAAATGTGAGGTTAGAATTAGTGTTGCACATCAAATACTGTAGGCTATCTCATATTTCTTTAGAGCTCGTTAAAGTTGAGAAAACTAGCAATTCCCTCGGCAATGAGCGTGTCTGAGAAATATCCAAATTGCTTCACATTCCAGTCATTTGGCGAAACCACACTGTGCTCCAAATACGCTTTTGTTTGCCAAGCCACAGTATAAAAGACGAAACCAAAGATGGGCCGAGAAACCATATACATGGCGAGTCATCACACCGCTTAACATCAAGGGGCTGCTTCTGCTATGACTTCGACTGGAACTACTGTTATTGATAACGCCTCTGTTCAGTGTTCAGATGTTTTATTTTTTTTAATCAGCAAAAAAACACACGCAGAAATGTCGAGTTAATGATAGCGTGTCTGGGAGAGTCAACAGTTTCAGACAACTGAATCAGATTAATCTTCTCTCACTAAAACTCATCATTATCACCACACCACACGCACACCAGGACAGCAAGGAGAGCCAACTTCAGAGACGAGTCGACCTTGCGCAGCGCTGAGACACCGTACCTCTCCAACTTGCGTTGTCATGAGGCTGTATTGTTGACAGATGTTGCGCACAGAGCAGTGATTGGTGGATTTCGGTGGGCGTTTCCGCATCCCGCCCATGATCAATCGGCGGGTGCACATTGAACCAGGAGTAAACACTGCAGCGTCAAAGAAATATATCGGACACTTCATTGATTGACCACTCCCTGGGGAATTATAGCTGGCATATAACGTTCATGTTTCAAGAATTCAGGATGCCCTATATGCTCATCAGTACACAGATTCGGCTGGTGCGTATCGTTCTCTGTGCTTATGCTAAATGCTTTTGCTGACACTGGCTGGCATGCCTGCGCGTTCTTAACTAAGCTGTAGGATTTAATGGTGTATAGCCTAATGCCACTGCGTCGTATATTAATGTTCAAGAATAACATTTTAGATGGCAGAGTCAACGTTGCTTTTGTAGCTGTTAAAACCATGCGTTCTGAAACAGTGTTGCAATTTTCGTGGGTAAAGTAACTTCCATGTAACGACAGTTGCAAATGAGTAATTTTGACAGACGGGTTTCCAACAACAGTGTGGAATCATGCCCCATGTCAAAGAGACTGGGTGTGTGGTGAAGGGCACTTCTGTGTTGACTGCACATGTGCTACTAGAGTTTGGTTTCCCCTTTAACTCTTAGTGACCTGAATCAGTCTGTCAACAAGAGTGCTGCTGACTCATTGAAATGTCAACACAAAATGTTCAAACATAGGCCTATTACATAATATATAACACAGCTGTGAGGACAGCGATGCAGCCTAATTCATGCTTTCTGAATATGGCATTAGTGAATATTATAGTAAACATATGTTTTAGTTGCCTACACTTATTTATAACTGTGTATCAATACAAAATAAACAGGAAATAGGCCTACTCAAATCATTCTGTGGAAGTATGCTTTTTAGGCCTGTTGTCTTTTGTGAATGTTGGATCTAAATGGTTGCCGTGCAATGTTGTTGCTTTCAGGAGAATGGTCCAACCTTGGTGGGTGATGAGTACTCTGACCCAGACACCATGACCTACCTTGGGGCCAGGAAGAAAGTCGTGCTGGGAAACAACTTGTAAGTGTGAAACAAGTGACTTGTGATTTTTTCGCACAGCTCAGCTGACAGTTGCGGAGAAGACCCTTAGGTCACAGGCCGTGGCTCAGTGGTTAGAGCACTGGGTTGGCAACCCAAGGGTTCCCGGTTCAATGCCCGACCGGACCACGGCTGAAGTGCCCTTGAGCAAGGCACCTAACCCCCACACTGCTCCCCGGGCGCAGCTCAGCAGGCAGCCCACTGCTACGGACTAGTGTGTGTACTTCAACGTGATTCACTAGTCCAAATGGGATAACGTGCAGAGAAAGAATTTCCCCTAGGGGACCAACATTGGCTCCAATTGGCTTTGTTATAAAATAAATAATCAGAAGAAAACTTCTGCACACTGAATAATTTAATAAATGAATAAATTGAATAAATTCACCTTTATTCAATTTATTCACAACGCTTCTCTTCTAGTCCTAGACCTTCATCAGTGAATGGTTAAAGTGATACTGTCCCATTTTTGGAAATAAGCTCATATTACACCTCCCCCTGTTGTACTTTTAATCGTTCTCTGAGTATTGCGGTGCAAATTTGACCTCCATGCTAGCATTAACATTGAGTCCTATGAGACCAGCTGGCGGCTAACTGGTCTCATAGTTAGACTAGACTAGTTTTGAAACAAGGTGTTGACATGATGACAGATGCTTGCTGGCTCAGCTGTTAGTTAGTGGCCCTAATATCCTTGATAGTAAACGTGACAGGAAAAAATAAAAAAAATAAAAAATACACAACCGGTACTTGTATCCCTCTTGTGATTAATGTGTACCCTACCTGTAGAGCAGAGATGGGCAACTTCCATGATAAGGAGGGCCACATTTTTTCATCGCTACCATTGGAGGGCCACTGTATCTCACAGACTTTAAGGTGCAGTTGGTTGCTTACTTACTGCCGATGTTGTTTGGAAGAAGTAGGAGTGTTCTCTGTTGGCCAACAACAGTAAAATTACAGAATGATTGAGTAGTGGTTTAAAAAAATCTGGTCATTATGGTTTTTTTAATATTTTATCTACGGGCCGCACTGAGTGAGGAGGTGGGCCGCATGTGGCCCCCGGGCCTCCAGTTGCCCATCCCCGCTGTAGAGTAATGCAGAAGAGGACTCATTCAGTCATACTGTAGATTCTCAACACACAACTCTATCTTTCCCTGTGTGTGTGTGTGTGTGTGTGTGTGTGTGTGTGTGTGTGTGTGTGTGTGTGTGTGTGTGTGTGTGTGTGTGTGTGTGTGTGTGTGTGTGTGTGACAGCGCCGAGTACCATGTGGATGACCCTCCCAGGGTGATTCTGGACAAGCTAGAGCAGTTGGGTTTCCGTGTCGTCTCCATGACTGGCGTAGGACAAACTCTGGTCTGGTGTTTGCACAAGGATATCATGTGACCACTGACCAATGACAATTGACCACGTGCACGTATGCATGCACGCACGCACGCACACGCGCACACACACACGCGCGCACGCACACACACACACACGCGCGCACGCACACACACACGCACACATCTTCCATCGTTCCATGTGGTGCCCCACAGTGAGCTTGTCTTGAGGTCACAGGGTCATGTCTTCACTTTCTGTCTATTTTTTATGATTTATATACGATTGTTTTTATATGTCAAATATTTCACAGAAAGTGCTCATTCCGTTTGTAGGCTCATTTACTTCATTCCATTTGTAGACAGTACTTTACAGGTTGAAAAAAAAAAATACAACTGCCTACAAATTGATCCCATAGAATTCTAAACGTACAACTTTGCCTATTGTAATTTGCAATATCTTTTATAGTATAGATACAGTGTGTGTGTACAATATTATGGAACATTCCTGAAGATCACTACAAATTGTGTAGCACAGTGCCTGAGTGATCAACAAACCCGAAAAGCCGAGAACATTTTCTGCCTTTTGTATTTAGATAGTGGTGGAGAGAGTAGCCTGAATCAGTTATGATAAGAAAACTGCAGCCTTCTTTGTTGGCTTTGGTTTTGGCTTTGTTTACAGCACTATGTAATGACATTGTTAGTATGCAGAGTCCTTTTGTCTTAGTTTACATTGTATACAAATTTTGAAACATAGCCTTTGTTTACCTGAACTTTAGATTTCTTAATCACTGTGTATATTGGACTTGAACTGGAGGTTGGATTTAGAAATAAAACAACAGTATTGTTATAATGCGGACCAGCTCTGTTTTTTTTTTTAAACATATTAACTAAAAACAGCTTCCCTCGTCTGCAAACTAAATCCAATTAAAAAACAGGAAAATAAGAGTAAACAAGGTGGAGACGACAGAAAACAGTTGTGTTTTGTGACGGGTTTTGGCCATTGCCTGATGGCCACAGTGAGCAATGATGACAGGGCTAATCATATACCCTCTGGCTGTTCGGCAACACAATTGAAACCATGTTCCTGAGTTCACAATGTCTAAACAACACACACACACACACACACACACACACACACACACACACACACACACACACACACACACACACACACACACACACACACACACACACACACACACACACAAACACACACACACACACACACACACACACACACACACACACAGACAGACAGACAGACAGACAGACAGACAGACACACACGACTTTCTCAATTGTGTGTGCTCAACAACATGTCAGTCTAATACAGTAATTGTAGCTTCCTTTCACCCACATACTATTAGGTGCAGTTATTTAGCTGATGCTTCTGCCAGCCTTGTCACAGCTTTGTGTTTTGGCTTCTTTCTAATATCCTAACTCCCGTCCTTTTTTATTTTTTATTTTATTTTTTTATTATAAGGAAATATCAGATACAAACATTGAGAAAGCGGGATAGTGCACATATTAATTAATAGAGGGAAAAAAGCCATAAATAGCCATTAAGGCAATAGTTCTTTCAGCTTTTTCCTAACTCCCCTTCTCCCTTATGCTTGTGGCCTTGTGATGACATGGCAAAACGACATTGACGACGACAGACAGAGGTTCATTTGCAGTAAAAATTTTGCAAAAGCGCAACTCAAATGTAATTTTCTCGTTGGCAATCGGGATGTTGAATGGGAAATAGTCCCCCAAAAGTTGTTTTGGCCAGTCTGACAGTGGGAAAACTGTATTGTTTAGCGCAAGCTCGGCCACAAGCTGAGGCCAAGGTTTTACCTGATTGTCCAGGTCTGAAATTGTCTGTCTTGGGGGGGGTACTTTCCCTGTAGTGTACCGTACACCAAATAAATAAATGACACCATTGGTTACGAGCTAAGTCCATTAAGAAGCTGTTAGCATGTATATGGGTATTTTTGAAAACGCATTGGCGTCTCGTTTACACATAAACATAGATTTTGAATGTCATGTCATGTCATGTCATGAACATGTCATGTTTATACGTAAATGGCTAAATAATATCCACATCTAAAATATCTGTTATGTGTAACCAGTTTCAAATGTCCAGGTTTATTGTCATACGGAGGTGTAACCCTAATTCGAAGTGGATGGAGAAAATGTTGAGTTGTGGGTTCAGGGCTTTGCAAACCTTTCTTCATATGGTAAGGCTGATATGATGACTTAAATAGCAAGTCATAAACACGAACAGGTTTGAAGTTCAGTTCATGCATGGAATTTAACTCTACAACAAATAACATGAAAACAAACATCATGGGGTTAAAAACCAAGACAAAAAAGACACCTGAACTCAAAAATGGGTCATATGCATCACTAATGTCCAGAGAGAGAGAGAGAGAGAGAGACAGAGGTGCAGGGATGAACAGCTAGCGGTAGAGAGGGAGAGAGTGAAGAGGGGTGTACGGGTGTCTGAAAGAGGGATGGAGAAATGAGATATAGAAAGTGAAGAGAAGTATGAGGAGACTGAAAGAGTTATACATAGAGGTGGAGAGGGAGCGAGTGAAGAGTGAGTGTGTGAGAGAGAGAGAGAGAGAGAGAGAGAGAGAGAGAGAGAGAGAGAGAGAGAGAGAGAGAGAGAGAGAGAGAGAGAGAGAGAGAGAGAGAGAGAGAAAGAGAGAGACAGAGGACACACATACTACAGTACACTGCGTTCATATCTTTGGCAGGCGGAGGAGGACTAACCCAAACAGACTGCGAGTCCAAGACAGTTTATCAGCATATGTGCACTGGCCTTGATCTGGGGGTGACTGTAAACAGAGCATGTCCGAGCCCGACCCATGTCTTCCAGCGGGGAAAACAAAGCCAGTTCCCCTGTCTCAATATCAAGGTGCAAGGTGGGTGGGTGGCTGGCCGGCTTTCAACAACCTGGATGTCGGGCCTAGCGCACGGTACTGTACGTAGCTACAAGCTGTCAATACACAACACGCACGCACGCACACACACACACACACCTTTCGATGTCAGACATAGCCTGTGGGAGCACGAATGCATGTCCACACACACACACACACACACACACACACACACACACACACACACACACACACACACACACACACACACACACACACACACACACGCATGCAATCTTTAGATGTCAGATATGGCCTGTGGGACTGGGTGTGTGTGAACGGCTTTGTTTGGGTGTGCGCTCCAAGTATCTCTTTGGGTGGCTTGATGAGTTTTTCATTACACACCAATTTTGCAGCGCGGGGCTCGCCAGCAGACGAGTGCAGCGGAGGAGAGAAGTGGAGGAAGAACCACCGCGCCGCGCGCACCGTGACTTGGCCTGCGTTTACTTTGCACTGGTTCAACATCAAAGGGAGCCGAGCGGGTTTTGAAACCGTTCCACAGTTTGGGTTGGGACGGGCCGCGCAGGTTTGCATAAACCTCTTTGGCTGTAACACAGCCACTGACTGACTCAGTGTGAGGGTGTGTATGTGCGTTGTCTAACTGTCCATGTGTCTGTGTTTATGAAATAGAGCAGGAAAAGGCAGGGAGAAAATGGACAGAACCAAAAACACCTCTGTGTGTGTGTGTGTGTGTGTGTGTGTGTGTGTGTGTGTGTGTGTGTGTGTGTGTGTGTGTGTGTGTGTGTGTGTAGACACAAAAGCTAGTATCTGTGAACGTTTTACAATAGTGTTATGCTAGATGGCTGGTCTTCCAAACTGCCCCCATGCTAACCCAAGCCAATGATGACTTGTTGCTGTGGGTTGTTAGATTGCCAGCTCTGAAGATGCAAGTCTGTGTGTATGCAAGTCAATCTTACTTCTTTTCTCTCCTGTCCTTGTGATGCGAGGCTTGATGCCATCTGTGAATGATGATTTTCTTGAATATCTTGCAAAAGCATAACTCAATGCTCTCATTGGCTACGTTCACATGAGAAATTTAATTCATAAGTAACTCCATTTAATTCTGAATAAAGCTTAATTCTGCTTTGAAAACGTCATGTAAACAACTCTTAATTTGGAATTAAAGGTAACTCAACGGAACTACTGTATTTAATTCTGAATTATTAATTCTGAATTAAAAACATAATTTAAACATAGTGATTCTCTCCGGATTCGGGATGTTGAATGTGGTAACTCCCCCAAAACGTTAGTCTGACTCTGCACTGGTTGACATGAGGGAAACTTCATTGTTTCCTCCACTGAGGCATGGATGGGACCCACTAGTTTGACGCCCTCTCGGTACTTACATTGTACGTCACATGGTAATCAAACATTTCAAACAAGCGATTTAAGGTTAGGGTTAGGTTTAGGGCAATGATACAGTAAGGGGTTTAGGGTTAAGGTTAGGGTTAGGGTTATGGTTAGGGTTAGGTTTAGGGTTAAGGTTAGGGTTAGGTCGTATGACGTAATAGTGCAACGGTTAACCAAAACAATTGTTCAGTTTGTGATACAAGCATGAAAATTGGTACACATATAGACAAAGGCTTTCCAAAAATATCTGGATATGGAGGCATGATGAGTTTTCAACATGGTGCCCATGGCAGCCATTTTTCAAAATGGCCGCCAACAACAGCAGTTTTCTTATGAGTAATGGATATAATATGATATTTTAGACCTATTTACCATTAATAGTGCTTATGTATAATGTCTTATGTATAATTTAAAAGTTGTCATGAATATTCAAGATGGCCGTCATTTTCAAGATGGCCGCCATTTTCAAGATAGCAGCCGTCACTTGTATGATTGTCTATTATAGGTGATATTGGTGTCAAATCAGTTATTTTTTATGATGCAGAATTCATATTTGAAACTTTGGAATTGACCAGAGGCTTCCTTTTATCTAAGATAGAACTTTGGCAGCTCAAAGAAAGAAAGAAAAACGTAGAAATCAAACACTGTTTGATATTTGCGACGGGAAATAGAACGTCTGGCATTGTCTCGGTGGCTGCGAGCAGCGATAAGATTGACCGTTGCGATTCGCTTCTAGTGTGCGGTGCACCCTGACGTCAAAATCGCACACACAATCGTGAGTCGTGTAGTTTGAGCCTGGCTTTAGGCAGACCTAAGAACTGTTCTATTCAATGCTAGGAGTATTATGACACACCCCTTTAGGCAGACCGGAACCTGGTCATGTTAGGTGCCCATAGCAACCTATTACTTTGGCATATCTCTATAAAGAATCTCTGGTATCACTGTTTCTTTCAAGAGGGCAGCCATATGGCCAAAATCAAAATTACAATTGCAAGAAAATGAGTTATAAACCTACTTTGTTAACATGTGATCTAATAAATGTAACAATTCCTAGCAACAACCAAAACATTCAATGAATGGACATGTCATAGAGTGGATGTTTATGCACTGCCAGGGTTCACTGGCACACCACTGCTGTGAAACTTGGCATGGGGTTCAGTGCCAGCGAACACTCCGCCTAATAGAGCTCTTCAGTAACACGGAAGCATGTAGTAGACTGTAGTCTTTCATGTTAGCATTTAAGGACATCCTGGTTCGTATCGGCTTCCGGCCTCCCATTGGGAATGAATAGGGGCCAGTTTCAAATAAGCTCCGAGTGCAAGCACGCGCTTAGCGAACCCCGGCAAGCTGTCGAGGGTGTTAAAAATAGGCTGTAGGTATGACATGGTTGATCATTTTGTGTCAAACTTCGACATAAATACGATGTTGCGTCCATATGCTAAACCCGGAAACTTTTGGCGACTACAGAAGCGGCGCCTGTATCTAACGTCATGTACGTGCGGAGGGTTGTACCCATGGCAACCAAAGGAAAACATGTAGTTCGGAAGTTTTAATGATCAGAAAGGGGTTAGCAATATTGAATTAAAATCGTCATGATTTAACATGTGAATACACCAACATGATGATACGATCCGTTCCACTAATGAGAAAGGGATGCGGGGACACGCTAATGTTCGTTGTTGGCGTGCAACTTATATTTTTGCCAAACCTGAATCTCTATGGCGTGTTGCAATGTAAAAAAAATCGCCATAGAACCCGTACGCCAACCGCCGCGTACAAGTTGACGTCAACGCTGAAGAGCTCTATAATGCCATAGTTTCTGTTATTAATGTGCTGGTTGTGGTGATGCTTAGTGATAGTGTAGTTTAGTTTCATAAATGCTATTTAATGTTACATCCGTGTAGTTTTCATTATATGTAGGTAAATAGCTGCACCTGAATGGATACGATGTGTCAGCACGGGAGAGTCGAGCCAAGAGCAACAGGGCTTTGAATGACTTTCATATACAGTAGTTACCCGGATGGTGTACAGATCGCACAGGAATTAAATGGTACTGGATGAACGATCGGGCTAAGTGTGGGGCAACCTAGTTGTATGCCATACTTTAATGTGTTTACCTAACAAAAAGTAGTAAACGTGCAAGTAGTAAAAGGTGGGTAGAAGTATCTGTCTACCTCAAAAGTTTTTGTTGGATGAGAAAATGTCTAAGAACTTTCAACTTGTGAAATTTGATGGTGGAAGACCATCAACTTCTTGCACAGCCATAATGAACGAGAAGCTATATTACATGCCAAGAACACACAGCAGAGGCATTGAGATGTCCTTTGCAGTCAAAGTGACCAGACGAGGGGAGTGGATTACACTTCACTTGAAGAGCATTTAATCCAGTTTAATGAACATGGCCAGCTCCTTTCACCTTTCAGATTGGACTGGATGAGAGTAATGGTATTGAAGCAACCATGGTTGCAAACAAAAGTCAATACCATCATACATGCAGGTCGAAGTTTGATGAAACCATGTTGAAAACAGAAAAAAAAACGAGCATGCAGTGAAAGTCCTGATGATGAATCAGAACGCAAACTCTGAAGGTCTCAGCCAAGTCAGGCCCCTGAAATGAGACAAGACATCTGTTTCTTCTGCAGACAGCCTGCTGGCAATAAAGGCTTTCGTGAGGCTGCAACATTTCAATTGGACAAAAATGTGTGCTGCTGCATTCCTACTTCAAGACTTAGTGTTGGGGACATGGTGGCTATTGAAGCTAAATATCACCCCAAATGTCTAGTAGGTCTCTAAAATCGTGCTAGAAAGGCTAATTTAGAAGGTCTTGAAGATAATATTCAGGGACATGCAGCATCAACCTCTGGTGTCGTGATGGCCGAGTTGGTGCTCCATAGGAGAGACCAGACAACATGACAGCTCAGCACCTATTCAAACTAGCAGAACGTTCCCAGCTCTACAAGTCACGCATGGAACACCTAGGAATAGAGGTTGATAACAGAGTTAACTCTTCAAGGCAGAAGGAGACTTTTTGCTGAGTTCCCTGATATGCAAGCTTACACCAGGGGAAGAGATGTCCTGATGGCCTTTGAGGAAGACATCAGCATTGCTCTTGCCAAAGCCTGTGAGCAGGATAACAACCAAGATGCTATGTACAATACACATGCTGCACTGATTGTCCACCGTCACATACTGTATTTGGTGAGGCCAAACCATTTAATGGTTTTCCCGAAAAATGTCAAAAGGACTCTGTGCCAAAGCTGTTGCTTACCCTTGTGAACATGGTCCTAGATGGGCCCAGCATGAAAGACCGGAAGCAACATCTCCTGCAGCACTTACGATTGCTCAGTTGCTCAAATTCAACGTTGTTAAGCACAAGCGAGCACCAGACAGCAGTTTTTTTCAGACACAATACTGCACAGAGACACCACATCCATTATACAAAGGACTGATGCTGCATGCCCATTGCCCACACACATAATAGGGAATTTGTAGATAAAATGGTACATCTAGGTTTGAGCGTATCTTGTGATAGGGTTTTTAAGCGCTCAACACAGATGAGGAACCATGTCTGCCAGCAGTTTCTTAGAGAACAAGTGGTATGCCCTCCACAGTTACGAGGCCATGTCTTTATCACGGCTGCTGTTGACAATATTTACCATAATCCCAGTTCAACAACAGCTAGTTTGTCAACCAGCCTGATTGCCATGACTTTCAAATCTCTTCGAGACTTGGTCTGACCAAGAGAATAAAAACTAACATTCTTAAACGTCATGGTTGACCCATCTCCCTTGGTTTGCTACTTGTTGAGGGCAGAAAAGGCGGCTGAGCCAAAGTTTTGTCCCAATAGAACGTTTCTGCTTAAACCACGTCACTGACTTCAACACTATGTTCATAGTTAATCGGTTCCCGGCAAAGTGGGTGGAGTTCCCCAGCTAGACAGAGCTCGAGATGTACCTGAACAAGCTCTTTGTTTAGTAGTAGAATCAAGGTCTTGCGTCATTACATGGGTGGAGCCTGGGTATTTGCCAGCATACACTCTATGACATGCCCATTCATCAAATGGTTCAGTTGTTGCTGATATAGGAATGGCTATGTTTATTAGATCACATGTTAACAAAATAGATAATAACTTGCACTTATAGTTTTGATTTTGGCCATATGGCTGCCCTCTTGAAAGAAACAGTGACACTATACTGTACATTAAGTATAGAGTGAGATAACAGGAAGCCTCTGGTCAATTCCAAAGTTGCAAATTTGAATTCTGCATCCTAATAAATGACTGATTTGACACCAATATCACCTATATTAGACTCATACAAGATGAAGATCATACAGATCATACAAGAGACGGCTGAAACCTTGAAAATGGCGGCCATCTTGAAAATGGCGGCCATCTTGAATATTCATGACAACTTTTAAATTATCCATAAGACATTTACCAAGCACTATGAATGGTAAATAGGTCTAAAATATCATATTATATCCATTACTCATAAGAAAGCTGCTGTTGTTGGCGGCCATTTTGAAAAATGGCTGCCATGGGCACCCTGTTGAAAACTCATGATGCCTCCATATCCAGATCTTTTTGGAAGGCCTTTGGCTATATGTATACCAATTTTCATGCTTGTATCACAAACTGAACGATTCTTTTATATTTCTGAGCTAAGCTATTGCACTATAAGCGGTAAGTACCGAAAGGGCGTCGAATTAGTGAGTCCCAGGCATGGACACACCGAGGCGAGAGGTCAGAGGTTACAGGACGGGACAGGAGGACAAACGCTGACTCACACCCTAAATATACACATCAAACCCTCCTAAAGGTCTCTCCTCTTGCTTCTGGTGTCATGCCTTGAGGCTCAACATCGTGGAGGACGTTTTAGATAACAGAAAGGTAGGCCTATAGGACGGGGACAGAGGAGGGAGGCAAGATATCATAGAAGTGAATGAGATATCATAGACAGAGGTGTCAAAAGTAAAAATGAAAGTAAAAAAAAAGAAAAACTTTCCTAACCACACATGTACAGTAAATTATCCGAGTAACCAGTAGACCTGTGTCCTTGTCTTACAATCAGCCGACTCTACACCGGTTGGATCAAGTTCGTGGTGGGTTCTAGCTAGGTTTATAGTGTTTTTTAGTAACAATACAGTCCATCTCATTGGGTACAATGGAGTAAATGGTGTAACAGCTATGTAATATCATGCTATGTAATATTATATAGTGTTGTACTTACACCATGAATTTACTTCATTCTCGTATAGATGGGGCCTTACTTTTGAGACCTCTGCAAATTATGAAAAGTTCCAGGAATGGGGACAGAGGAGGTAGTTGAGATGTCATAGAAGTGGACCTGCACGCTCCATTCCTTCCTTCTTTACTCCATGGGGAGAGGGATTAGAGACAATAGGTACGGAGGAAACAGTTCGTAAGGAAGAAGTTTCTTCCAGAATCAATATGATGTAAGGTTATAAGATGCCATCCTATGGCAGCCAATGCCCCTTCAGGAGACCAGGAGAATGAATGGAGTTCAATATCAAAGTGACATTTACAGTAGGAGACTGGAATTAATCCCATTTCATTGCATTGTCGACGCATGCTACGCTTTATCTTGTGTAGCCTCTTAGCCTTTAAGAGTGGAATGTTCGGGTAGTGAAAGTTCTATAGAATTCTCGGCGTCATTCAATACAATATGGAATTGTAGAATCTTGCATTGTTATAGAACACATTATTTTTATAGAATGCTCAAAAACTCACACTCTTAAAGGTTAGTGCAGATGGGGTCACCGGCAGGCCTACTCACTATTTGCTGAAAATACTAAACTACATCATAACAACATTGCTATGACAGTACAGAGAGCCTTAAGTAACAGATTAAGACATAACCATTACAATTTTGGTGACAGTAAGGTTATAGCATAGGCTCTGCGCTAAGGGGTTAACCATATCGAAAATCTTTGGCGGGATGACAGCAACACATGAGAGGATGGTGGAAAGGGATATTGAGGAGGAGGGATATTGAGACACAGCCTATGAATGACCTATTGCTCTGTCAGCCTGACGCTGTATCAGACTGACCCTATGCTCTAGCTGAAAAATGTTCTTTGAGGGATACGGATCTGTAATTATATTTCCTTTGTTGTAATTGGGGGCAGACATGGTGAATTAAAAGTTGTTTTACAAATCCAACCCACAGTTTTCAGGGACATGATGTCAAAGAGACAGAGTGTGTAAATAGAACCATGTGATGGAGAGGCAGTGTTGATGGGAGAGAGAGAGAGAAAGATATAGAGATAGAGAGAGAGCGAGAGAAAGAAAAGATAAATGGAGCATAGGGTTGAAGACGAAAAGGGACCCAGAGACTTCCTACCACAGCTTAGCATTGTGTAACACAGTCATGTGTGTGTGTGTGTGTGTGTGTGTGTGTGTGGGCAAGAAAACAAGAGGCTACAAGTACTGTAGATGGATCACTCAGGGGGTTTCTTTTGGCTCGGGCGCCGACTCGGGCACCTAAATGAGCATAATGGCAGGAGGAAATGGACCCACAGACGGAATAGAGTCACCATTATGGCACACAGCGCTTTAGCTTCAGGGGACACCATAATCACTCTGTTTTGCTTTGTGGACGTCTTGGTGGGAGACATACTGTACGTACGTTACAGAACACTTCAGTTGTTCCCTCCCACCGAATCAAAGGGGACCCCTAAGGGACCTCAGTGCGGTCACAACGATCGAGAATTTGTGGGGAGAGGCAGTTCAGGCTCCAAACAGTGGTTTGTCCGACTTTGACTTAGGGATTGCTAGCAACCGATTGATTTTGCGCCCATCACTTGTCGCCACTGTCATGTTTTTGCTTGGTTTTGTTTTTGTTTTCATTTTTTATTATTATTCTTTTCCTTAATCAGTCATTTAGTCAGCCCCCGCCATAACTCTACTGATGCAATTCCCTGCTTCAGTCTTGGCTGACGCAACACACCCATCGCCCCTCTCCTCTCACATCAATTCTGACAGTTATGAACGCAATAAAACGCTGGCCGCCATTTGGCCAATAACACAACATAGTTGTTTTCAACAGCTCATCAGTTATTATATGTGATGTTAGGCAGAGCTCAGAGCCTGGACAGGAATGAGACCAAGTGGCAGACTTCCACCATCTTTTTTAAAAATGTTGCTTGGGAGGGAGTGATGATCTTTGGCGATGCCATTCCTTTGTCACTCCAGGACTAAATGCAGTAGGATGGGGGTTCAGAATAGGGTGAATGGTGGGATGGACTAAAAAGGAAAAAAGGGCTGGGCATTTTTGTGTGCCCCTCTAAATTGTGAGGCAGTCTCAAATAAAATAAAATAAAATAAAATAAAATAAAATATGGGGGACGCTGTGGCGCAGCACGCCAAGCCCCCCACATTTGGGCTTGCATGCCCACCCACAGGGACCCCGGTTCAAATCCGGACAGGGTCATTTCCCAGTCCTCCCCCATCTCTCTCTCCCAGTCATTTCCTGTCTACTCTCATACTGTCCTGTAATAATGAAGGCAAAAATACTTCAAATAAAATATAATATAAAATAAACACTGTCTCCTAAGGACTGTCTTCCCACCGAGAAATGCTGTCTTTGCCAGACCACCAGTCCAGGCCTGGGTACAACAGTGTATGGATGGGGGTTGATCATTGAGAGTAAATAGAATGGAGGCCAAAATTCGATTTCATTGTTGAAGCCAAGTTGGAGCCAAGGTTGGACCCAAAAAGACCAAAAAAATGGCCAAATCCCATTCATTCCTATGAGAGACATAAAACCCTGTATCTCCCTTAAATGCCACTCCAGGGGGATAATTTTTCGCTCAACTAGTAGGTCCCCTTGCTCTCCAACTTACCAGGGTGGTGATTTTTTGTGGTGATGTTTTGTTTTAGAGAGATATTAAAAGTTAAATTGACCAATGAGCATCAGAACATGGTTTGATTGACCGTTAGAAGTCTTGTTGTTGCCCAATCAGCACCTGCGTTTGGCGTTGCTAAGGTGGAATGTAAGTTGGAATGTTCCCAAATCTGGCTTCAAAGCGTTGAATGGCAAATAGCGTTGATTTGGCGTCCATTCTATTTACTGTCAATGGGGTTGATGGATTTGTTCTCGGCTTGACAATCCTTGGTGTTGGCTGCAGGGTCCAGGACAGTGTTAAAGGGTGGTGTGTGTGTGTGTGTGCGCGCGTGTATGAGCGTGTGTGGATGTGTCAATTGGGGCGTGAAAGGATTTGGGGATTCATAAAATATGTTGTCTTGGATCAGAAAAATCAATATTTGGATGATAAAATGTCACAGCACATTTCACATAAACCCTCCTTATAAACCAATTACACGTTTCGATCTCTTCGACGGTAATGGAGTGACGGCAAATCTGGTCTCCATGGCCCATTTGGAGACCGCCTCATTAGGCTGCCTGCTTAGCGTCATGCCGACCGAATACAGGCCTCTGGAACGCATCAATGATCAACAACCAGTGGTCTGTCAACACACACACACACACACACACACACACACACACACACACACACACACACACACACACACACACACACACACACACACACACACACACACACACACAAAGGAATACAAGTCAGGGATTGGGCCACAAGCTGCCTGTCAAAGAGTGTGTGAAAGCAGGTGCAGGGCTAAGGTTAAAGGCACTCCAGAGCAGAGAGGTGTCAAAATCCAATTGACAGTGAGCCAAAATAAAATTCTGGGATGAAGTTGTGGGCGGGAAAAAAGCTAAAATTGTGTAACAGATGCCAACTAGCAGAGGTTGGCGGTAGAATGTTAGTAAACCTCTCTCCAGAAGCCTTTTTGGCCCCTAGGCCTTTAGCGGAGTGTGAACTGGAAGGCCGCGGGTTTGAGCCCCGAGTGGTGACCAGCGCATATCACTATTGATGCAATTATTAATCTCACTTTTGATATCACTATTGGTGTATGTGCTGTCACACAGGGCCCACTCAATACATATTCTATGTAATGTATGTAGAGTATGTAACAATAATACACAGTTGAAATGATCTTACAGGCATAACAAAATGATACCGCACGCCAGATTTGGACCCTGGGCATGGGTTTGACATCCCTACTCTAGAATGTGTCAATGAGCTTGAACCTGTAAGGGGTTTGCATTCATGTGGAGGGCACAACAGGGATTTAGCCTCCAGCCTGTCTGTCAATTGTGTGAAATCGGGTGAATGGCAGGTTAACACACAGTGAGTCATTTAAGATACGGAGTGAACAGGAAGCTCAGCTTTTGTCTGTAATCCAGCCGGACCCATGACTTTCATCACTCGGGCCCATGCCTTTGTTTCCTCAAAATGCCCGTTGCCACCAATCATGCAATTTTCAAATTTATGCAAGATGAAGGAAAGACAATAACCTTTGGGCAGCCTTTTGCACAAAGACTGTGTCCCAATGGCAACAACATAATGGGAATAATGTGACGTATCGCATACTGTCTTTGTTGCCTTGGTGTGCCCCACATAGACCTTTGCTGCGACTTGAGACTGGGCTGCCTTTTTGACATTCCGGAATTAATGAAGCAATCACCATGTCCCACCAGAGTCACAGTTGCAGCGAAGGAAGACGTCCCGGGCCACGGTTGGGTTTTCACTGTGTACACAAACGTTGGTCCCCTAAGACCCCGTACTTACCCTTAAGTTCCTCCCAGACTCTGACAGCAGCACCATGCATGTCTGTCCTGGGTCTGGTGGGCACGGAGAGGGGGCGAGCAGGAACCAGAGCTCCAAACAATAGATCCATGAGGATTTGCTCTGCGCTAACATTTCTCCAGAAGGGACAAGGTCAGTGGTTTTTGCGGCTTTCTGGAAGGCTCCGACCGAGCATATTTTAGAGATGGATGTGAATGCTGTTGTGTGCAGTACATGTGTGCTTTTTTTTCTATTTAAATACGTTTTATTGTCTAATATTTTGGCCGCGGTCTTTTTTTCACTCTGTCTTTTTGCCAGCGGGCATAAACACACTGCATGTGGTATGGGTGTAGCTGGGACTGGTATTTAAACATACTGCTAGATTATTTCAAAATATCCTGTCAATTTCCCATTGCTGGCTTCGCTGGTGCAAACACTTGGAAGATTCTTGAGCAGAAGTGGCACCAACTGTTATGCCAAGGAAGGGAGTACAGAGTCAAAACAACAACAAGGAAATGGTACAAAAACATACACACAATTTATTCCAGCCCCCCCACACAAAATTAAATTACAGATAAAAAAAATACAAACTTAAAATTCATGGCACTAAGCAGCAAGGCTTTATGAAACTAAAGCCATTTGAGGCCGAGTGTCCCATATCGGGTGCAAGAAATTCCTCGAAACTCTGTTCTCGTTGTCGACTTGAGTAAAAATCCGTTTTATATTGGACATTCAACTTGACATTTAAAACACAGTCGTGATCTATCTCAAAGATAACCCTTGTTGTTGAACCAACTTTGAAACATCAACGAATTTCTTCATGAAGGTTTGGCTTCTTTTCCAGATATATCAAGTTTACTGTATAGTTTAAATATTCAATGATTGTCAAGTATAAAAGCGACTTCATCCAAGTCTGCAAAAAGGAGAGAGGAGAAAAGAAAGGAGGCGAGTTTGAAGGAAATACTTGCACCCTCTCCCTGTCTGGTAGTAGTGTGCCACATCCTGAATACATGCCCATAAAAAAAGACAAAACACCTGGACCAATCAAACACCTCATCACTGGTTTGCTGGTTCGGAGTAAACCAATAGGATGCAGTGTTATTGTCTTGTCAGTCGTCCTCATCCTCCTTCTGCATCTCCTCGATGAGCCGCTGCCTCTCGGCCGCCTGCCGCATCCTCATCAGCACCAGACTCTCATAGTCACGGCCCGACGTCAGGGAGCCCTAGGGATTAAAACACACACGCACGCACGCACGCACGCACGCACGCACGCACGCACGCACGCACGCACGCACGCACGCACGCACGCACGCACGCACGCACGCACGCACACACACACACACACACACACACACACACACACACACACACACACACACACACAGACAGAGAGAGAGAGAGAGAGAGAGAGAGAGAGAGAGAGAGAGAGAGTTAATGACCACTCATTTTCAGGCACTCTGTACCTCTGAATGTATATTGCCAATTTCCATGTGCACATGCCAATACACTCAGACACATCCTCCACACAGACATATGCATAACACACTGTTACCGATACTGACCAGCTACTTTCCTTAGCGAGTGCTGTGAGTCAGTCGGCATTTGCATTGATGGCCGGGCCTGGCTAAGCTACAGTACCATGCATGCGTGACCTCAAAGCTTCCCTCTATGCAAATGTCAAAACTGTGTGTGAAGTCAGCCTGGTGCATATATTAGGCAAAACACCCAGAGTGCAGAGCTGTACCTCCCAACGCACGCCACCACGCCACCACGGGGGAGAGGCCAGTAACTATTTAGTTTAATCTGAGTCTGGACACAAAAAAGTGAAAAACACAGCAAAAAAAAAACCGCTAGTGCAGCATAGATGCATTCTCATTTATGTTTATTACTATACAGGTCCGCAAGCATCTTTCGCAAACTCTGTGGAATGAACATAAATTATATTGCACGGTAGTAAGAGTCTCCACTCCTGAAAAGCCATACTGTGACAGAGGGACAGAGGGAGGGACAGACAGACAGACAGACAGACAGACAGACAGACAGACAGACAGACAGACAGACAGACAGACAAACAAGCCTAATGTTCTGAGCAAGTCTGCCACTGGTGAATGTTGCCATGTCTGCAAGATGCCAGTGTCTGTGGAGCCACATGTTACCCCCCCCATCCCCCCGTGCCACCAGCCCACTGCTCAGCCACTCACGATGCCCGGGCTGGATGAAGAAGACAAACACATGAGTTCGTGTCGCCAGCAGCGCCAAACAAACATCTAACCAAGCTGTCTCAAAGCTGACAGGCCAGCTTAAATGGGTTGTAAACGACACATTTGCTTCCTCGTCCATTTAAGTAAATTAGCCCGAAAATGTGAAAATGTGTGTACTGTAAATGTGCATCAGAAAACCCAGAACAGATTTCTACAATTTCACTGTTGACATAACAAAGTCAGTGTGTTTTTGTGCCAGGATCAAGTGACACGGGCTTCCAATTCCACAGCCATAGAGTAAGCAACTCAGCCACGGCCAAACAGACAAGCAGCACACAGACAGACAGACAGACAATCAGACAGACAGACAGTCAGAGAGACGCTTACAAAAAGCTTAGGCTGACACGAATCCAATTAATTTGACATTAAAAGATGGTACATAAACAAACTTTTGGAAGAAGAGATTGATTGGCCTACCCCAAAAATGTTACATCATTCAAATTGCCTTGTAAACATTACAAGTTCTGAGCCTGAAATACGCACGAACATGCACACGTACACACACGCACAAGCACACACGAGCATGCGTATGCACACACGCACACACGAGCATGCACACACACACACACACACACGCACACACTTCCTTGACTCCAACTACCCCCTGCAGGCGGACACACTGTGCTGTGTGAGCCACGAGGCGTGTTTGGATTGGAAGCCACAAGAGAAGAAACAACGGAGCGAGAACGAGATGGAACCCTCAGTTTAAATGATCCGCGTGTTAAATGGTCCTCAACCAGCAGAAGTAGGTATTTTCCCCCACATACATCTACCGTAGTTATCCACATCCCATGTTTGTGTTGTGAGCTCAGCATCACAATCTACAGTATGTGGAATAAGTATCTTCACAATCTACAGTATGTGGAATAAAGTTTAAGGCGTCATACAGGCCATACCAGAAGTGAAAACTGCAAACTATGGAAAGGATTACTGGACTACCACTAACTGTACAAACACACCAGAAGAGACAAAAACAACAAAGAGTTGCTGGCCTATTTCCATGGCAAGAGTGATAAAAGCGACAGAGGATGACTCTTGAAAGCAGAATGCAAGCATTCCGACATTCCAATTCTAAATGAAATAAAATAAAATAAATTGGCTGCAGTGACTGTCGCCGAACCGCATCATAGCTCATTACCATAATATTTGCTGAAGTTCAACAACAAACTGTCGGTCATGTCGCTGAAATCCCCTGTTGTTGCCCAAATCGCTTTGTCTCTTTTGTAGCCAGATCCTCTACACCAGTGGTTCTCAACTGGAACAGTCTTGGGACCCACCATTTTCCACTCTCATTCGGTCGCGACCCAATTTTTTTAGCGTTCAAGTCAATTCAATGCAATTCTCAAAATGTAATGAAGACTCGGATGACTGGTTGCACGCTATCTATCTCGCATAAACATTCAGATTGTATGTATGACAACAGATGACACAGCGTTCACTAGCCAATCAAAATAAAAGTTGTAAATTGTTGCAGGAAAAGTTTGATTTTTCTTTTTAGAATTACGTTTTTTTTTACACTAAGGCTCCGCGACCCACCCATGACCCCTCCGCGACCCACTTTTGGGTCGCGACCCACCAGTTGAGAAACACTGCTCTACACAAAGTCAATCACTACCGCCGCTGTTGTCACGTTCTGTGTGTTTACACGGTATTTCTACAACGACTATTGCTGTTACTGCGACTACAGTTCTACTACTGCTACTACTACTACTACTACTACAACACATTCAGTGAGACAAATAATAATCGCCACAAAAAATATTAAGCCCTAATAGAGAGGCAAAAATAACTGAAGCAAAGCAGACCCAGGCTCCAGAGCTGCTGGGCCTCCAGACTCTCCCACTAGTAGCAGAGGAGAGAGGGGAGAGAGGACGCCTCTCTGGCCCAGAGAGGGCCTCTCTGCCTGGGCAGCTATCCCCACACCGCTGGCCCCTCTGGAGGCTGGAGGCCAGGGAGGTGGGGAGGCCGGCTGGCTGTCAACAGAACAAACGGTTGTTTTAGCGGATTAGGGGAGAGGAAGCCCGCTGTGCCAAGATACCGTCCACCTAACAAGGCCACAAGGGCGCAACTTGGGTTTGGGCCTCTGCCTGCCTGTCTCTCTCACTCTCTCTACGATTTTCTCTCTCTCTCTCTCTCTCTCTCTCTCTCTCTCTCTCTCTCTCTCTCTCTCTCTCTCTCTCTCTCTCTCTCTCTCTCTCTCTCTCTCTCTCTCTCTCTCTCTCTCTCTCTCTCTCTCTCTCTCTCTCTCTCTCTCTCTCTCTCTCGGCAGATTCAGATAACAAAGAAGATACAGAAAAGGGTGAAACAGGGGAAACCGTATATCAGTTGACAGTCCTGTATGTGTACACAAGTTGCATGAGAGTATATGTGTATGCATACTTATGAATGAGAGACAGTGTGTGTGTGCGAGCGCTTGTGTTCAAGTGGGAGTGCGTGTGGGAGTGTGTGTGCGTGTGTGCGTGCGCGTCTGGGGGGGTTGTGGGTGGGGGGTGTCTTAAGGGTAAGCAAAAATAGCAAAGGGCAAGTAGCTCTGTGAGGTGAACCATCTGGAAGAGATGATGAAGACTCCATCAAGTACCGGAGAGAAAGAGGAGAGGAGAGGAGAGGAGAGGAGAGGAGAGGAGAGGAGGGGAGATGAGAGGAGGGGAGAGGAGAGGTGAGGAGAGGAGAGGTGAGGAGAGGAGAGACCAGGAGGGGAGAGGAGAGGAGAGGAGAGGAGAGGATGCTGGGAAATGTAAGAGTGGGCGAGGAGGGGCCTAAAGAGATGAAGAGAGGAGAGGAGGGGAGAGGAGGGGAGAGGAGAAAGCAATGGAGAGGAGAGAGCAGTGGAGAGGAGAGAGCAGTGGAGAGGAGAGGAGAGGAGGAGAGGAGAGGAGGCTGGGAAAGGTAAGAGTGGGAGGGGAGGGGGCCTGAAGAGATGGGGAGAGGAAAGGAGAGGAGAGGAGAGGAGAAGAGAAGAGAGAGCAATGGAGAGGCTCCATCAACCACCGGAGAGAAAGAGGAGAGGAGAGGAGAGGAGAGGAGAGGAGAAAAGAGGAGAGGAGAGGAGAGGAGAGGAGAGGAGAGGAGAGGAGAGGAGAGGAGAGGAGGCTGGGAAAGGTAAGAGTGGGAGGGGAGGGGGCCTGAAGATATGGGGAGAAGAGGAGTAGAGAGAGAAAAAGTAAGAATATGGGAGAAAAAGAGAGGAGAGGAAGTGATTGGACGGGGAGAGGGAGATGAGAGGAGAGGATGCACAGGAAAGAGTGGAGACGAGTTGAGGGAATGGGGGGTGAAAAGAGAGGAGAAAATTGGATTCGAACTGTATGGAGCAGACCAAAGCATCTGATTACCACGGCAACATGAATGAGCTCAGCTTGCCCAGTTCCAAACATGTAACCATGAAATATCACGCAAGCTCAATTAAGCTAACAAACAACTGTTGCACCTCCAATTAAGGCCAAAAAAAGAAGGGAAAAAAAAGAGAGAATGCTATGCAATATAGCCTGAGAGTGAGCACCTTCACGCCTCCTCCCTCCTCTTTTTTTAATCACATTTCAGCTCCCACATGCCCTCTACTGGTGAAAAAGATATAACACCCAAGAGATGAAGCTCACAGAGCAAAGATGAGTCTACACTTCACACCCAGAGCGCATTCTTCACAGGGGTGGGAATAACATTACATTGTATGCAACTGTAATGTGGTTAGATGACACAAAACAGCATTACTGTGAACAATAGCAGTGATTCAAACCAGTGACGCTGATGTCACATTGTCTGTTCATCTGAAGATGTCACGGAATATTGAGCTGGCCACTGCCTGGCTTTGTTTGTGCTCAATCACACTGGGCATGTATCATTAATAATGCCATAAACCATCACCTGGAAATACCTGGAAAGATTACGTAACATCTAACTAGTACCAGAATGGAGAGTTTACGAGTTTAAGAGCTTCTTCCCTCTAGTATTATGTTTTGCTTTTGAATACAAAACTCACTTTAAAAAGAAAAGAAACAAATAGAGCTTACTAATAGAGCATTTTTCAGAGTATGAATTTCCCCGTCTAATGTCCTAGTACAAGGAAGCATGATGTTGCAAATAAAATATTAAATCTTGAATACTGATCATGTGCAGGTCTCAGGTATGAAACAAGGACATCTGTAGATGTCATCTGTAGATGTCAAAATATATGCCGTCAAACAAGTTCCGATTTAAAGGGAAGCGGGTATAAACAACTATCAGTTTCAGGCTTAAACAGTGGCGTGAACAAACGTGCCATCGGATGAAAGTTATACCTGCTTGCATTGCATTGAATATTGAAGGCTAGCCACACGAAAAAGGCCCATATGAGGCCTGTGTAAAGGGCCGTACACACACGTCGCTGCTATTTACTCGCTACTTGCTCACTCGCCTACTTGCCACTCGCTCTGGGTGATTTTGTTTACTGGTTGTCATGGTTCCCGCTGTCCGCGCCAATAACGTCCGTATGAAACAAAATGTAGGGCTACGCTGTTTAACGTTGATCGTGTGCTGTGCACAACCATGCATATGAGCCTTTGATGGTGTACTACACTATGCATTTTCCTCAACACTTTTAACCAAAGTGTGATGGCGTGCAGAAGTTGGGTGGTCAGAACACCACAGGGGCAACGTCACCTGTCAATAATCTGTATTCTGCATTCCAATTGGTTACTCGCTTAACTCGCGTCGCTCGAAGATAAAATAAGTTTATCTCGGAACCCGCCCACATCGCATCGCTTGTACTCTCCTCGCCTACTCGCCAGCGAGACTCGTAGGAACACGTAGACATTCTATTGACTTCATCCGCTGAGCGAGTAACTAGCAGCGACGTGTGTGTACGGCCCTTAATCGTATGACATGAGATGCATACGTGGGCTTGTTTGTCAGCGAATGCCAGAATCTGATGCAGCTGTAGAGGAATGGTGAGGTAACCCCATCGTGTGTTGATTGACGTCCAGGGGTCTAAGGTTCTGTTTCCACGAAACAGGATATTTTTTTAGCAGGGTATTTTTTTCTCCTGTTAGGTGTAAACGCAACATGTGGATAAAAATAAATCCTCCATTGTAACGAATGCGTTTCAGCCCCCTAAACAGGATATTTTTTCCTCCTGCTTTTTAGACCTGGATTTTAAATATCTGCTACGTGGAAACGGAAGGCCAAAACCAATGCAAAACCAATACAACCAGGAGAAAAAAATATCCACATGCATAAAAATATCCAGCTACGTGTAAACGGCACCTAAATGAACACACACCAACCAGCCAAATATTGGTGAAAATTCAGTTTGGCTGGAAGAAAATAAAGTTCACTGGTCACTTAGGTGAGTGTGTGTTTGGTTAGTAAGATGAACAACGTCTAGCTATTTTGGTTGGTTAGGAAAAAAGTTAATTTACAGCCCTGGTGGCGTCTAGCGCAGTGTTTCTCAACAGGGGTGCCGGGGCACCCTGGGGTGCCGCGGAAACGTGGCTGATAAATAAATTATATAACATAAAACATATTTGTCAAAATTGATAAGTTAATGTTAGTCAGTGGAATCTTTGATCTGCCATTTACGCACAATAAAGTAAATATTGGTCACCCCAGCTGCAACTTTGAACGTAGGTCGACTAGGTTGTGTGTCTCCAAATGTGTTACTTTTCTAAGCTTGTGTGGTATCGGGTGTGATGCTATATTACGGATTTTTCATGAATTGAAAGGGTGCCTCGCCTAAAAAAATGTTGAGAAACACTGGTCTAGCGGCCGCAGGTTGAAGCATATCTGTGATATCTAATTGATTTAATAAACTAAATTTGAATTAAAACACCAGCCAACCGGCCAAATGCTGTTGAAATTTCTGTTTGGCTGGTAAAAAAGACCAACTTATTAACCACTTTGACCCATTAGTGAGTTAGTCTAGGCAGGATTTCTGAAAAGGTGCTTATTTAAGGTCCTGAAGGCAAATCATGTTAATTTTCGGCATAAAACTGATTCAGGGATATTCACGAGTGCTGAATCCAAATCTGCCGTATGCCGGACGCAAAAATGTACCGAAATGCCTGAAACGGGCAAAATCCAATATGGCCGCCGCCACCGTGTTAAAAACCCTTGAATACCCCTAAATCAGTTGTATGCCGAAAATTAACATGATTTGCCTTCAGGTGTCAACTTTTTGGAAAACTGACCCTGACTAAGTGTGTGTTTGGCTTGAAGATTAACATCTACTCTATCCATTTTAGCTGGTGATGAAAGCCTCGATTACAATCACATTCTGGTCCGTATTCTGGCCTTTATAACACTGACCAGCGACAAATGTCAAGCTGTCAACACCTGGGATTGGGGTAGTCTTTGGAAATATTCTACTGAAATGGGTCCCTGCCTGCTCACAAAAAGTTTGTGAACCCATGATCTACAGCAGTGGTTCCCAACCTATGGGTCGGGACCCAACCTATGGGTCGCCAAAGATCCACAGGGGGTCGCGAAGCCCTCTTGATTTTAAGGGGTTTAATTTTAAATACCATATATCACCCATGTTGAATAAATGACAAAGCATTTAACTAATGCATAGAAGCAACAAAATGTTAGTGCTATTAAACATGTATTCTACATTTGACTGAAGATGAATTGAGGAATACAATTAGGCTACTAAAATGAGGTTTTGCAGGAAACAGAGGGTATCATGTGACTCCCTCTCGTGCAGGCACTAGCGCAGTTGGGTCACCCAAAGCTTACAATGGTAAAAACATGGGTCCCTAAAGAAAAAGGTTGGGAACCACTGATTTACAGTACAAACACTATGAGTGAGACAGGTCAGTGTTCAACACTATGACACAACATTGATGATGTGCAGTAACAGAGGCTGTGTGCGTACTGCGTATGACATGAGATGCATGCGTGTGTGTGTGTGTGTGTGTGTTTGGAGATCGTCAGTGTCTGATGCAGCTGTGGTGGAATGATGAGGTAACCTCCTCCTGTTCTGTGTGGCGTCTAGCCCAGCTCTTACTAAGCAGGATGACGCTGTCTCTCAATCACACATAGACCGAGGGTGGTGTTTTCTGCTGCTCTCGGTCGGCTGTGTGTGTGTGTGTGTGTGTGTGTGTGTGTGTGTGTGTGTGTGTGTGTGTGTGCACACTACAGTACGTGTAAAGGTGAATCACAAACTCAAGCAAAATCCTACAGTGAGGTGGTTTGTTAAGGCGTCTGGACCAGTGCGTGTGTGCGAGCGTGCGTATGTGCGTATGCATGTTTGCGTTTGGTTCCTGAATCACAAAAAAAATCACATGAATCTTCCGCATGAAGGATTCCAGCGTGTTTTACGGTGGTGTGTTAAGGTGTCTGTGAGTGTGAGTGTACATATGTCTGTCTGACAGACGGTGTGCGTTGGGGAGAGACTCACAGCAGAGGGATAGAGGAGTGTTTCTCAACCTTTTTTTAGGCGAGGCACCCTTTCAATTCATGAAAAAATTCAAGGCACCCCAAACCAACAAGCCGTAACATGGCATCGCATCCGATATCACAAAAGCTTAGAAAAGTAACACATTTGGAGACGTCACACAACCTACATTCAAAGCTGCATCTGACTGGTGCGACCTATATTTACTTTATTGTGTGTAAATGGCAGATGAAAGATTCCACTGACTAGCATTAACTTATCAATTTAGGCAAATATGCATCATATTACATAATTTATATATCAGCCATGTTTCTGCGGCACCCCTGAGGGGGACCCGCGGCACCCCAGGGTGCCCCGGCACCCCTGTTGAGAAACACTGGGATAGAGGACAGGAGCAGAGTAGGGGATAATTAACATATTTGTAATTGTAATTGCTGCAGAAGCTTTCAGTGTTCTCTCTCTCTCTCTCTCTCTCTCTCGTATGTACAGGACAAGACATATTGTGTGTGTGTGTGTGTGTGTGTGTGTGTGTGTGTGTGTGTGTGTGTGTGTGTGTGTGTGTGTGTGTGTGTGCCCGTGTGTGTCTTTTTGTGTCTTTGTGTACTGTATGTGTGTGTAGTATGTGTAAGTTTGTATGTGTGCATGTCTTTGTGCGTGCATGATGTTCAAGTGCGTGTGACTCCCCCCTTTACATAAACCTTGCAACACGGCAAGCATTTGTCTGTGTCCTTGGACAAGACTGGTCCATCCAACATAATGGACTTGCAGACAGGGGGTGAGGGAGTGAGGGAGAGGGAGAGGGAGTGGGAGAGGGAGTGAGGGAGTGAGGGAGAGGGGGATGGAGGGATGAAGAAAGGGAGAGTCTGGGGGTGAGGGGGTGAGAAGGAAGAGAAGCTGGATTGCATCTCCGTATGGCTCGCAGTTCTTGGGATCTCCCTGTCCGAGGGGAACGAAACATCACATCACATCACACAACACTCAACCACACACAGTTGAGTGGGTGGGTATGCACGAGTATGTCCGCTTGTGTGTGCTTGTGTGTGCTTGTGTGTGTGTGTGTGTGTGTGTGTGTGTGTGTGTGTGTGTGTGTGTGTGTGTGTGTGTGTGTGTGTGTGTTGGGGTGCACATGTTTGTGTCTAACCTCAATCTGACAAACAAATGTGCCTGAGAAAAATTGCGTAACAGATGATGAGATGATGTGAGGAACGCCTAGGCAGTCGTCCTCGCCGAACATCTTTCGTGTGGGTTTTTTTTTTTTTTTGGCTGTTCTGTTCAAGGGCTGAAAAGCAGCAACTGAGGCCCAGGAGAACACAAAAGATAGAGAGAGAGAGAGAGAGAGAGAGAGAGAGAGAGAGAGAGAGAGAGAGAGAGACAGAGACAAAGAGAGAGAGAGAGAGAGAGAGAGCGCTCTGGTTTCAATCAAAGCACCTGCACTGGAAGACATCATCCTAAATCTACTTATACAGACATCCTACAAAC
>NC_085875.1:12996140-13033640 GCF_034702125.1 Engraulis encrasicolus
AAGTGCCGTCGGATCCATTTTTTCCTCCAACGACTCCCGGCCGGAGTGCGCATTTCGTCTCCATAGTAATTCCATTACCGCTATCAATTGAACTGGACACCACGGTGAAATTAATCAAACTTTTACATTGACGCACCTTTACATTGACGCTGTAGACAGCACTTAAAAGTGCTTTCCATACATGCGGTCATGAATGTAACAAAATTACAAAATAAATATGGTCAAATTCCATAAAAAATAAGTTAAAAGAGTTGCACGGGAGCAGGAGTTACCAGATAGGCAGCCGAACGACGCGGCGCCATGGCAACTAGAAGCCCCTAATATATATTTTTAAAAGTCATGATACTTAAAATTGGTGGTGGTGTGTGTTAAATATTCAGGAAAATATAACATTTGTGAATGGGTAGCATCAATTCTGGAAATAAATTGCGAAAAAATAGACTGAACCACTGAACCGATTTGGATGATGAGGTTGAGATCAAGAGCAAATCATATGGCTGTGTTAGCATCCCCACACATGCTCAGTCAAGGGAAGCACCACATACAGTACAGTACAAAAGACTCCATCCATCACTGGGTGGTAGGCCTACGTACTTAAAAGTACTTATACTCAACAATGCTCTATGACCACACCCAGTAATTACACCCAGTGTGCCACTTCACAAAGGTTTGTCTCAGTCCTTTCAGTGAGCGTTTCCCAAGGCATGAGTAAAGCCTGACGGGAGCGTTTTTGTCTTCTATCCACACTTAAACACACTTGGCTCCTGGCAGCCGTCTTAAAGTGATACTGTCCCATTTTTGGAAATAAGCTTATTTTACACCTCCCCTTGAGTTAAATAAAAGGGTTTTACCGTTCCCCTGTACTTTCAACCGTTCTCTGAGTATGGCAGTGCAAAGTTTGCCTCCAAGCTAGCAGTTAACATTGAGTCCTATGAGACCAGCTGGCGGCTAACTGGTCTCATAGGACTCAATGTTAACAGCTAGATTGGAGGTAAAATTTGCATTGCCATTCCTAGATCGGGGGCAAAGACTGATCCCCGAGCAAAGACAGCACAGAAGATCGGGGGCAAAGACTGATCGGGGGCAAACACAGCACAGAAGATCGGGTGCAAAGACAGCACAGAAGAGCTAACTGGCATATTATTCGCCATGGCCTAATTGTTAGGGCGGAGGTCTTAAGATCAGAGGGTTGTACTTGTAGGTTTGAATCCCACCCTTACCTCCCCCTACACCTGCATGTCTGAAGTGCCCTTGAGCAAGGCACCTAACCCCCCAATTGCTACAGGGACTGTAACCAATATCCTGTAAATAACTGTAAGTCGCTTTTGATAAACGCATTAGCCAAGTGTAATATAATGTAATGCCATTATGTTAATGTTCCTGATCGTGTGCAAGGCAGCACAGAAGAGCTAACTGACATATTATCGCTCTAAGAGTACTGGCCTAATATGAGTGGGAGTGATGGGGGTTCTATTCCCCCCCTTCTATCGTTTTCTGCCTTTCTCCCTCTCTTGCTTTCCCTCTCTCTTAATCTCGCTGGGTTTTTTTTACATTCTCTTCTAGAGCTTTCTTTCGGCATCTCTCTCCCCCACTCTGTGTTTACCTTCACTGTTTGATTTGGGCCCAAATATCGGGGCCCTTGATTTAATAATTACGTCTCGCTTCGTGCCAAAGGACATCAAGCAGTAAACATTTTCAGACCAATTTCCCTCAACTCTCACAACTTGTGAGGTACAAACCAGGGAAAAAAAACACTTGCACACACAAGCACAGACACACACAAACACATGAGTCTGCAAACATATCAAATTGATACCTAGTCTCTACGCCCCCCCCCCCCCCCCCCCCCCCCCCCCCCCTCCCCCCCCTCCCCCCCCCCCCCCCCCTTTCTCTCTCTCTTTCTCAGATCTGAGGAAGTCAAGCATGCGGAGACCATTTGGAATAAAACTCAAAACTCCTTTTAAAAAGAGAGGTCAGCAATCAAGCACGTCCAGACAAAAAGACGGGGAAAAAACCTAAGTGAGCTCCTTAATGAAAGCCAATAGAAGGGTCTGCTGCTGACAGCTGCATATGCCAGAGCGCAAACACACACACACATGTTTAACAGCTAACAGCAGACAAGGACAGTGTGTGTGTGTGTGTGTGTGTGTGGTTACTTCACAGGCACAGACCAGATGAAATGGCAGATTTTCTTTTTTACGTTTTTGCGTAATATTTTGCAGACCTAAAAACGTGCATTGAACACTACAGTATGAAGTGAAGAACTGAGGCTTAAACTTTTCCATGTTGTAGTTGGTACAAGACCAAGTAGTAGCAGTACGTAGTAGTAGTGTGACTGGCAGGCATTTAGATCATAGTGCGACATGAAGGAATGCTCTTTCTGGATAAATGAATGAAGGAATATTATAGTTTTTCTCCGGGCAGTTAAAAAAAGACAGCCTCAATTTGGCTGCCATATGACTCGGTTACACATGTTGTATGTATGTGTAATGATAATTGAGGTGGTTTTTTTGCAAGAAGCAGGACATCTAGTCCAAGATGATGTATTCTTTCATTGACCCTGGAAATAGACATCGATACCGCACACTCTTGTTCATCGTGCTGCAATTTATTTACAAAACAACGTTTCGGCCCGTCTGGCGTTGCGTTACCTCCTTCAAAAAACCTGGAAATAGACTAACATGAAAAATAAAAAAATACTATTACTTATAATAATAAATAATAATAATAATGATAAATAATAACAACAAATAATAATAATAAATGATTTTTAAAAACTATGATAGGGTGAGACGGTACAAAAATGAACTGTGATGTTGTGAATGGGCAATATGCCATGCCTGCGTAGCCTAGGCAGTGTGTGTAAAGTAGTATACTAGGGACTGAATTACTAACTGTGTTTGGTAACACTTTATTTTAGGGATACATCTATAAGCACTAATACTGTACATACAATGTTAATGCCTGCATAAGTAACTTGTAAGGTATGTACTAAGCAAACGCTAAGGCCTACTAGGTCCTTACTAAGGTTAAGGAGGGTGGGGTGGTTCTGCGATGGGGGCTGGCTGTATCGCGTGATGTCATATGCCCATCCGTTAACGCCACGGCTATGCTCTGCTTCACGCAGGTGTGCATGGCTTCCCGACAGGTGAGTTTCAGTTGAACCGGTGCCACCGGGAACCTCACACACTGTGATTCACCCACCCACCAGACGCACAGTAGCTCACTTTCACACACAGACGTACACCAGCTCACTCACATAGAGACACACAGACACACACCAGCTCAAACACGCACACACACACACACACACACACACACACACACACACACACACACACACACACACACACACACACACACACACACACACACACACACACACACACACACACACACACACACACACACACACACACACACACACACACACACACACACACACACACACACACACACACACACACACACACACAGGCTCTGTCTCACACACGCAAAGGGGCTCTCACACTTGCATACACACATACAGAAGCTCTCCTCGTCCAAACAACCGTAAATCACGCCCAAACCACATTTCCTTCCGCCCTGGCTCCCGTGCTAAACATGGCGTGCGCGCGTGTGTGTGTGTGTGTTTGTGTAGAGGACAGATGAGCCACTGCAGTTGTGTGTGCTAAGCCAGTGGTGTGTGTGTGTGTGTGTGTGTGTGTGTGTGTGTGTGTGTGTGTGTGTGTGTGTGTGTGTGTGTGTGTGTGTGTGTGTGTGTGTGTGTGTGTGTGTACAGGGGAGATGAGCCCCTGCATGTTTAAAGCTGAGTCACCTCGTCGCCCACTCGCCCCTACTCAGAACGCTTGTTTATTTTGTGCAACGCTTTATTGTGTGTCTGTGTGTGTCTGTTTGTGTGTGTATGTCTGTCTGTCTGTCTGTCTGTCTTGTCTCTGTATGACTTGTCTATGCACTGTCTGTGTGCGTATGCGTGCGTGCGTGTGTGTGTGTGTGTGTGTGTGTGTGTGTGTGTGTGTGTGTGTGTGTGTGTGTGTGTGTGTGTGTGTGTGTGTGTGTGTGTGTGTGTGTGTGTGTGTGTGTGTGTGTGTGTACGTGCGTGCGTGCTTGGGGGACTGCCCGGATGGGCCAAGTCCATCATCCTCAGCGCACAGACAGACAAGGAAGTGTTTGGTGAAGACACGCATGCAGATCCAAAGACTCTGCTCACTGCTCAGTGCCTGTCTCAGAGGCCACTGAGAGCTGGGTCTGGAAACTCTTTCCCAGAGACAGCAAAGAGAATACACTGTATTGTAGAGCTCTGGGAGGCAAAAATACATACTTGTGCACACAAACAGAGGCACATGCACACACACATACACACGCATACATACACACACACGCACGCGCGCACACACACACGCACACACACACAAAGCCACAACCGCAACAAACCCTGAGGCACTCTGCTCTGCTATTCTTCGCTGCCTGTCGGCCCCCAAGATCAAAATGGCCAGAGCCACTCTCCTGCCCTCTCCTTCCATCTCTTTTACTCCTCTCCGCTCTGCTCCTCTCCTCTCCTCTTCGCTCCTCTCCTGCCCTCTCCTTCCATCTCTTTTACTCCTCTCCGCTCTGCTCCTCTCCTCTCCTCTCCTCTCCTCTCTTGCCCTCTCCTTGCATCTCTTCTGCTCCTCTCCTCTCTGCTCCTTTCCTCTTCGCTCCTCTCCTCTTCGCTCCTCTCCTCTTCGCTCCTCTCCTGCCATCTCCTCAGCCAAGGTCAGATAAATCAATACATACTCAGAGAAGCGACAACATGAGAGCATCAACAACCCCCTCCCAAACACACACACACACACACAGACACAGACACAGACACACAGACACACACACGCGCACGCACGCACGCACGCACGCACACGCACTTTCACAAGCCTCCTCACTCCAACCCTACCACTCCAACGTGGATGGACCATTGTATGAGTTGTACAAGAACTCAGTGGACGTGCAATGTGCATACACACACATGCACACAGGAACACGCGCAAAGCGTCATACAAGCAAGCACACATGCACACATTCAAATGTGCACGCGCACACATGTACAGATTAAAGTGCGTGATGGTGTCAAACGTCTGATTGCATGTTGACTGGAGAAGCACTGGCTTGACATAAAAAAGACGGCCCAAGACTTTTCCAGACAGTGTGGAGGAATGAGGGGGAAGTGGAGTAGTACAAACAAGAGGAACATTATTATTATTATTAATAGTATATTATTAATAATAATAATAGCGATGGAGATGGGGTTGTGGATGGGGATATGAAAGTCAAAGTGTCATTGTCAATTCACCATGTAACAGGCATTATGCGCAGATTGAAATTGAAATTGTGTATTTCATCATACACCAAACTGAACGAAACTAAAATATTTGCATGCAACCATGCTCAAACGCTATTATTAATAATAAAAAACATATGCATATATAAAATGTTCTCTGTGCTGTTGTTGTGTGGCGAAATCCAGGCTCCATGACTTAAATAAATGTTATGACGGGTGCTGGTGTTGTTTCATTTCGCGTGAGCAATTGTACTGTATGGTGGAAGAGCAGATCTCCCATTTGTCAGGAGGAAGAGGAAAGGGCGGATTCCTCCTTTGTTGTATATTGGACGTGCTTGAAAGGAACTGGTCAGGAAGGCAGCAATCATAAGATGGCCACAGATGGAGATGGATGGGGAAGAGGATGTGAAATTCAAATGGGATAGGGATGGAGCTGGGGTTGCGGATGGGGATATGAAAGTCAAAGTGTACTTCATTGTCAATTCACCATGTAACTAACAGGCATTACGCGCAGATTGAAATTGAAATTGTGTATTTCATCATACACCAAACTGAACGAAACTAAAATATTTGCATGCAAATACGCTCACACGCTCTGAGGATGGGGATGGAGCAGGGCCCGAGAGAGAGAGAGAGAGAGAGAGAGAGAGAGAGAGAGAGAGAGAGAGAGAGAGAGAGAAAGAAAGAGAGAGAGAGAGAGAGAGAGAGAGAGATTCCTATTGTGCTGTTCTTGTGGAGAAGGAACACTGAGTGTCTTCCTAGCAATGCCAAACGAATTCCGTAGGCCAACCGCACACACAGACAACAACACAGAGTCATGCACGCACAGACACAAAAAGAAAGATACACACAGGATTCGGACAAACAAAATAAGAATGCATAGGGGGAAACACACACCAAAATACATATACAAACTCACACAGACCCAAAATATTCAAAAAAGGACACCAACACAAATAAAGTGAGACAAACATGAACCCACAGGCACACACAAGCGCACAACACAACCAGCTGTGTTTTCACCCATTTCTTCCAGATGTCCAAGCTCTGTCTGGTCCCTGAGGAGAGGTGGGGTGGGGTGAGCAGCGGAACTGTGGTGGTGACATGGACCAGAGCAGAGGAGAGGAAAGCAGACCAGAGCGGATGGAGCAGACAAGTAGAGCAGCTGGGGCTGAATGAAATGGGCTGTGGATGGGGCTCGGGGCTGGGGATGGGGCTCAGGGCTGGGGCTCAGGGCTGGGGCTGTGGATGGGGATGGGCTGCACCATACTTTGCTGTGCTTAATGATAAAATGACAATGATATTATAAAGAATATGAAGAAGATTTCAATCATACTTGCTGTGCCTGTTTAGTGGCAAGGTAGCACCCCAGAACAATTGAAAATTGAAATCTGTGTCGGTCGGGTCCCAAAGTGTCTGATTTCACGTGAAATGACCCTCCTGCCATCTCCTCAGCCAAGGCCAGACAAATCAATACATAATCAGAGAAGCAACAACATGAAAGCATCAACAACCCCTTCCCAAACACACACACACACACACACACACACACACACACACACACACACACACACACACACACACACACACACACACACACACACACACACACACACACACACACACACACACACACACACGTGCACGCACGCACGCACGCACGCACGCACGCACACGCACTTTCACAAGAGCAGAGGAGAGGAAAGCAGACCAGAGCGGATGGAGCAGACAAGTAGAGCAGCTGGGGCTGAATGAAATGGGCTCGGGGATGGGGATGGGGATGGGGATGGGGCTGGGGCTGGGGATGGGGATGGGGATGGGGATGGGGATGGGGATGGGGATGGGGATGGGGCTGTGGATGGGGCTGTGGATGGGGACGGGCTGCACCATACTTTGCTGTGCTTAATGATATAATGAAAATGATATAAAGAATATGAAGAAGAAGATGAAAAATAGAAAAAGTGAAAGGAAGAGCAAGGGGAAGAAGAAGAGGAAGAGGAAGAGGAAGAGGAAAAGGAAAAGGAAAAGGAAGAGGAAGAGGAAGAGGAAGAGGAAAAGGAAAAGGAAAAGGAAAAGGAAGAAGAAGAGGAAGAGGAAGGTCATGCTGTTGGGTTGGGGGTGTTGGCATGTTTATGATGAGGTCAGGGGGGTGTTGTCGTCGTCAGTTAGTTTAGTACGTTTTTTTATTGCAACACCTCTCCTAACTCCCCTAACAGCCAAACCTGCATATTATCCACCTACGTTTCCCATTTTTCCATTTAAATTTGGTGACCACAAGACAGCTGCACCTTGGATACGCAATGACTATAACAAAATAAATATATGCACGTCCTACCTAACTGATGGGCTCGCTCAGGTACAGTGCCAACATTATATAGAACTGAATGAACCATCAGAGACATTCTATTGGGACTAAGAAAATCTTTGGTATCATCTGCCAACTCTATCAGACTGGACACACACGCATGCATGCACGCACACACGCACATGCCTTCAATCAAAACATAACTTTCTTCTTATATGGCAACATATTAGACAAAGATTTTTGAATCTTGAATATCAATGATAAGATATTAATCTGCACACTGAAATTCCAACAGATGGTTTATTGAAAGCACACACTTCAGAACATTGTGTTCTTTGAATAAACTTTGTTGGAGTTTCTGCAGACTTCTATTTTATCCTTAGGCCATGCTGCGTAACATGGCAAGGTCCTTCCCAACTAGGGATGTTAACCGGTAACCGTTTGACCGATAGTCGACCGGATCAACTTTAACCGGTTAACATTTTCTGCCACCGGTTAACCGGTTGTAAGAACAATAATAATTCTAATTAGGGGTGGGCGATATGACGATATTATATCGTGAATCGCGATATTGAGTAAAATATCGTCTCGAATCTGCCAAAGTGGAGAAATCGTATAGATCGTCTTGCAGTGAGGATGTTTATTATCAGTATCAGAGTGACGTTTTCTCACTTGTGTTGTTGTCTTCACTTTATTCTTTACATTATTGTATTCCACTTGTACACTTTATGAGAGTATCATCAGTGTGTTAACATTTTATTGACTGCAAATTACAAATTGCAAGTATATGAAAGATGTTTTTTGTTGTTTTTACTTTTTGGATGGAAGATCGTGATAAAAAATCGATATCGTGATTTCATGTTAAAAAATCGTGATACAACATTTTTGCCATATCGCCCACCCCTAATTCTAATAGTGTTGCACCGATACCGATACCGATACCAGTATCGGTGGATCGGTACTAAAATGGTGATATCGGTATCAGCGAGTACCAACAAATAGAGCACCGATACCATTTAAAGGTGCTTGTAAACAGCCTTGAAATTAATTATTTCATAGAGGTATTTAGAAAGTATTAAATTTGTTGCTGGATTCACTTTGTATTAGTCTTTTTCCTGTTTCACAAAGGTAGGCAGCAGCCTGACAAAGCCATGCAATGATTTTACATCCAAGTAGTATGCACTACAGCCCTTCATATACATTTCAAATAGGGTGGTATCGGTATCGGTATGGTATCGGTATCGGCCGATACTGCACAGCCAGGTATTGGGTATCGGTATCGGGGCCAAAAAATGGTATCGGTGCAACACTAAATTCTAATAATAATTTCCTCCCAAAAAGCCCCAAAAAACGATAATTTTGAGGTTTTAGTACGATAATTCAGCATTTTCCATCTGGCAACAGTGGCTGGACATGGCAGGTCCTGTCTGCACAGCAAAAAAAATCAGTGCTGTGCATATCAGGCATGCGAACGTTGTATAATTTAAGATTACCGGTTAATGAGTCTCGGTAGCCGGTTAAGAGTTTTTTCAATTTTCGCCATCCCTATTCCCAACCCCCCACCACATCACACCACATCACTCCAAATGTACTGTGTGTTATAAGAAGGTTGCACGCATATCTGTGGGCCAGGGTGAACAGGCATAGAGCTACATGGGAAACGTTTGTTAACTAGCAACTTAAAATTACCAGTCACTTCTAAACAATTCACTGACAAAGACACAGACAACAGTAAAAACCTTGTTGCACAGATTGAAAAGACGTTTTTAATGATTAAAACCTAATGTAGAGGGCCAATAAAGCATGAAAACAGAGTCCTTTATTGAAAGACTGAACACAAGACCCAATTCGCTTTGTTCAGGCAGAACACATGAGGGGAGTACAACGAGAATAAGCATTTTTCGTCTGGGTATGCACTGCAAGGCCTCTCAGACTCAGACCAACAAGAACGAAATGATTATAAAGGCTGCGATTAGATCAATCATTGGCTGTCCTAATGCAAAGCAGAGACCGAGACGGACGGACAGACACGAGCAGACAGAGAAACCTGCATTTGGCAGAGGCCTGCTCTGCAGGAGAGATGGAGGAATGCTACTCCATTGTATTTCGTTTTCTCGTGACATGTCCAAAAAAATTAAGGTATGACTGACTCAAACTGGCTCAAACACATACTTGAGTGCCGTTCGCAACAACAGAAAACAGCCAATGGGCCTTTCTCAAAACCCAGTGCAGTGTCCTTCCAAGTGTATCAGCCTACTTAGTCACGCCCAGTGAATGGATCCTCTTTATTAGTCACACCCAGTGATTGGATATTCCGTAGAGTTCAAAGAGTATCCAATCACTGGGCATGACTAATTAGGCTGATACACTTGGAAGGCCAATGCACTAGGTTTTTAGAAAGACCCAGTGTTTGCACAGCACTGTGTCGGGAGTTCTGCTTAATTAGTGGCCACTTAATTGGTATGCTCATCAACTCAATTAATGGTCACTTAATTAGTGTGGCCAAAGGGTGAATTACAGTGTGTCAGTGCAAACATTAAGGACTTGAGGCCAAGACAGGCACAATTTCACACTACATTTCTAAAAACTACAATCAAATAAATAAATAAAGAAAATAAGTTTTGTTGAAAAATATTTACTGCAGTATTATCTGCTGTGTTCACCAGGAGGTTTTGTGAGGCTAGCGTGGTGTGGTGGGCATAAGATGGCAGCTTGGATTAGATCAACCTCTCTCTTCTAATGCATAACGGAGACAGACAGGCAGAGAAACCTGCGTTGGCAGAAGTCTGCACTGTGGGAGAGATGGAGAAAGGCTACTCAATTGTATTTTTCAATTTCTCATGGCATGTCCAAAAAATGAAGCCATGACTGGCTCAAGAACATACCTGAATAGCGTATATAACATTTCAGACCCTCCAGGAATTCGCAATGTTGCAGTTTGCAACTTTGATAAGGCAAATGACAGTGACATATATGACTGCAAATTAAAATGAAAAACTGTAATAAAGTAAAATGTAAAAACGGGACTTTGCAAAGTTTGGGCACCCTTTTATTTTCAAAATGGTTATGGATGTATGGCCAATCCATCCAGTTGCAGCGCAAACTTGTTTCAAGCAGTTTGTAAGGCCTTCAGTAACAAACACGGATAGGCTCCGTCTTGAAGAAAATGTTGTCATACATAATAGTCGACTACACTTTTGTTCTCCGTTCTCTTTCATCCAAGTTCTCTTAGAAGCCATTGCTGCAGTACAAACAATTCAATTCAATTCAAGAATTTATTGTCATTGTCAAAAAGGCAACGAAATTGTGTTTGGGGTACAATACTTCGAAGGTTTTTTAGTAGGTTTTCAAGTAAAGTGCAATAAGAGGTAAAAGTGACACCAGTGCTTGACACCCCCCCCCCCCCCTCCCCCTCCCCATCCCACTAAAAGTGCAGCAGAGATTAAGTGCATAATACGACCCCCCCCCCCCCCTCTCTCTCTCTCTCAAACGCGCACACGCACACGCACACGCAGAAATGTCCAAAGGATAGATGGATAACATTTTAGACAGATTGGAATTCTCTCCCTTTCTCCATTGGTAGTGTTGGTAGAGGTTGGATGCTCACCGGGACCAGTGACATTTTGTGTGGTTGGGGAGGGGTGGTGGCCACACACCAACAGGGCAGCTTTGATTAGATCAATCTAATGTGGTGCACAGACGGACAGACAGACATAGAAACCTGCCTTGGCAGGAGTCTGCGCCATGGGAGACATGGAGAAATGCTACTCCATTGTATTTTTCGCTTTCTCATGACATGGCAAAAAAAAATCAAGGCATGACTGATCCAAGCACATACCTAAGAAGTGTATATACAGTAACAAACGCAAACATCAATCCGAGCATAGTTTTGGTGAAGAGAAGAGAATAGCTTGATGGGAATTCAGAAAGTATACAGCGCGGCGGCTTTTTAGCTGAATTCTAAATTGAGTTGTCAATGTTTAAATAAAGCTCAGTGCTGCACTGCAAAACACTAACATTTTATATATATATATATATAAAACCCTTCTCACAGCAACATCAGGGACAAGAAGAATGAACGGCCCAGCTAATTTTGTGCTCTCCTCTCTTTATTTGGACAAGAAATGCGAAACAGCAAATTTAGGCTAAAACTCTGGACCCTGGCCTGAAATGGTACTCAAAAGCGGCCCGTAGTGTAAACCACCACAGGGTAAATACTTCTCAACCAATCATCATTTCAAAAACACATCAACTTTTTTTTTTTTTCGCTTTCTTTTTCCTTTCAACAAATCCCAATGAAATCTACATATCATGCCAAGGTATGTGGCAACAGTAAGGAAGAATGAAGGGATGAGGGGATAGATAGAGGGATAAGAGAGAGGGAGGGAGAAAGGGAGGGAGAGAGAGAGGAGAAAATCCCTCCTCCCACTTGTGTATGCCGTGCGTGTAACCTACAAACACTTCTGGCTGCAGGCGTGTGAGACCTGCATAAGTCCCCTTATGACTACTATGGTGCTGAACGTACTACTTAGCTTCAGTGCTGGGGCCTTGCCTTGCACAACTATGGCAGAGGGCCTGTGTGTGCATGTCTGAAACAGAGAGGCACCCTCCTCTTGCTGCTGGTATTGGTGCTAGTTCATGCATGTGTGTGTGTATGTGTGTCTTGTTGGAGGGACCCAGGCTGTGTGTGTGACTGTGTGTGTGTGTGTGACTGTGTGTGTGTGTGTGTGTGTGTGTGTGTGTGTGTGTGTGTGTGTGCGCGTGTGTGTGTGTGTGTGTGTGTCTTGGAGGGAGGGATCCAGGCTGTGTGTGTGTGTGTGTGTGTGTGTGTGTGTGTGTGTGTGTGTGTGTGTGTGTGTGTGTGTGTGTGTGTGCTTGCGTGCGTGTGTGCGTGCGTGCGTGCGTGCGTGTTGTTGGATGGATCCACGTACAAACAACCGGAGGCTGTAGATTCAATTGAATTCAGTTCAGCTAAACATTTCTCCAGTGCCGTTTTGATTTCATCCAATTCCATTAGACTCACTTCCAATTTAAAAGTTGTTTTGATTGGTGTGACCAATCACACAAAGTGTGAAACAGAGTGTTTGCGTAGATTGTGTGCAGAGAGCCAGCACGGGCTGAAGTACAATTCCTTGTTCTGATTCTCATTCTGACTTAGTATTATTATTTTAGTATTACAAAATCACAGGTGCCATACATCACAGGCGGCACAAAAGTTGTGTGATTTTGGTAAATGGACTGAATCTTTATAGTGCTTTTCTACATTACTCGTACACTCAAAGTGCTTTACAAAGTAAGCCACACATATTATATCCAGTCATACACACATGTGCACATCCGTGGCTAAAGCTGTTACGCAAAAGGCACCAAACCTGTTCACCAGGAGGAATTTTGGGGATCAGTATCTGGCTCAAGGACACTTTGATGGAATCAGGCAGACCCACGCTTCAACCTACAACCTTCCAGTTAGCCGAACAGGCACTTAACCCTATCCAGACTGGGGAGGGGCCTAAAAGTGCCCGCACCAACTTTGATGTTGTATAACCGCAGAGATACACCAGCGGCGACGCGATTCAAGCGACAGAGTGTAGCAGCAAGCGATACGAGAGATTGAGGAGACTAGAGTATGTCCGTACAGGCAGAAGGCAAAGCATTCAAGCATTCCCATTGGCTGTGGTCACTTACCTCTATACAGTCATTGGCTGTCGCGGCTTGTCGCCGAACCGCGTCATAGAAAGTTGAAAAGATTTCAACTTCAAATTGTCGCGCTTGTCGCGCAAATCGCTCTAGTCTCCAGAATCGCTTTTGTCTCTCGACTCAATACAAAGTCAATTACTTCCGTCGCTCGACTCGCTCAGATCGCCGCTGGTGTATTTCTGCGGTAATTCCTTAACGACTTGAGCTATGACTACGAAACTAGGTGACTTCTCCTAAAATTTAGTTGGCTACAGTTTAGTACCAAAATATTATGTTTATCATTTTTGCCGTTGCCATGGCAATGGTTTTCTGACAGGTATGTCTGACCGAAAATCACTGATCTAAGTCTCATTATTGTTCCTTTTTCATATTTTTTTGTTATTTCCATTAGCATCAGACAGCTTTGTGAGCATTAAAGTGGTCTGAAGCATATAATCATTAAAATTTAAGTGCATTACCTAAATTTGATGGGAAATACATTATGTAGAGATTTTGGGCATTATAATTAGATGATGTCATAATGACGTCATAATACCAGATAATGACACAAAAATGATGTCATTCATAGATGTCCATATGAAGAGCATTTCTGAAGACCTGCACTTCTATATTTTTAGAGAACCCTGTTGTTGGTTTGGTGTACATTCATATACTTGATAATACATATAAATAGTTATATTACATAAATAAAAACATAAAAAAATGCAATTTTGAAAGCTTTGTATCAAATAAAAATGAACTCTTCATATGTAGATCATCTCCCCAAAGTTTGGTGGTCATACCGTTTTCCGTTCATGAGTTATGGGGGGGGGGGGGGTCAAAAGAGCCCCCCCCACCTCCAGGCCCAGGAATGCAAAAAAAGGCCAGTCTGAATAGGGTTAAACAACCAAAGCCAATAACTGCCCGGTCATCAGAAGTTGTGCGATTGTTTTGACCAAGGGTGAAGAAGGCTTGTGTGGTGTAATGAATGGCAATTTGGGGTGGTGACGAGTGCTGGAAGGGTGTTCGTTGTTGTGGGCGTGCAAGGGTTGTGATGATGTGCTTAGGGCATGGCACTGTGAGTTGGTCCAGGATGTTGTAGGGGTACTGTGTGTGTGTGTGTGTGTGTGTGTGTGTGTGCGTGCGTGCGTGCGTGCGTGCGTGCGTATATATGTGGTGGGGTGTTTGTGTGTGTGTGCAGAGGAGTAGTAGGGGTAGAGACGATGACGTGGTGGCTTTGTCGCGGCTTAGAGCCTACAGGAAATCAGCAGCGTGCGGACAATGGACCAGAGATTAGGAATCAGTTAACCCCTGCTGTTCAAAGCCCCTCACATCTCTCTCTCTCTCTCTCTCTCTCTCTCTCTCTCTCACACACACACACACACGCGCCTGTATACATACACACACTCACGTGAGAGGGAGGAAGGGAGGAAGACCACGAAAGAGTAGCAGACACTGTGTAGAAGACAGAGGGCATAGCATTGAGACAAGAGTAGACAAAGCAGGAAAAACAGAGTGACTGACTCAGTCATAAAAAAGAGACTAAGAGAAAGAGATACAGCAAGAGATTGTGTCTACTCCTTCGCTGTAGGGACTCATCAGTCATCAGATTTATAGCAGATGAAGTTGTGTGACCTCACCAGGTAGACAAACAGACCTGTCACCCTCGGTCAGACAGGGAGATAAAGGAGAGGTTGGGAGACAGACCTGTAGAGCTAGAGACTGAGAAAGCGACTTGTAGAGTGTGCGAGAGAGAGAGAGAGAGAGAGAGAGAGAGAGAGAGAGAGAGAGAGAAAGAAAGAAAGAAAGAAAGAAGGAAATAGAGAGAGAGAGAGAGAGAGAAAGAAAGAAAGAAAGAAAGAAGGAAATAGAAAGAAAGAAAGAAAGAAAGAAAGAAAGAAAGAAAGAAAGAAAGAAAGAAAGAAAGAGAAAGAGAGAGAGAAAGGGACAGAGAGAGAGAGAGAGAGAGAAAGGGACAGAGAGAGGTTAACGCCACCTGTTTGGTACACATTTGGTCATTCAGCTCAGCGGCCTCACCTTGGCAACCTAACTAAGCAACCGGCACACCTCAGGCTGCCCTCAAACACAGAGACACCCAGTAGTGGATATACCAGAACACTCCATTGTCTTCTATTCTACTATATTCTGTTCCGATCCGATCTGTTTGGAAGATACGCAACAAAGGAGATCATAAGATCAAGCCACGAGACTAATCATTCAAAGGGATTTAACAAACTTACTCTCCTAAAACCTGGACTAGAGTAGCCTAAAGGTAAGTCATTCGTTAACCCTTTGTGTACTGGGATGTGTTTTAATAGATCATTAAACAGAGGAAAATGTATAGGCAATGATCAGCCTAGCTACTCTGTTAGCCAAACCAGTAAACAGTTAAGTCAAGTTAAGCTGGAAGGGCACGGATTGGTCAGAAATTAAAGATGGTGTCAGCTGTTGTATGATAACTGAGCTGACTTGTGGTTCTGCACAAGTTTCGGCTGACATAGTTATCACATATGGCTGACTGACATGGATAGTCAGTCACAGTCTTCAAAAATAAACGGCCTAGTAGTGCACGCATGGAGGCACTTGGAGCGGTCAGGTAAATGATTGATCCTTAAAGCATGCACCTGGAGTTTACTCAACGTTAAAACGGAGCATTTTGTAGAGCAGAGACTTCAGGCAAGCGCTGGCTTATGGCTCATAAAGTGATTTCTTTCCTCTCTCCCTTCATTGTCTCCCTCTCTCTCTCTTTCTCTCTCTCGCTCTCGTCCCACAGCCGAGCGAGTCCTGTCATGTCAGGTGTGCGATCATCAGTCCGTGCAGGTATCTGTCTCAGCTGCGCTTCCTGACTGGGATAGGGGTAAAGCAGAGGGACTGACGAGAGGAGAGGAGCGGCGCTGAGGAGTGCAGAGTACAGGCTGAGGAGTACGGACCAAGGAGCACGGAGTGGATGGTGGTGCACTGTCCACCAGCCAGGTAAGACCGCTGTCCTTTATTGTACTTACATAATACTTTATCTTCCTTTTTAAATATATCTTACAATGTATATACTACAGTAGGATTGTATGGCCTGGGCTGTTCTATGGAACCTACTGTATGGACGTTTTAATTCTTTATTTTTGGGAATTGTTATATGGGCAACAACAGTTATGCAGCTAAAAATAAGAACACAACTGCCATAAGAGCAGGTATTCATTCAGGTAGCACAGGTATTTGACGACACGTTAGGTGGAGTCGTGTCAAGTAGGTGCAGCTGCAGTTAGTAATTGCTTTCTTTTCTTCCTCTTTCGTTGTTGGTTTTTGTTCCCAATGCCATGTTTACAAAAAAACACGCAATGTAGGGTTTAATTAGCGCTAATGAGGATTTTCGCTAACTTTTAAGGCTGGAAGGAACAAATGGTGATTCTGGTCGACACTCCAGAGGGAGAGGTAGAGAGACAGAGAGAGAGAGAGGTAGAGAGACAGAGAGAGAGAGGTAGAGGTAGGTAGAGAGAGAGAGAGAGGGAGAGAGAGAGAGAGAGAGGGAGAGAGAGAGAGAGAGAGAGAGAGAGAGAGGGGTAATCATTTGAGTTCCACCTTCCCTGTGTAGCATTACATGTTGCGAAAGGAATGCAGTTGTGTCCACACGCTCGCACCTCCCGCTGCTGCCCAAGTGCCGATAAAACCTTTATTGGCCAACAAAACATGTTTTCTGTAGTGCCTTACAAATTTACAGAGTGAGTGTTTCGAGTCACGAACACGCATCTTTACACGGTGCCTGCAACAGGATAAATAAATAATTTAAATGAGATGGAGGGAGCGGGAGGAAGAAAAAAAAACCCAGGACAGTCCACTTCCCCCTTTGCCAACCACAATGAGGTCTCTGCCTTAACAAGCTCGGTGTAACGAATGGGAACAAATTGGCACAGAGTCGGCCTGAGATCCAGCAGATTTTCTTCTTCAGGCCAGGCGGCTCGACTCAAAGACAATAAGTGAAATATAATAGCCGAATTACGGTAAATGACAGCGATTTGTTTGCACCGTGCTAACGTGGCTGGCTGCGTGTGCCAGGTTGTGATCTTTTAGGGAAAGAAAAAAAAACTGTCTTTAAAATTAAGAAAGCCTCAAACATCTGCTGTACAGTTTGAATGCCATGAGTGGTTGACTGGTGTGGATGATGAACTCTAATATCGCTAATCTGTCTTCAGAGGGGCATGTAAAACCAAGTAAGCCTCAGACATCTGCTGTAAAGTATGCCTGCACATCGTATCAAATCCCTATTGCTTGTTTTGTGTGGGTGATGCACTAATGTGGGGGTGATGAACTCCAATATCGCTTATCTGTCGACTGGTCATGGCAGACTAGATTAGGTGAGGAGAGACAAATGAGTAGTGGGAGTCTAAACGGGGTAAGGGAATGTCAAGACACCCTCAATAACTGCCCTAATACCAAGGCCAGATCTAAAAGATCAGGGTTTTTTTCCCTTGTATGTCTTGTACATATGATGAAAGTGACAATAAAAGCTGACTTGACTTGACTTGGAAGAGTCATGTTGAGGTGTCAACACAAGCTTAAATGGCTTCCCATGTTACACAGAGGGTGCGTTAAAATAATAATAATAATAATAATAATAATAATAATAATAATAATAATAATAATAATAATACATTTTATTTAAAGGCGCCTTTCAAAACACTCAAGGACACTGTACAGAGAGAAACAAAAAATAAAACAAGACAAACAGAATTTTAAAAATTAATAAATAAATAAATAAATAAATAAATATTAAATATGAATAAAGAATCATAAAGAACAGGCTATCTGAAAACAGCCAACCGATAATTCTTCTGATTTTAATATTACACAACACACAAAAGAAATCATATAAACTATAGGGCTAACAGTGTATGTTTTTTTGTTATTTGTTGACGTGTGGCTGATGAAGGTTAATATGGCTTATCTGTCGACTGGTCATGGCAGAGTGGATTAGGAGAGGAGAGACAAATGTATAGTGGGAGTCAACTGGGATGTCACAACAACCTTAACAACTGCCCAAATAGCAAAGTCACATCTAAAAGAGCCATGACGGAGCAAGAGTGTATTTCTCTGCATTCTCTGCTGCCTAGTCATATAAAAAAATGTGTTAAATACCGTAGCCTACTTCTAATGATTTGAAATTTGCCCACAGACATTGGCGTTATACAAATGATATACAACTACATGTGTTTGAGGGGAAACCCAACAGAGAATCCTGAGCTGTATGTAGTAACAGGGGGAAGACGGTAAGAAGTAAAGGCTACATTTAAAAGATACCCATGTGTCTGAATAACAGCCTAACAAGAAAGGAGTAGTAGGAGCCAGGTCATCAAGACATTGATAACTGACCTAACAGACATGCCATTAAAGGAATTTAAACCCTTTCATGTTGATCACTTTCTATACGTCTGAAGCAGTTTGGGGACAGATTCAAGTCCACCTCAACAGTTATCCTAATGGCATAGTGATGTCTACAGGAAATGTGCCTGGGAAACAGCCTAATTCTTAAGATTTTAGTAATTTTGCACATTAGTTACATATCCAAAAAAGCCATGCCAAAAGCCATGCAAATTAAACAGAGAATAATCAAATAGAGAATCCCGAGAGCCGTTTGTAGTAACAGTGGACCATCTGCAACAGGCGAGGGCTCGGCTAGGCTACAATAGATTTGCATATTGCATCAGTTGCTTCCAGAGAGGTTCTCAGTTGGTTTATGGCAGCCGAGCCCTGGTTTGATGAACATGTTGTATGGGTGTTGAAATCAAAGGGCCCGCGTTTGGCGTAGTTACCATGTACTCCTGATGGGAAAAACCTGTTCCTTCGACTGTGTGTGTGTGTGTGTGTGTGTGTGTGTGTGTGTGTGTGTGTGTGTGTGTGTGTGTGTGTGTGTGTGTGTGTGTGTGTGTGTGTGTGTGTGTGTGTGTGTGTGTGTGTGTGTGTGTGTAAATCTTGGATACTGAAAGGAATGTTGATTCAGGAAAAGCAATGGATGATAGATGACTCCGAGACAGATAAGTGGATAAATGATATGATAAATCACAGTGAAAAACTATACATACAGAATCATGAGAAACCACATTTATTATAAAACCTGCCTCACTAGAAAAAAAAGCCTTTTCTGTTTAGGAGATATTGTGAATAATTGCACAGTGAACAGGTGCGGTGTTCAACTCTTTTTTTTCTCCCTTTTTTTTGGTTCTGTTTTCAAGGGCAGCTCAACGCGAGCCAAAGTTTGCATCTGGTGCTAGAATCATTGCACGAAAGTGCAGTCAGTGTCTACAGAGAGCGGTCATGTTTGTCCAGCGTGGCAATTAGCTGTTAGATTTACTAGGTTCTGCTGACAGATAGCGTCAAAACCTGGATCGCATCAAGACTTTTTTTTATTAAAATGTGTGCGAGTCTTTCCTTTCTATACTCAGAAACATTATAAACGCATTTCCAAAAGTTTCCATTTTCTAACATTCAATTTCATCCTTTCTTTCACAGAGAAAAATACCCATCTATTTCCACAACCATGCTCTCCTGTTGAACCACAGCGAAGGACAACAACCACCGTACTCAACCAAGGGAACAAAGAACACAGAATTAGAACCCCTTTCCCTGACTCTACTCAACTCAACTGACTCTACTCCAGCAACTACCACAGACCAGGATGCCACTGAAGACCTCACTGTACCGCAAGCCTGCCTCAGGCCGCTGGCCCGCCCGCCGTCAATCGAAACACCGCAACAGCCTGTCCGTCAACATGATCAGCCTACCGCTGGGCGACTTCCGTCACCTGTCCCACATCGGCTCCGACGGCCAGGGCGACCGCTTCGGCGACCTGTCCTTCCTGAAGCGGGGCCACAGCCTGCTGCTGCAGAGCTCCCAGAGCGAGCAGAACCTCTTTCTGGCGTGCTCCCCACCGCCGCCGAAACCGCCACGCCTCAATCTCGACGACGACGGGGAAGGGGACAGAGACGGAGAGGAGAGCCCGGATTGGACGGTTCGGCGGCAGAACTCGTCAGAGAGGCGGAAGAAGTGCAGCTCGCTCCCGTTGCTCGATAGTGAGGAGGGGGAGATGATGGAGGAGGATGAGCTGACGGGGTCAGAGCGGGCCAGTGGCAGCCCAAGTCCGAGCACTGAGCACGGCAGCCTGAGCTCGGGGAGAGGATACAGCCACACCCTCACGACCACTGCTATGGAAATATCACAGCCGGATGACTTCGACAATGCGTTTGCATTCGATCTGGACCTAGGGCCTTCTATACTCGATGACGTGCTTCAAGTGATGAACAAACACCATGAGTGACAATAGGCCAAGAACAAATCAATGACTTAAAAAAAACATATTTAACTTAAAATATACTGAAAGACATTTTCATGGAACTCTTACTGGGTGTAGAAGGTATTGTGTTATTTTTCACAAAAAAAACCCCAAAGAATCACTGAAGAGCTACGTTTGTCACATGACTGCAATTTCTCATCATGTTTACTATGGTGAGTTCAAAGTGGTGATTACAGTTTACACAGTCCTGTCTCACACTTCCAGACATTCTGGGGGTAAAGAATCTTCCAGAACCATTTCCAGTTCTTTTTCATGCCAGACCCTGATTCTAATATTTATCCCCAACACTTGACTGATGGACAGACTTCCTTTTTCTGGACGAAAACTAAACTACTCCTACTGAGATTGAGTTTGAAGGCCCGGAATAACGGCCACACGCAAGGGACCGGCAGTGGATTCCAGAAAGCATCGGCAGCACTAGCTCTCCCGGCCACATCATCTCGGATCGTTGGACCTCCGCCGGAACAGAGCTGGGAGAGATGGATATCGGCCCCTAATGCCTATCTTAAGCCCTCATCTGCTGAGCTGACACAGGAGGACTCACACAGATGCACGCAGTGCAGGAGTCACACATGCGTGAACACACACACACGCACGCACGCACGCACGCGCACACGCACACACACACACACACATCCACTTACACATGCACATACACACATATACAGTACTCTTTCACACACACACAGACACAGACACAGACACAGACACAGACACACACACACAACTTTACACAAATACACACTCAAACACGCACACACCCCCGAACAAAAAACCCTCATACACTCACCCATACATTTCAGAAAAAAACACAGCCTTTCCTTTATGGTGTCAATCAAGGGTCATTTAAAAGGCAGACAGTAATAACAAAACACAAATTCTGCTCAGCGCCAGTATTGCGCAACCTCTCCCGGAAAAGAGTGGAATTAGGCAATAACGCTTCCAATAATTCATAAGTGTGTGCCAAAACCTCAAAACAGTGATCTTACGGTACATTCGAACAGTTGTATTGTGGTTGCATCAAAGTGCCTGATCTTTGTACATTTACAAATGTGTGGTACTTTTTATACATGTATAAAGTTAAAGGCAAAATGTCACCCAGCTCGATCATGCTGTGATCTTACTTTACATTTATGCATTCGTGTTGTAGTTGCATCACAGTGCCTGATTTGGCACACTGTGGCACAAATGTGTGGTATGCATTTTTATACATGTATGGACAGAAAAAAAACAGATGTTTACACAGCTTGACCATGCTGTGTCTTTTCAAGAGTTGTCAAGGAGTGACTATTAATGTTCTCCAGATGTTACTGCTGCTTCTGTTACAACATTAGGATTTATGTGATAAAGAGTTAGTTACTGATTAAGCACATTTCTTCGGGAGGAATTAAAGAAAAGAGAGGCCCTTCAATTTTTTTTTGTTGCCTTACATTTTGTGATTACTAATTTAAGTTTTGCTGCAATTTTCCATGCAAATAAATGACACTGCAAAATATGAGAATAAGGGCCTTTCTCATTACTAATCTCCACCCCTACCCCTTTGCCTTCCTCTTGCCCCTCGTGCTTTCAAACAAAGGCGCAAGGTGTAGGGCTTGAAACGCAACCCCTATGGATTGGGATGCCCCTTCAACAATCACGGAATGACACTCACAGCTGTCACTAATTCCATGCATTAGGTTGACGTTAATAGCGATTGTTTTCATGTGCGTTTCACGGAGAAAAGGGCCATACAACATTAGGACAATGTTAAACTTGCGGCGAAAATACTGAAACTTGTGTGCTGTTGTGGGTGCCGCGGCTTGCCGCCAATTTTTAAATGAATTCGCAATGCATTCAGGGAAATCTGTCGCAGCCCTCCGTTGCGGAGTCTGGTGTTGGAAAATCTCCGCGCGGAGGGGTGGAAAGCCCTTTTCCCTACCCCTACCCATCTGTCTGAACGTGAATCGGGATGTCACTACCCCTACACGTGGACGCGCAAAACGGAGGCAAAGGGGTTCGCGTAGGGCTAAGGGGTGTAATAGGATTCACCCTAAGAAAGGCCTTGAGTGTTTTATTAGCCTAAAGTGGGTAACATCATATTGATATTTAGTTCATGTGGGTAATAACTAGTGGTGTGCATTGGCACTGTCCTCACGATTCGATTCGGTTACGATTCGGGAGATAGCGATTCGATTCGATTCAATTCTACGATGCATTGCAATGCATTACATTTCTACTGAAATCAAAGCAAATGATTTATCAGTCATGAGGAGGCAATACAAGCAGTCAGATACTCAGCTTTAACATTTTATTGACTGTTTTCTGTATCAGTCTTGCAGTTTTCAATGCTTTGAAGTGCCTTTATTTAATTTAACGTTCATTTGCTCCTGAAATATCCAAGGAAGTAATTTAAGTTAAAAAAAAATGCAGCATCGATTCTGGAACTTGCGGCATTGAATTGAATTGTCCATGCCCCGCATTGCATTGCATTGCCGAATCGGTTATTGTTGACACCACTAGTAATAACAGCCTATTGAAGTGTAGTGCTTTTAATTTGAAGTAAAAGTGTGATCACTAGTAAATTACTAGTGATCACACCTTTCCTTCAATAAAAGCACTGCAATTACTGTAAATTACTGTAATGTTGGCCCTCATGGTTCTGGGTATGCCCCCTTCTCCAGGACATGCTCCATTGGGATAAAGGGTACAACGCTGGTCACCAATTTAAATGTGAAGAAGCAAGACTCTCCATGTGCCAAAAATCTTCTTCCTCTCTCTCTCTCTCTCTCTCTCTCTCTCTCTCTCTCTCTCTCTCTCTCTCTCTCTCTCTCTCTCTCTCTCTCTCTCTCTCTCTCTCTCTCTCTCTCTCTCTCTCTCTCTCCTTTTCAAATGGCTTGTATTTTCCATGCCTTTAACCATAGGTGTTTTTAATGTTTTTAAAGGATGGTTATGCTCATGATTTCGATCAAATATGTCAACCACAGCACTGGAACAGAAAGTAAGAAAAACTCAGGCCAAAGGCTTGAAACCATTTTTTATCGATTTCAATTTAGGAAACAGTGATGAGTGAGTAGCCTGTAATGTGCAATGCACCTTAAAGCACAATGCTACTGTACACAGTATCCAACATCTGAATACATTGCATTGTGATTTTGCATGTACTGTAAGACAGTGGAGAGTATTAGGGGAATATGTTTCCAAGAACAGGGACACAATTTCAGACACAAAAAGTCTTTGTTGTAAGAGCGCTTCCTGGACTCAAAAAAGGTGCTCTTTGAGGTGCTCTTTGGATGGGCAAATGCAGACGTTGAAAAAGAAAAAATACCAAGGCACTCTCTTTAAAAGTAAAAAGCCTTTATTTAGCCTTGGTTTACAATTAACCTTTAAAAAACTCAGACATGTTTCGGCCGCTTGGCCTTCTTCAGGGAGTCAAAACTATAGGCTTGACACCTTTGCTTTTTACATGTTCAGCACAGTGCGGCTGGGCAGTGCCTCCTGGCTAGAGGCCAGACTATAGGCTACAGTATGGGCCGTCCTCACCCAGTGTCCTAGCCACCGGTGTTTGCTTAGCTGTGAACCCGGCACTGCGGCCCTAACAAGGGTAAGGGAGGAAAGCCGATACTTCCCACATATACTGCACTACCACCGCGGGGGCTGGGCTGAGCGAAGCTGAGCATGGCGGGGGGCGGGACTAACTGAATCTGGACCGACCCACATTGTACATTATTTTTGAAATTCTTTAACATAACAAAATGTATTATTTTCACATTTTTTTCCGGGGTTATACACACCGATGAACAGTACATACTTTTTCTAAATGCTTTCCATAATCAATGACTAAATCAAGCTTGATTTCTTGAGTCTAAAACGGTCAACTGACTTATTCGGACTGACTGGCTGACTGACTGACTGACTGAGGCCTGAGCCATCTCCAGCCCCCTGCTGTGCTATGTTAGCCAGGCTCCAGATGAGTGATTTAAACACTACCTGCTGAACAAACATAACCCCCCCCACCCCCACCCCTTGTCGACCCAAATCCGACTCCAGGGCTGACTGGCTCGCCAAAACCACTGGCCCGCCTGCCTGAGCACAAGCAAGCACGCGGCAGGGGGTCTGGGAAAAAAGACGGGGGGACAAGGAAACGATAGAGAAGGGGGAGAGAGGAGGAAAAGGGAGCGAGAGAGAGAGAGAGAGAGAGAGAGAGAGAGATGGAGAGAAGAGAGATGAGCAGAAATATTGTAGAGAGATGGAGAGACAGTGATTTGTGTGTGAGAGAGAACGAGAAAGACAGAATGATTGGTGTGTGTGAGTGAGCGAAAGAGAGCAAGAGAGAGAAATTAATGGGGAGCGTAAGGGTAAAAGTAAGGGTAATACGTAATGAAGGAAGGCAAAAAAAATGCATAAATGAGAGAAAGAAGAGTAAATGAAGAATGATAGGAAGGAGTTGGAAGGAGACGGGATGAAGAATGACGTTTGGAGAGGACGGAGCAGCAGGATAGAGCTTCTGGATGCGTAGCGGCAACTAAAATAAAACATCAATTGTTTTGACAACCGCTTTGGAATACACACTTACATAATATACACGTTTGCTGTATATTTTCCGAAATGTGTGCAACAAAATGAAGAAATGTTGATTCTTGGAGGAGAATGATAACATGACCAACAGAAGTGAAATTGTTGATTAGAATATAAAACTAAAGATGGATACAGAGCAACACAAACACGTCCTGCATATTTTCCAAAGGGTGTGCAAAAAACAAATAAAATAATTTGTTTAAAATAATAATATTTTACCGACAGTGAAATGATTTTTTGTGTACTGTACACCCAAATCTACTGGATGCATTGTAGCAACTTCAGTACAACATTTGGCAACGCATCTACAGTAACACACATTTTCTGTATGTTCAAATAACAACAAAATTAAAATACAAAAATAGAAAGAAAGTGATAATACTGCAATGCTTTGTATGACAGACAGAGGTGAAATTGTACACACAGAAATTGCTGCTTAGGATGAACTTGAGCACCCAATACTGAGTTGTCCCTGGAGGCCTACGCTCCTCATGTGATGTGCAGATGTTTTGAATGCGTGCTCTCTACTAAGTGACTGTGCGCTTGTCAAATCCCCCACTACCACTACAAACAGGCAGTAAAGAAAAGAAAAAAAACAGAGGCCCACTTAAACAAGCGTGTCAGAAACCAAGGCTAAAAATCTGCACTGGGTGGCACAATGTGCGTGTTATTTTTAATGCGCCCAGCGTAGATGTGCCATCTAATGTAACACTGGCGGTTTGTTTTGATGTATTTTTGACAGGAGGAATGCTGGAAAAAATAAAGGCCACATACAGTATGCCTGATCTGGTTTTGCATAACATTGAGAAACTTTTATCGAGCATTTCCATCACGATTAAGTGCGATTTGCTGGCAGTCAAGCAGAGGATGACAGCAGAAACCGTCCATAAAACGCAAACAGATGAGAAAACAACAAGGGGCTAATCTATTTTGATGAAACCAATATTTTATGTTTTTTTTTTAAATCCTCCATAGTGTAATTAATACATTACGTTCAGTATAGAAGACAAATGTTCATGGAACCCCTAGATGACAGTTTGGATACAGGGCGGAGAAACGGTTTGGACATATTTGCAATGTTTATATTGGTATAAATATTGAACTCCTTGTCATGCCACTGACGAGGAGCTGTTAAAATCTAGTGCCACAGTCCAGATGGAAATGACATTAAGACATCACTGCAAATGTCCTTGGTTTTGTAAGTGGTGGGAAGACATGTTTTTAAGGCAATAAAATCAAAAGCTGGAAAAAAAACCCAGTTCATGTAAATAGGCTGACAAAAGTCAAAACAAACTGTAACTAAGAAACCGGCGGACTTACTGTAGGCCTTCCGACACTTTAGCGAATAACACTACATCAGATTGTGGCTGGGTTTAGGACAAACATGGCCCCTGATCTGTCTGCAACGCAGGACCTCCAGCCAGATCCCATCCCACACTACTGCCAGATCACACACACAGCCAAATCGATGTCCTAACCACCGCTGCCAAGTCAGCGGCCAACGGGGCTACCAATCCAAACCCACAGATTCCGCACACACGATAAATTAGTCTGTCAGCATCGGCCAGAGGCCCAATTTCTCTCGCTCTTTCTCCAGGCCTTAGCCCCAGTCATTGCGATATAGCCCCAACGTGCCACTGCGCTATGATATGCTAAGCTGAGCTTGGCGGAGTCGCCACAAAGCCCTTCACATTACTTTCTGCATTGCCTCATTCAGAGGGATTTAGTGACCAGATCTGTGCGATAGACAGGACTGCAGGCAGGCCAGCAGGCCCCTGTTGGAGGAGCCGCGTGCCGTCAAGCGTGTTCTCCCTGAGGCCAACTGGGAAGGAACATGGGGAGGAATCTAACCTCACGGACACTCCCGGCTCCATACTCACGTACGCACAAATACACAAACGCAAACGTACACCACACACGCATACACGGGGACACACACACGCACACACTCACACACACGCACGCACTCACACACACGCACACACTCACACACACATGCACACTCACGCACACACACACGACTGTCCCGTCCTTGGCCTCCCCCCTGCACGCCATGATGGGTCTGGACGGTGCTCCGGCGCAGAGCACAAGGAGGACTACGCGTTCGAAAATTACTTCTTGCGAGACCAGCCGGACCCAAGCCCTCACGACTCATGTGAGAAGAAAGAGACAGTAATTGGAAGACAAATTATCTTGGCGCTGAGAAGGCCGGGACCAGACTGCAAGGTACCCCCCCAACAACATCTGCAACCACTTTTCCTTCCCTCAAAATTCCAGACTTGCTATCATGCCGAATACCAGAGACTTGCCATCTCACACAATCGAGAAAAATATACTTTTGTTTTTTTTCTCTCTTCCTTTCTTCCCCCCCCCACAGAACAGTTTTTTTGTGGGAAATATCGTTTTGACAACAGAAACATTCCTATCGCTGGTGTAATGCTGTCTGGCAGTCAGGCTCGATGCTACTGAAAATATGCAACACGCTTTCACAGGGGGCTCGCTGAGTAAACTCGCCGTCTCTGAAACCGATATTGTTTGCAGAGCTCTGGAGTGTGTCAGTGCAAATTAAAGGGCAACTAACTAAGGATTACCTTTGGGTTTTTTTTTAAATTTTATTTCCCCCCCCTTGCGCTTTCACATGATTTTGGTGCCAAGTCTGTTAAGCAATTGTTATGGCTCGCGTGTGACAACTTTGACATCTTGGAAAGGAAGGAAGAAATGTGTGGAAGTGACATGCAGTTCGGAACAACTTGTTTGACGTGCCAAGAATGCAGCTGGGAAAGGCAGACAGCGGCAAAAAAAAGTGGGAAACAGTCAACATACTGCATTCTACAGACTTTAAACGGTGACATAAAAAGAGGCAAAAACGATATCTGCCCAGCATTTCTCTTTTCCATTTGTTCACTCAGTAAGCTGATCCAATACTTTCATTGCGCCCTATGATTCAACTCCATTAATCAATAGTTTGGGCATCCGAGGCAATGTCTCCTTTGGCTTCTAGAAAAAATAATATCTCATGTCTTCCCAAGAACGCCAAGCTGCCTCTAAGAAAGAGAGAAAAAGTAATAATTCTCATAGTTTCATTCGTCTTCTCTGGAGCCATTTTGCCATGTCAGTGGGTCTGGTCAGTTTGTTTTGGGAAAAACCATGTAGTATTTCTTCTGGTGACGCTGAGATCTTGAATACACAGAAGGAGTGTGGGAGAGAGAGAAAGAGCACAATGTCCTCGAAATAGGACGGTAGGATACATCACATCTGGATTATGTTGCATTTGGCCAATGACCTTCGACAGGGGAGAGAAGGAAAAAGTTACACGCTTCCAATCGAAGCAGGTTAGCCATTCATCTTTATGGGTAGCCCCGTTCCGCGCAGCATCCTCCATCCATCGCATGACTCACTGTGTATTCACTCTGCCTTGCAGGGACATGGAAGATTTGCGAGATATGCGGTATGTCGACCTTAAGTACACTAGACGACCTAGAGTACACTAGACGTGAGAAGGAGATGATGAATAAAGATCGAGGGATGGCTTAATGTTGCAGTTTCTTGGAAAAGGGGGGAGTTCTGTGGGCTAGCCAATCCATCATATCAATCTGTCGGAGGAGTGCGGTTTCAACAACGCCTGGCCGCAGATGTGGAGGATACATCGGGTGGAGGGTTACTCAGAGACCCCAACAATCACTTGTAAAAAGAGCGCTCTCCGTTTTTTAAGGGTAAATCTTACCACCGTAGACAGGATTACCATTGCCACTGTGAATTTATGACTTAATCGGAGTGTGGTTTTCACTAGTGGATAGATAAATGAGAACGTAAAAAATGTAGTGTAGGCAAGGGTAAAACCCGATATGACACGTCCTGTGGATCGTGGTCCAAGCCGTCATTTTGCAAGCTCAGCTGCTCAACGTGGATTCTGGGCCACCGGTGAACCTTGCTTGAAACTCGCTCGCTGAGCTGCCTTGTTATTCGCACGGCACATAAACCTTTTAATTTCACAAGCTCTCGAGGTTCAGAATTTATTACGGGCCTCTGCAGCGATGCACAACAACACACAAAACTGTGTGTAGGGTTGAAATCAAATCCTTTTCCAAATATCAGGAATTTATTATTATTGTGGACCTTCGGGAGCTGTTAGACACCAGGACCCCTGACTCAGCATGTATTTGCAACATAAATAACAAAATGGTTGTGAGAAATACTCCCTCTCCCTCACCTTTTTTTTGAACAAACAAAATGCATTAACGGGTGTAGAAAGACGTGAACAGAGGTCCTATTCTTTACTACCCTATTTTTGCAGATGTACACACACTGCGTCCTGCGAGGTGGGGGGCTCTCTGCGGAAAGTAAGTGTGGGAGGCTAAAACGAGGCTCGAAACTGTGAGAATTGCTCTGCAATATGAGTTAAGCCTTTTTCATCTCGCAATTTATGATCTGCACATAAATTAGAAAGCCTGCGTGTTAAGACGCAAAAGATGGCTGGAGGGCGTGCAGAATAGAGAATACACTGCACTGCAACAGTTACTTGTATATCACACGCACACACACACACACACACACACACACACACGGACACACAAGCGGACATGCAGACCCACAAAGGCATACACACTGACTAGCAGACAGACAGACTCACGCACACACACAAAAGAAAAGGCCTCCGTCAGGTTTTCTAGTTTGCCGCAAAGTCCCATGATCCTCCTGGGCGGGGAGGGGACGGCTCCCCAGAGGAATGTCGGGCCCAGCTGCAACAGGGTCTCGCGGCGCACAGAGCCCCAATAAATCAGCAATACAAACTACATGTGTCACAGCACGCAGAGACCAGCGCCTTATGCTCTCTTTACACCTCCCAGACCCTCAACACCGTCTATTCTGCTCCCCCTCCATACACATACGTACATATATACACACACACTCATGCGCGCACACACACACACACACACACACACACACACACACACACACACACACACACACACACACACACACACACACACACACACACACACACACACACACACACACACACACAGTAGACCTCCTCCACACCTCCCATATGATCCCCACCCATCCCAGTCCACATTTGCTCTCCTACCCCACACATGCAGCTCTCCACGGGTGCAGGAGAGGCCAGGTCAGGGTGGGCCGGGCCAGGCCAGGCCAGGCTTGCTCAGACTCGGGCCCCATCTGCGGGGACCCAGTTTCCTAGGGTCACCTGGGAGCCCAGCTGCGCTCCGGGTAACCAGTCCAGGCCACCACCAGCAAGACTCATTTCAGACATTTTAGAGTGTTATTACAACGGGGCAACGATAACACTGCACTAAACCCAAAAGGCTAGTGAGACTTGACGTTCTGTCAGCAAATGAATTTAGAGGTTAGATTGCAAGATTGACTTTAGAACAGTGTTTCCTCCCATTAGGACATTAGCAAACTTCAACACCATCTGTTGCACAAACAACATGAATAACAATCAGAGCAGTGTTTTTTTTTTACAGGGAGTGAACCACCCCCCATAATCAGATCCAGCCAATAGAACCACCTGATAATATCATTGCAATTAACGCTGTACTATGTACATTACTTACTATAGATTTTTTAAGGCTTTTTATACCTTTATTTTTGACAGGACGGCGGAGGAGAGAAAGGAAATGAGTGGGGAGAGAGAGACGGAGAAGGATCGGCAAATGACCCGGGCAAGAATCGAACCCAGGTGACCAGCGTAGCAGCCCAGTGCCCTACCGTTACAGCCACGGCATGGCCCTTACTATAGAATTTTAACCCAAAACTGCACTTTTGATGACAACTTTGAAGGCATTGTCCTCAAGTTCAGTGTCCGTGTACAGTGTAGTTGCTGCACTTTCGCCTTTGCAGGGCAACGATGAAGTAATTGCATGTGGTGTCCGTAGACCATAACTCTGGGGACCTTATTATCCCAGAAAGGAAAGGGGAGGACAAGCTGACAAAAGCTCCTTTGTATCAACAGTGTCTCAGCATTGTTCCAATCGCAGTGGGAGTGAGGAGGGGAGGCCAGGCTAAGAGCAGAGTCCCCGAGGTGTGGGCCTCCACTGTGGTCTGTCCAGAGTGTCAAGACGGGACGACTCGGATAGCACAGACGCACTGACGCACTGACTGACTGACTGACTGACTGACTGACTGACTGACTGACAGTTGTACCACGCACTGATGAAGGCTTGATAGCCGAAACGCATTTGCTTTTTGGACATGGTGGTAATATAAATAAATAATGAGACGCAGTTTGTGAGTGCGGATTTTTCTTCCTTAAGTTGATACATTTTATCGCGCACCCAAAGACTTTCGTTTTTCCAAGAAGTTGAGCGCGTCCTTTGCCAAAACTTGATGACTGACTGACTGACCCATCTGCTGTCACCAGACAATAGCCTCCTCAGAGGACTTCAGAGCTTTCAGAGAATGGAGTGAAAGTCACCAATATTGTAAAGATGTCAAATTCTGGGTTTTCAGGGCTTTTTTTCCAATTACAACATGAATGTTGTGTGCACCTTCCATGTCCAAATGTTGGCACTAAAAACATGGCCAGTAAGCTCCAGCAAGCTCACAATTTTCTCAAAACAGAATGATGTTTCAGGTCTTTCACTTTTCACTGATTATGCTGAAGCAAAAAGTCAATTAATGTCGACATGACGGTTGTCTTGGGGGTGCAATGGGAGTACTGCGCCAAGTGATCCATACCACATGCGGGCTGTTGCCCATGGGAACCCTAGGTTCGATTCTGGCCTGTGTCATTATATCCTAATCCTCCCCACATCTCTCTCTCCCACTCATTTCCTGTCCAATTCTTCACTTAACTATCCAAATAAAGACAAAAAAAAAACCTCTCCCAAAAAAAGGAAGTCGGCACTGTTGCAAACTTTACTAAATGTTCCATTTTTCAATGGCAGCAGAACACATTGTACAGAACCAGGTGAAAATAAATGATCTGCTAATATCTGTGAGAGAGGCACAAAAGCACAGGCACATAAAGTGACCTTAGCCTGCCCCTTCAGAGTACGAACTGACTCGGGACAAACAGATGACCATTTTCATTTCCACAAACTAATTGGAGATCACCATGTGTGGCTAGGGCTGGGCGATATGGAAAAAAAACAATATCACGATATGGATTACTTTATATCACGATAACGATATATATCATGATATAGCACAATTACATACGTTTTCAGTTATTCTCTTTATTTGCTCTTTATTTTTTCATGTCGCAAAACAACCTTACTTTAAAATGGATCTTTTTATTCTTATTTTTACAGTTACATTAACTTATAGTGTGTATTGTGACAACATGAAATGTAATTAAATGATATTCAATAGTATAAAATTGATAAAATTATTATCACAATATAAACGATATAGGAGAACGATAGGTCACAATATACACTTTTATATCACGATAACGATATACATCGTCATATTGCCCAGCCCTATGTGTGGCTGACACCATTGCACTGCTGAGTGTTCTCCCTCTGAACATTCCTGTAAGCCAAGACAAAACAAATAAGGTGGGATATAAGAATAATAAATCAGTGGTCATTGTAGGGCCAGTGCTTTTGGGGAAAGCCTAACTGAATTATCCGTGTTGAGTCACACTCAGTCAGTTCCTGGTGGCCCTGGCAGGTGCAGCAGAGCACCGGTAATGGCCCCCATGGTGCAGCGTGCTGGAGAGCAACGATCACACACACGCACACGCACACACACACACGCGCACGCGCCCGCACACACACACACAAATATGAGCACACACACACACACTTACACACCCACACATGTACAAATTGCATGCGCACACACACATACATAAACGCGTCTGCAAATGCATACACACGGGCACCCATACATGCACACATGAACGGCTGCCCACACACACACACACGTATGAACGCAGAGCACACTCAGAGAACACACACTGACACACACACGCACACATACACACACAAAATTATGCTCAGTAAAAAAATGAAGAACAAGGGAAGTAACAAGAACAAAAAAAAAATCAAGAAATTACTTCCAACAACATCTATTAAAGTCACCATGTTCCTTCCTCGCCCCTCCACCTTCTTGTCTTTATTTCATTAGCATCAATTTAAACATTTCCCTCGGTGCCATTAGGATTTTCTTTTAAAAACTTTTCAAATCAGGGGACAGCAGCGGATCAAATTAATCAACCGCCACAAATGGCTCGCTGAGTCAGAACATGTGCGCTTTTGTAAGTTTTACTTCTGATAAAAGCGAAATTGGCCGAACAAATCCTCCCTGGTGCAGCACGTCATTTGTAACTGCTAAGAGTTCGCGGAAAGGGCTACAAAAACTTGATCCTTATTTAGTCTTGCACAATTTCTGGTGATCTAATATCCTCCCGCAGGCTGGACCGCTTGCTTGCTTTTGCCAAAACGTCATGTACAGACAGTATTCCTTACAGACTCCTGTTTGGGTCCAGTCCAGGAGCCAGCGATGAGTGAAGCAGCCCAGATGTCATTCTCAGTCAGTACAGGGATGGGGCTGAAATGTATAAGGAGGACAACGGCCAAAATTTTGCCAGTCAGAAGTTATTATTATTGGGGCAGCTGTAGCCAAATGCTACAGGGAGAACAGTGTTGGGAAAGGAAGGCAGCAGGTTGTCATTCTCAGAACAGGATGGGTTTGAAGTAATACATATGAGGGACACGGCTAAAGTTTAGCCCGTCAGGATGTTGGTTGATTGGTTTGCTGGTTGTTGAAAGCACTTGGAAACGGCTGTATAGTTGCGATACTGTGCTTTGTAAACACATGTTGTTGTTTGTTGGTGCTGCTGTTGTTGTTGCGGCTGTGGCAGCTGTGGCCTAATGGTGAAGGCAGAATATTGTTGGACATTAGGGCTGGGAATCGATCCAAATTTCCTGGATCAATTCGAGTCCGATCCAGAAGGTCACGATCTAATTCGATCCACGATCCGATTCGATTCAATATCGATCTTCTGTATTGCTGGGTTGTCACTTTAAACCATTCATACCTAAATTTCTAAGACTGGCTATCAAAACCTAAATATCTCAAGCTTTGATCAGTCCCTCCAGGATTTTGCACTGGGATTTTGTGATTTTTGCGGTCAAAATGCCTGATTTTGTGGCGGCATTTTCTCATTTTTTGCAAAGATTTTGCGGCATTTTCTAATTTTTTGCAAAGATTTTGCATCCCTTTCTGGGTTTTTTTGGTAACTGAAAACCACAATCAGTCTAAGCAGGCTTAAGACAAAAGAGAGAGAGATTCAGAAACACACTTCCTATATAATAGAATAATAAAATATTGTCAAAAGCTGTCAGAGCGTCTTATTAGCCAGTGCGTCCAATGTGTAAAAAAAAAATCATGGCCGCGACACTCATAAATGTCGATATTTTAGAACGACTTCGAGGGAAAACGGGACAGCGCGTTATGAAAAAATACTTGTGGGTATAGCCTACCACTAGGCCTAATGAAGAGCGTCGCGGGGTACAGTAACCAGGCTGTATGCAAGCGTTACAATGTCACCTGTTGGAAGACGCGCGTCTCTCTCTCTCTCTCTCTCTCTCTCTCTCTCTCTCTCTCTCTCTCTCTCTCTCTTGTGCTCGTATTGCAAGCTGTTGCATATTATTTGCTTGATGCAAAGTTGTGATGGCATACACGCTCTCGTTGACATGGTTGTGTGCATGGTTGCATGGATTCGCAAGACTTTATTGCAATAACACAGTGAAAGCGTGGAAGGGCCGTTCACTTCCTATCTCGGTGTCCTTGACTGAAACAAGTTGCAAAACTCCACACTTCCGAAACCTTTGCGATCGGCACTACAGTGATTGTTATCAGAAGGCTTGTGTCTACGCATAGACATAGACCCTTAAATTACAAACATTAGCGAACATTGAAAAAAGATCAGACAACGACCGTCGGGTAGCATGCTCATGAAAGCGACAGGGGAGAGTGGAGAAGTTCCGCAAACATGTAGCCTAACGTAAGATGTTTGCTACTGTGCGACAGTACCGCCACTATTTCATGACTGCATACACTTCTTCGTCATGGATAAATGGGCAGCAATACTTTTTCCACCCAGGATTGCACTGAAAAGTAGGCTACTGCTGTTAAAAAAAAGGTCATGAGTGTGCAGCACCGACGCCTGCGTGTATGTGTGAGGGAGGGGAGGAGAGACGCGGAACAGCTGAGATGAGGGTCGCGACTTCCGAAATAGCAGGCAATTCTTTTTCAATGTTTCAGTGACATATTAACAAAAATGCTTCGTATTGGTTTTCGTCTCCGGTGGTATTGTAGTCACATTTTTATTTTTTTGACGAAAATATAAATCAATAAACTCCACAGAATGTTGAAATTTTGCGGGAAAAATGCGGCTTTACAGGAATTACGCGGCATCGTGAAATTATGCGGAATATCATTGAATTAGCATGAATCCACGCGATCGCTGAATCGCGAAAAACTGGAGGGACTGTTTGATACACACACAAACATAAAATACCCTGGTATGAGAGAAAGAAGTGAGAAACTTGGTATGAGAGAGAAAGGTGGGAAAACACTGGCACTATTTACTTGAACAAGCTGTGTGTATTTGTGCATGTTGTGTACATGAATGTGGAAGAAAGCTACAGGATGTGCTTGAGAAAATAGCACCTACAATCATCGGCAAAAAAAACGATCCACAAAGTTGTGAATCTGTAATCCGCCCCACTGTCTTGACCGTTCTCTGACCCACTGACATCGTCATCCTCATCTTCATCCTCATAATCATTACCTACGGGTTCCTGAAGAATCTCACGTTTCGTTGCTTTTCTGCCATTCATGTGTTTATTTACTGTTTTTGCCATCTTTAAATTACAAAGACAAACTTTGCCTATCTGGCGTTTGAATCACAAGGACGCACAGTAGGACAATGCTCTCTGTGCGGAGACGCCAGCTGTTCAAACTCGCCCCCTCCGGTGAGGGAGATATCCAGCTGTTGCGCGTGCACAGGATTCGCGCAAAGATACCACGTGCCCAGGAGAGACGTGGGCCAGATGTATTAATATGTGTGGTAAACGCTTAATATGATGTATTGAGAATTCCTATGATGTGTTTGGTATCAATCTGATGGAAATACTTCGGGTGGTGAACTGGTCTCGGTCTTGTAATTGTTTTAGGTAATGTAATAAAAATGTAGTATTTTAGGATTTGAGTACAACTTGGCTAGAAGCTAAAGTTCCCAAGCCAAACCCCTTGGCATTAGGACAGCCCATGTTCAGGTAACTGATTGCTCATTGGTCCCTGGCTGCGGCCGTCCCACGAGTCAACCAAGTATTAAACTTTGATGTAATGATCAAATCTTTGAGTTGAAACCCGGTAAAGGGCTCCCGTTGACTTCTGTTCACATAGTATTTTCGTCTTAATTTAGGTAGTGCATTGGCTTCTTTCAACATTGTATTCTGTTCATAATCGTATTGCTGACACAGTAGTTTTTGTCTGCTAATAAACCTTTCATACAAATCTGGGGAAGAATTCTGTTTGGTCTATGCATATGTTTATTGTTCTGGTTACTGGTAATTCAGCAGTAAGGCTCATTCCCTGTGGATGGAGCGAGGCACACACACTTTGGACCAACACAGATTTGGATCCGACGTCAATGGTGTTTACCTGGGGGTGAAATATGTCATGAAAACTGGGACGTACTGAGTGGGGTGATTGCATCTCTTTTGGGCCGTGTAGCCTCCGCCCGTTAACCTGAGGCAGTCGATCAGTCGCGGGAGACGGGGGAAACACCTCCTTTAATAGCTGTAATACCATCCTGGCACCATGACCTCTGTCTCATTCCTTAACGACTTACGTGCAGGTCTGGGCCCTCAAATAACCAAAAGTCGCGCGCTGAGGAGCACCAACGAAATGAACCCTTAACTAGCTGAGCCCAGACGTAACAGAGATTGGTAGACTAATCATTTTTATAACAGTGATAGTAATTAAGTGCAATCACATAATTACATTGGACCTAGAGAGTCTTGCGACTGAGACTCTATTTGCGGTATTGGAAATAAGATGAAATGAAATATTTTCTACAGTCCAGAGCGGAAGTGTTCCTGATCCTAAATAGCACCGTCGTTGGGTATTTAGGAGTTTACAAATCGATATCACACTTTTCGAACGTGAATCGATATTGGATCGCGATTTGATCTTTTGAACCCAGCCCTATTGGGCATGTAAGGTAGCAGCAGGTTGCCATTCTCAGTAAAAGATGAGCCTGAAACAAGAGCAAAGTTTTGTCCAATGGCCAAAAGTCATGCCCATCAGGAGGTCTGGTTGTTGGGG
>NC_085875.1:13038640-13046140 GCF_034702125.1 Engraulis encrasicolus
CTGGTGTTTCTGGACAGAAATCTGTCCACCTAAGTTCTGTGCTATTGCCTTTACATAATTATTACAATTCATTTTATTTTGCTCATCCTGTATATAATTCATTCTTGGTTATATTTCATTTTTTTATATAATTTTCAAAAAAAATTGTGATTAATAATCGTGATTACGATTTTGACCCAAATAATCGTGATTATGATTTTTTTCCATAATCGTGCAGCCTTAGCATGACCATATAATTCCTTCTTATTTCTTTAATCTACTCTATTCTACAATATGTATGTCTTGCTCATCTCTCTCTGCCAGCCAGCATAATTGTGCTGTAGTCTGCAAGGCCTTTTGGTGGTATCTCAACACCACTGCACCACAACAAGACACACTCTGATGCTCTGGCCCATGGCTGTGCCCATGTGTCTGTAAGACTACGGCGCTGCATTCCACCTCAATTCCCAACGGCATAAATAGTCTGTCTACTCTGCTGTCACAGGCAGGATGCGCGCTGAGCCTTTTTAGTGTCCTTTCAACACCACGGACGGCACCACATGGTAAGGAGTAAGAATGTGCCCAGACTGTTGATGTGCGGATCGGGAATTGTTTTGCATTTTGGTGGCATGGATGAAGCACCAGAGGACACATCAGACGATGCAAGTGTGTGGTAGGCAGCACTGGGCACAGATGTCTTGGACATGTTGACAGCATTTGCAGAGCAAATAACATTTTTTGTCAAATCAACAAGACACAACAGTTGTAAGTTTGAGTTTTGTATTGTTTTATGAAATAATGTCTTATTGTCCTGTACGTTTACCCTGTCGAATTGGCCCATTGAGAAAAGAAAGTGTGAGTGCTTACCGCAGCTTTAATGGATGCAAACTCCGCAACAGCACTTCCTCTCTTCTTGCTTGACATGACGACATTCTGTACATCCCCATACTAGAGAGAAAGAAAAGAAAGAAAGAAAGAAAGAAAGAAAGAAAGACCAGCAGAGAGCGTGTCATTTCCTGAACAAAAGACAATAACGTATAGCAACATTTTTTTACAAGAAGTCCTGGAATTAGAAAGCTTGGCACTTTTCATCCAATTTTAACAAGGGGGAAAATGGGAAAGAATTAATCCTATGGCGAAGGAATGCACCTTGGGCTACATTTTGACAGACTCATAAAAAAAACCCAGTCCAAGTGTCTGGGCCCGGTTGCACAAAACACCTTAAGTTTTCTCCCTTAAGTGTGACCCTTAAGGGCTCATTTTCCCTTAGCTAAGGGATCTACTTAAGGGGGTTGCACAGAATGCCTTAAGTCCTTCCCTTAGGTAAGGGAAAGCCCTAAGGGATTTACTACAGTAAAGAGGAGTTTACAACGGTAGAATTCTATTGTTTCCAAGGAAACTTTTTAAGTCATTCTTGAATATTCTTCTCAAAACATCGTTAACCATTCTGTAGCTATTTATCTATAGGCCTAAACATGGACAATGGTAAGGCTAGAAAGCCAAACTGGTCAGAGGAAGAGAAAGTGGTATTATTAGAGGAATTTAACAAAAGAAAAAACATAGGCCTAATAAAAAGCAAATTCAACCCTCAAATAACGGCCGCGAAGAAGCAGCAACAATGGGAAGAGATCACCGCGACCATAAACTCGAGAAATATGGTGAAGAGGACAGTGGGGGAGGTCAAATTTTTTTTTGAAAACCTTGCGGTCCAAGCGAGGAAGGAGCAACGCAGACGTGGGCTCTACTCCCCATGCATTATTTTCTATTTGTGATATCATTCCATTTATCATTAGTTTCTTCCGCGTTGTTTTGGAAGTGTCAAGCGGTAATGCGCAATCATCAACTGCAAGACGGCAGGGAGAGCACAACTCCTAGCATGGTCCAATTCGAGACGGTCGGATAATTCATATATGGATTGTCTATCAAATCTATAATTAATAATTAACGGTTCGTCGGTAAGCGTGCCTATCCATTGGGTTCTCCCGGTCGCGGAAAACTCTTATTTGAATCCGTTGATCACGTTGCTGAATGTGCATAAACTCGGCCATGTCTGACTTAAGGCGACGATATCGGTCCCTCAGATATTTTCCCTTAACTTGGTTGTTAAGGTCTTTTGTGCAACGATTTTAAAGAACTTTAAGGGATTTCTTAACTTTAAGGGAAACTCTTAAATATTTAAGGGGAAACCCTTAAGGAAAACTTAAGGGGAAATTTTAAGGGTGTTTGTGCAACTGACTTTCACTTAGGGGACCCTTAACTCAGACTTTAAGGGAAATACTTAACTTAAGGTGTTTTGTGCAACCGGGCCCTGGACTCCATTGCAAAGCATCTCTGCGGTTGTCCACCTGTGTTTACATCAGTTACTGTAAGGACGCCATAGAGAAATGAGCAAGCTGACACTCATCTTTTCCCCTGACGCTCCAAGACTCTGATGCCAGACCCCATGCTGCACTATAACGAGAGGGTGATTTCATGTCTCCTCTTACCAGGGCTGCTGACAGCTTTGGCTGAGAGAGAGAGAGAGAGACCCGCTCTCCCAATAGCTGCTAAAGGTAGAGCGATATCACACTGAATCTATTGGGTTAGGAATGGAATGGCAGTTAAGGTAATATGTGAGTCATGGCAGGTTTGAGAATACTTTTGGTAATATAGCGCATGTCCTACTGCCAAAGTAGTGCACGGTTGTGTTCAGTGCACGAGTTAACATTTTGGATTGACCCATACTGTATAAAACGGTTTCTTCACAGTCTGAGAGGTACAGTAAACAGATACAGGTGCATCTCTGCAGAGATCTCTGGGGCATTGTCAAATCCTTATGATGTTTATTTATGAGCCTTTTGGAAGTGAATGAATCCTATTGACACAATACAGAGGGCCTAACAGCAGGTCTTCTCATAGGGTTACATTATATTAACCTATTTTGTCCGGGTAGTTTTAGCATTCCAACTCAGTGTGGATGTTAAATAGGGTCACCTGGCCATGTGGTTAAGTCTGTCAGTTAAACAAACACTTACAGACACACCATCCATCAGCTTTTTGACCCCCATGTGAGTAGTAGTGGTACTAGTAGTATAATAGGAGACAGTTATTTTTCCCCCTTCCATGAGCATATACCGTGATACGTCCCAGAGACTTTCAAGGTGTTCTTGTGTGGGGGATAGGGCTGTAACGATATTGTATCGAATCGAGAAATCGTGATACACAGAGTTACGATATTGCATCGGGATACAAGGAGGCAGTATCGTGATCGTGTTTTGATGCACATCAGCCCAGAAAACAACCACAGGATATGAAGTGATAGTGCTTCCAAGCGTCATCATTATTATATAGAAACTTTTTAAAATTATCAGTAGCCTCTTGTAACCTATTCTACATATAAACTATCATAGTTTTTATTCATAAGGTTTACAATGTTGGCAAATGTGAAATCGTGGACTGTATCGAACCGTAGGTCATGAATCGTGATACAAACCGAATCGTGAGTTGAGTGTATCGTTACAGCTCTAGTGGGGGAGTAATGAAAATTGCCGGGACCCTTGCAAGGGGTACAGGTCGTTTCGTCCGATGTGACCATTTGTATAAAACTTTGGACCATTCTCATAAGGCATGGGACGTTTCGTCGAGGGCGTTCCGTCTACCACAAAGACCTACGAAACGTCCTTAAATTCGAACTAAACATCCTTAGGTTTGAACTAAATGTTCCTTGTAAGGACCAATCATGGTGCAGTCAAGTAAACATGGTACAAAGATCAGTGGCTCCAAACCTCCAACTGTGGTTTAAGGCTAATGAAATGGAAATGGGTCATTCCACGCCAAATCAACAAGTGCCCACGCACTTAGGTCTCAAAAAATTCTGAAAATATTACCAAGTGTACCCATGGTACTTAAGAGAAACACTGTACATTTATTTGAATGTAAGATGTATACTCTCCGTGTTACAGCCAATTTTACTGGGGGAGGGGGGTGCCCATTTTGTTCACACTCTTTTTTTTGTCAAAGTTCACAAGCCCCTGGCTCAATAACTAAACCATGTAGGAAGCTCACATTTGGCATGCTGGTACATAGATAGGAATAGTTTATTGCTAAACTGTCAGTTTTGGTCTGTATGATCCTGCATCGTCATAGCATTCGCTCAAAGACGATACAAATTGTACTGGAGTTTTTGGCTGTGCTCTGTTTAGGCCTTCAGAAGACATATTTGTGCCCAACATAGCCTCATGATTTTTTCCCCTTGTAGATACAAGTAGAAACACTCCCATAAAAATCTATAAATAGAAAGGAAAGCCCATCAGTGTTTGACCAGAAGACCTCACAAGTCTGACAAATCATTTTGGGTGTCATTTTCAGAGCACCAGAACACCTTGTGGGATTGTCCACAGATTTTTATTTAATTTTTTTCTTCATTCTCCATGAAGTCTTCTTTTTAAAAATGCCAATGAGACTTGTCTTATGTGATGTTTTCGTTTTTAATTTCCACCCTGAACATGGGCAAAATGCAAAAAGAGAGCAACATGATTTCTATAACATTTAATGTAAAGACTAAATAATCAAATGCAAATTTTGCCCAGACATGATCACCCGAGAGTCCCTGTGCAGGGGTGCAGGTATCCCTTTCAATTTCAATGATTTCAGGAGCGTTCAATGTGGGAGCAGGTTCGCACACCAAAAGAGACAGTAGATCAGGCACAAAGAGTCATGTTGTTACTTTTTTTGACCAGCAGATGGCAGCGGAAGAAACACAGAGAAAACATATTGCTCTCAATGTGCATGGTGCCCATGTTCAGGTTGGAAATTAAAAAAGAAAACATCACATAAGACAAGTCTCATTGGCATTTTTAAAAAGAAGAATTCATGGAGAATGAAGAAAAAAATAAAATAAAAATCTGTGGACAATCCCACAAGGGGTTCTGGAGCTCTGAAAATGACACCCAAAATGATTTGTCAGACTTGTGAGGTCTTCTTTTCAAACACTGATGGGGTTTCCTTTCTATTTATAGCTTTTTATGAGAGTGTTCCTACTTGTCTCTACAAGGGAAAAAAATCAAGAGGCTATGTTGGGCACAAATATGTCTTCTGAAGGCCTAAACAGAGCACAGCCAAAAACTCCAGTACAATTTGTATCATCTTTGAGGGAATGCTATGACAATGCAGGATCATACAGACCAAAACTGACAGTTTAACAACAAACTATTTCTATGTACCAGCATGCCAAATTTGAGCTTCCTACATGGTTTAGTTATTGAGCTAGGGGCTTGTGAACTTTGACAAAAAAAAGAGTGTGAACAAAATGGGCACCCCCCCTCCCCCAGTAAAATTGGCTGTAACACGGAGAGTATACATCTTACATTCAAATAAATGTACAGTGTTTCTCTTAAGTACCATGGGTACACTTGGTAATATTTTCAGAATTTTTTGAGACCTAAGTGCGCGGGCACTTGTTGATTTGGCGTGGAATGACCCAAATGAATGTGTCCAGAGAGGTATAGTCATCCTATCACACATTAACTGTGAAGCGAAATCCGCAAAAACGTTATGCACTGTAAATGTTGCGCAATTTACAAGCAGAGACGCTTTCATAAAGGCAGCTACACAAGGGGGAAAAAAATCTTTCTTGAAGGCAAAGAACTCTTGAGAAATAAACCTTAGCACAGTGAACCATAGCACAGAACACAAAGAAAGAAAAATATAGAAAAAGAAAAAACAAACATATCTAGGCGTGAGTGATGTGGCTCGTGGGGACATGAATCTCCACGACGACGGCTCCAAAGCCCCTTTCGGCCCACGAGAGTCATCAACCCTCAGGCCTCGCTCTAGGGTTCACGAACCAACCAAAACAACCGACTGCTCTGTGTGTGTGTGTGTGTGTGTGTGTGTGTGCGTGCGTGTGCGTGCGTGTGCGTGTGCGTGTGCGTTTGCGTGTGCGTGTGCGAGCTCAAAAAATCCTGCGATTGCTCAGAGTAATATAACGCTTTGCCCTTTGTTGGAAGACATCGGGACAGGCCTGGGACAAGGCGGCACTCTGGACTGTTTCACCGAGAGCTCTCAGCCTGTGGATGGATGTGAGAGCAAGCTGTAAAAAAACCCTTCCTGGTGCCCGGACAAAATTAGCCATGGCTCCCGTCCAGAGTAGACGACTGACAGTAGGAACTTGGCTCGCCAGCGAGCGAACGAACAAACGGGGACAGCATGGGAGGAAGAGGTGCATTGTGGGTCAGTGACTGACCCCTTCCACACAGACATGGGGGAATAGATGAGGGGGTGGATGGGGAAGGGTGGGGACGACAGGGGGGTCGGATTTGGGGTTGTGTTGAGTGACAAGAGGCTGGATGGGGGCAGTTTCAAACTTGGACTAGATGTACCCAGTAAAAACTGATCTCTCCCTTTCGCCCTCAGGGCCCCTTGGCAAAAATACACACACACACACACGCACGCAAATACACACACGCACGCACGCACGCACACATGCACCCACATACACACACACGCACACACACACACACAATGTCGGCGCTCTGGGCCTAGGAGACTTGACTGTATTTTGGTGCGTGGTATTCAGGAAAAATGGTCACCAGGTCGCCGAATCAAACACTGACTCGGCCTTGCTTGTGTGTGTGTGTGTGTGTGTGTGTGTGTGTGTGTGTGTGTGTGTGTGTGTGTGTGTGTGTGTGTGTGTGTGTGTGTGTGTGTGTGTGTGTGTGTGTGTGTGTGTGTGTGTGTGTGTGTGTGTGTGAGTGTGTGTGTACCTCTCTGGTTGCGTGCGAGTACTAGGGGAGAGGCAGTGGGGGGACCAATGATAACCCAGCCAAAAATTCTCCAGCTTAAAGAAAATAAAAACTCAGAATACCTCAGCCATGCATCTCTGAGGGACTATGAACGGGCACGAGCCTTTCCAGAAATCACAAAGAGATCGGGGAACAATTTGGCCGCAGTGACACCGCTGTGTCCCAATGGGGGCCTTTTTGCCTGCCTGACTCGCCTTGCTTCGCTGCGTTCTTCATTCCAAGTATTCTGCGGTCTATTGCGCATTTATTTATTTTGAATGCGTGTCCTGTTCTTTGGGGTCAGATATGATAACGGTCCAAAATACACACAGACCCACACGCATGTACACACGCACACACACACACACGCACACACACATACACAGACACACGCAACCAGAGTCGATGACAGCTTTTAACCAGGCCCGGGACAAAGTAATTTGAAAGGGCCCCCCCAACCAATACCTATGCAATGTCATGAGGACCCAATTCTGGGCCCCTTCTTTCCCAGGGCCCGGGACAAATGACCCCTTTGCTCCCCCTTGTCGGCTTCCCTGCACGCAACACAACTGCCTGTTCTCACCGGAGGGCTTTAAAAGCGTTCCATAAGCACTCCCTCCTCACCTGACATCTTTCCTGCCTTCTTGCCCTCTTCTCTTCCAGGGACATCCTCCATGTTTCGTTCCAGAGAAAACAGCAGCTATTTTATCCCTGTTGCATCAGTTTTAACAGAGCAGCGGGGAGGAGCAGCGAGAGGGGA
>NC_085875.1:13056140-13068640 GCF_034702125.1 Engraulis encrasicolus
AGTTGCCTATGATATCCGGCGCTTTGGTCAACTTTCTAAACCCAATGCGGCCCTTCGGCCAAAATATTTGCCCAGCCCTGCTGTACATGGTAGGCTTCTGCTTCTGGTGTATGTGCAAGAGAGGGAGAAAAATGTATGTGTGTGAATAAGTACAAGTGTGAGTGAGTGAATAAATTTAAGATACTGAAAACCTACTTAAAGGCAGCAAATACAGTATATCTTCCATTTAATCGCAGCCCAGCGGCGTTCAAATCTGCTGAAAGTGTGCGTCTTCATGCAGACGTGACCGACGGCCCTTTGCGTTTCTTTAGAGTCATGACCTTCGGTCGGGAACGTGCGTCCCTGGAGGAAGGAGCGAACGCAGCCTGGAATATCGCTCACACGGAACCGCTCGCAAAAGACAAGCACAAGCTCAAGCACGGGACTTCCCAGGTTGCAGACAACTGTTTATTTTCCCTTACGAACACACACACACACACACACACGCACACACACACACGCACACACACACCAGCCTTCTCCTGACGTCCCACTTGGGAACCCTAGAGGGAAAGAGAGAGAGAGAGAGAGAGAGAGAGAGAGAGAGAGAGAGAGAGAGGGAGAGGGAGAGACAGACAGAGAGAGAGAGAGAGAGAGAGAGAGAGAGAGAGAGAGAGAGAGAGAGAGAGAGAGAGAGAGAGAGAGAGAGAGAGAGAGAGAGAGAGAGAGAGAGAGAGAGAGAGATGGTGGAAGAGAGTGAGAGAAAGACAGTTGGGGAGAGGGAGACAGAGAGAGAGAGAGAGAGAGAGAGAGAGAGAGAGAGAGAGAGAGAGAGAGAGAGAGAGAGAGCGAGAGAGAGAGAGAGAGAGCGAGAGACAGACAGACAGACAGACAGACAGACAGACAGACAGAGAGAGACACAGATACAGAGAGATGGGAGACAGACAGCTGTGAGAGAGAGCGAGAGGGAGAGGGATGGAGATATGGAGGGATGGAGAGGGAGGAGGAGAGCACATGATGGCCAGCAGCAGATATTAATGAGATTAAATACATAAACATATTAGCTAACGTCACCCCCCCCTCTCTTGCGACCGCCAATAAATCAGAACAGAAAAATGGCCAAAGGAAATATAATATTGCTTCACTTACACACACACACGCACACGCACACACGCGCACACGCACTGCAGCTGAACCTTTCTCTTGAGCTGGAAAGGACAACGTGAGGGAGGTGCGGGTGGAGGGGTGAGGGGTGTGCTGCTCCAGAGGTGAAGATTCGTTTTATGGCCGAGGTGAAGAGAAGGAGAGAGGGAGCAGGGAGAGTCTGGGTATTCATTTTACAGCATATATCATCATATCCAAACGGTTTCGAATTGCCCTATAAAATCGCCTCTCTCGTATGGAATACCTCAGGGCAAGAGAATCTTGACTCCTTCGTGCACGGCTGACCACTCAACCACCTTTTCTTTGCTTTTTTTATAATAAAGAGAAAAGGGGGGGGGGAAGAGAAAAGAAAGAGAAAAGAGAAAGGGAAAAGGTGAAAAAAGCGATTTCAGAGTCTTTGAGAGGTGAACTCTTACTTTTAGTTTGGGCGTTGTACCGTCACTTCTATGGACTCCGATACCGCCATCTGTCGAACAAAAACAGGAGAAAAAAAAATGGAGAGTCAACATTGGAACATTTTAAATAAATTTAGCTATGAGAAAACAAAGAGGGAAAATAAACACAGGCAGAGAGAAAAAAAAAGAAGACATAATTATTATGTCTTAGTATTACTGAGCCACACAGGGTCATCCTTGTTGGAAGCTGAATTGTTACAAAACAAAGGAAATACACAGACACGCTTCTAAAGTAACTATCCGGTGCAACCAGAGCAGGACTAAATCATAAATAGAAAGAAAAAAGGAACTGGTGCCACATGGACGTCTATTTTCTGTAGTTTATTTTATCAGTGATGTAATCAGACTAACGTTTCGACATGCGTCTTCATCATTGCACTGACAAAATAAACTACAGAAAATAGACATCCACGTGGCACCAGAATCTGTTTTGCTGTTACCCCTTTTTTACTGAAATATAATTTATGGGTACACAAATACAGAAAGGGTCAGTGGAGCACGTCATGACCTCTAGTCCTCCATGCGCGCACGCACGCATGCTCACACACACACACACACGCGCGCACACACATTTTACTAGGGAACTGGCATGCTTTATGCACCGTCACTGCCACGGAACCTTTCACCACTAATGGCTGCAAGGCTGGACTTGAAGTGATACTGTCCAATTTTTGGAAATACGTTTATTTTATACCTCTCCTGGAGTTAAATGATTGGGTTTTACCTTTCTCCTGTACTTTCAACCATTCTCTGGGTATGGCAGTGCAAATATTACCTCCATGCTAGCAGTTAACATTGAGTCCTATGAGACCAGCTGGCGGCTAACTGGTCTCATAGGACTCAATGTTAACTGCTAGCTTGGAGGTAAAATTTGCACTGCCATACTCAGAGAACGGTTGAAAGTAAAGGAGAATGGTAAACCCCTACTATTTAACTCAAGGGAAGGTGTAAAATAAGCTTATTTCCAAAAATGGGACAGTATCACTTTAAGACGGGTTCCTTTGATTCCATTTGTCCTGTGCATAGGTAAAACTGTCACACTGTTACATTATATTACACTGCATTTGGCGGATGCTTTTTAACCAAAGCAACTTACAATCAAGGACATAAATCATCACTAGCAGATACGAAGTGCACAGGAAATATACAGAACAATAAGTTCAGATGCAAAGTAGGGTTGTTGTTTTTTTTTTAAAGTAAATTAGCAAACACATATTGTACTGTTGCCAATGCCAATGTATCGCCTGGAATATTTGCCATCACCTGGTCATATCTGCACGTAGTCATATCAAGTGAGTCAGTGTTATTTGTATCATGTCTGTGTAATGAAAACATATTTGTATATACGTCATCTTTTCACTGGTAATGCCAATATCACCCATTCCACCACTACCAACACAAACCTCAAAGGAAAGATATGGCCATGCCATAATCATACCCGCTAGGGATGTAAATAAAATCGAAATGTATCGATGTATCGGAAGTATCGGCCGGCGATTTAATCGAGTCGCATCGTATCGTGGGGCATTCTTAACTCATTGGCTGCCTTGGCCGTCGAATGACGTCATTTCAAATAGTGACGCCCCCTACCTTCGACGTCGTTCGCCGACAATTGCGTTTTTTTACAGCCAGGCCTCGAGGACGGTCTGACCTATCTTCTGTATAAATTTCAAGCCTCTAGGCATTTTCTAACTGTTCCTGTAGGTGGCAGAAGTGTCCTTAGGAAGTAGGAACAGTCAAGGCATGGCTTTAGTTCAGAGCAAGAGGAAATGTCAAGACAAAAACACCCCTTTTTTACTATTATAATCTCAAAAGTAGCATAGCAAAATCATTTTTGAAAGTAAATCACCTGTGACAGTAGTCTACTTTCTTGCCCTCTGATTTTAACACAGGTAGGCTGATTTTAGTGTCAGAGCCTGACAAAAAAAACACCTTCCTCTTATGACCAAAATACAACCCCCTGTTGCTATCTAGCTAGAAGGCATTGCAGCTAGCTTGCCCAAAATACACCATGAGATGATCTGTGTGGCAACCTTTCATTTTGGATAATGTGATCAGCCTACACAACATCAGGATGATGCTTACAAAATATCATCTAACAGGAGAATGCACAGGACTAGTGGTGATGTTGGGAATGCTTGGCTATAAATTTTGCTACGCTAGCTAGCTAGCTAGCACGAAATCGCTAACAACTTACAACTAAGCCTAAATACAGGAGCCTTGGTAAGTCAACTATTTTTACTCATTCTAGTTATTTTTTTATGGATCTGTATAGTATGATCAGCTTACTGTATCATCAAAAAAGACAGGGGGGTTGCAGATTCTTGGAACAGAGTAGCCTTTGTGTCTGGTCAGATACAGTCAGCTCACATGAGAAAGCATTGCACTTAGCCTCAGACCAGCTAGCCTTCACCACTCCAATCGGCTTGTGAAATGTTGGATATGTGATCAGTACTTTATCAAAAGAAAATTCATTGAACAATATATGACAAGATCACTATAGCAGAACCATGATTACAGTAATCATCAATCTGCAAATTGTCCGCTCTGCCAAAGAAGCTGCAGTAAGCTACGCTAAGCGGAGCTGCCTGCCTACCTGCCTCCCTCCCCCACAAGACACAGCACGGTACTATTTCTGGAGGAAATAAACCAGCTGTTAATCGTTCTCCAAGGAGGGTACAGAGCGCACAATCAGAGGGGGAGGGAGAGGGAGGGAGTTCCCGGAGTTAGGGGCACCTGCTGTCATGATCCATTCTGCGCGCCAGCAACTAAACCAAAACACCCTTGTTTTCGAGTCCAACCCCGTTATATTTCAGTATATTAGGTTGAAAAGGTCATACAAACGATCTTTTGTTCAGGCTACAGATGACAGAAGACTCTGTAATAGCATCTGATAGGTTTGGAGTTGTTAGGACGATGCCATTATGGGCAAAAACGTTTGCAGTTATAGTTCTACTTCAAATGGCGTTTTCTCAGCTTTTTGGCTAGAAAGCAGCATTTTGGCGAATTCCACTTAATTTCAACAGATGATTATGAAAGAACGGAAAGGGGTAGAGAGACACCGTTTTTTTCTGCTGACAGATGAGCGTCTAATCTGTGTTTTGATAGGTATGGCGTTGACATAGACACAGAACTCAATTTTCTGTGAGCCTCCAAAAAACGCCCAAAATGCTGAAAAATCTCTGGCACTCCGAGGTACTCTTTTATGAAAATGGCTGGCAGCCAATGAGTTAAGAATCGAAAAGAATCGAATCGCTGGCCCTTGTGCAATGCCTTAGCTCCATAACACAATAGCAGTGGAAAAGTAATTGGAAAAAATCGAATCGAACCGAATCGCATCGTATTGTGGGGAATTCCCAAGTATCGAATCCCTGATTTAAGAAATCGATATGGTATCGTCATGAAGGCTGTGATTTACACCTCTAATACCCACACACCTCATTTTTGGTCTTGGGGTGTCAAACTATAACGCCACTAGTGTGCAGGAGCACGGCTGTCTAGCGTGCGAGTGGAGGTGAGTGGCGTGCCAGAAAGGGTGCGTGTCTAGCACGAGATGGGTGGGTATCGTGAGAGTCGAGAGGGGGTGTCTAGCATGCAGGACTGGGGGTGAATAGCATGCAAGACTGGGGGTGTGTAATGTGCAGAATGTGTGTGTGGAGTAGAGGAGAGTGTGTGTATAGAGCATGGGGGGGGGGTCATGGGAGGGCTATTGTGTGAGAAGTGGGGGTGTCTAGCATGCAGGTGTGGGGGCGGGGGGTGTAGCATGCAAGATTGGGGGTGTGTAGTGTACAGAAGGTGTGTGTTTGGAGTAGGAAACAGGGTGTGTGTGTCTAGCGTGCGAGAGAGGGGCTGTCTATCATTCATTGGGGTGTGTGTGTGTCAAGTGCGCGGGGTGGGGGTGTCTTGCGTGCCGAAGTGGGGGTGTCTAGGCGGAGGTGTAGACGTTCCCTTGTGTGTGCCTCCCTGAGAGGCTGCATGCCGACGCGCCAGGGGTCCCAGCCAGAACCACCCAGACTCCCCCCCCCGCCCCCACCGTCATCACACCCCTAAACGCCCATCCCCTCACACGCTGCAACCAGGGTTGCCAGATGAGGCTGGTGATTTCCAGCCCAAAAAATGCTCAAAACCCGCCTAGAAGCACACAATCCCGCCCAATTCTATTGATTTCTATGGCAAAAATTGGGCGGGTTTATCTGCTAAATGCCATTTTTACCCGCACACGGCCATCCTAAGCAGCCCAATTGGGCGGGAAACAGCCCAATCTGGCAACACTAGCTGCAACCACCCCACCACCCAGCCAGAGCCCAAACCCCAACAGAACAGCATCAACAAAATCACTGAACCCCAACCCGCCACTTCATTCTGGTTCACCCTCTCTCTATTACCAAATCTTGTGTATTTTCATTTTCTCTGTGCTTTTTTTCTGTGCATCTCTTCTTCATCTCTCTCAATCACTCCTGTCATTCTGCCTTTCATACCTTAGTTTCCTCCCACAGTATTCCTTCCTTGACAAAACAAACACCCCCCTCCACACACTTCTTTAAGCTTACGTGTGTCTGGCTCTCTTGGCATACTCCTGTTGTTCCTCCCTACCTCTCTGTATAATTCACACATTCACGTATGCCCGCACGCACAATCAAAAGACACACAGGCACACACACACACAAATCCACACACACACTAATTCAAAAGACATGTGCGTGGACACACGCACGCACGCACACACACACACACACACACACACACACACACACACACACACACACACACACACACACACACACCAACACTTGCACACACACGCAAAACACACATTTCTGATACCCTGTACAGTATCGTTACCGTTTCCAGGGCCCTGAAAGATTACCAGCCATTCCTGCTCCCCAAGCCAGCGCTTTGTCTCTCTAAACTCTAAATAACAGACGCGGTGGCGACTGGGGAATGTCAACGCTATTTCACCGCATTCAGGGAGAAGTGGACAGGGGGAAAACACGGGACAGCACAAACAAACCATTATCCCATTCAGCACAGTAAAAATTACAGTGCAAAACTGTAAAATAAATAAATAAATAAATAAATAAATGAAAACAAGGTTTCCCAGTTTTGACAACCTAAGTCAGACTACTCGGCGGTTTAGTCTAGTGTTGTTTTTGCTCAGTCCCTCAATAGGCTTTCTATTACAATTTTTTCACACACACACGCACACGCACACGCACACGCACACACACGCACACACACACACACACACACACACAAAATCAAGACCATCACTAATGCATAAACAATGGTGTATTCCCAAACTTGGTTTCCTTGTAGCGTAATTTAAACACAAAAAAATGACCCAAAAAAAATCTGCATTATTGCATGAGAGAGGGGGAGTTCAGTTCAGTTCAGTCCAGTCCAGTCCAGTATAACTTACTCACTTCTGCTGACGGCTAGCTAGCGCACCTGTTAGCAATGAGTGACTCCCTCCTATTTCCCAGCCTAGCCTCTGTCAAGTCAAACGTGTGGTATGCAAGGACTTCTCTAGCGTCACTTAGCCTTAATTAGATGCCTCCTCACGTGTGTGCATATGTGTGCGTGCGTGTGCGTGCGTGCGTGCGTGCGTGCGTGCGTGCGTGCGTGCGTGCGTGCGAGCTAGCGGGGCCGTTGGTGGGTGTTTATGGGAAGAAGTAGTGAGGTGAGATCATGGGGATGGCTTCCTGACAGTCTGAGCCAAGTCACCACGTCACAGTGTGTGTGTGTGTGTGTGTGTGTGTGTGTGTGTGTGTGTGTGTGTGTGTGTGTGTGTGTGTGTGTGTGTGTGTGTGTGTGTGTGTGTGTGTGTGTGTGTGTGTGTGTGTGTGTGTGTGTCTTCCTGACAGTCATGGGCCAACTTCACCACGTCACGGTGAAGAATTAATCACTAATCTGGACAACGATGCGATGACATGCAAGGCGAGAGAGAGGGAGAGCGCGAGAGAGAGAGAGGGAGAGAGATAGGGAGAGAGAGAGAGATAGGGAGAGAGAGAGAGAGAGAGAGAGAGAGAGAGAGAGAGAGAGAGAGAGAGAGAGAGAGAGAGAGAGAGAGAGAGAGAGAGAGAGAGAGAGAGAGAAGAGGCCAGCGTGTGATGCATACTCACTTAAACACACCTAATTACGCTCCGCAATGCATTACGTTGCAGTTGGACGGCGGCCTGTAGAACAGTCTTGAGATGGTTAGGTTGTAAATAAACTCGCCATTAAAACTCCCGTTTTGTTTTGGTTGGATTTGTTTGCTAATCTGTAGAAATGTGTTAGTTGATTCCTGGAACTTTTCAACAATAAATACAAAAAGGTTGAAGGCCCCTCATTAAGTTTAGTGTGATAAGGAAATAAACTCTCTTGTTTGTCTGTTTGTTTATCTGTACAAATATGTTAGCTTGAAACTTGGAGCTGTTAAATAAAAGATTGAGGACCCTTCAGTTAGTTTTGTGTAATAAAATGTGATTATTGATTGGAAGTGGACAGTGGAGCAAGTGAGCCAGATTAAACCAGAAAAGCAATACAGCTAGCTAAGTATTGTTAAATATCTACAGTTATTATATGGTTGTGACGTCATCGGTCGAATGCTCCATTCATTTGAACGGGGCTCCCCAACTTTCGCACGTCTGTTATGTAAGGGTTAACGTTCGGCGAGAAGGTCGCTACCGTGGAATAGCAGCACGACAGAGAGAATCTTTAGGTCTTGTTCTCTCTGAAGTGCTGCTATTCCACAAAGCGACCGACTCGCCGAAAGTTAACCCGCTTATTATATGGATATACTTAAATGATTCACACATGGCGGGGACATTTCTTTAGGCCTATTTCATGTTAAGATTGTTGCTGCGCAAAACAAAACAGTGCCGTTGTGGAACACCGCTAGGCAACAGCTAGGTAGCCAGGACAACAGGTGTTGTCTATCACAGCAGCTGATTAGAGTCTTGTTGAAAAGTCGCTTTAGCAGTGAAAAGTCTTGTTGCCATTGACAGCGGTCTGTTATAGACCAACCCGTCCGTTATCGAAAAATAACAGACGTGCGAACGTTGGGGAGCCCCGTTGAAATGAATGGAGCATTCGACCGATGACGTCACAACCATATAATAATTTTCGATAACGGACGGGTTGGTCTATAACAGACCGCTGTCAATGGCAACAAGACTTTTCACTGCTAAAGCGACTTTTCAACAAGACTCTAATCAGCTGCTGTGATAGACTACACCTGTTGTCCTGGCTACCTAGCTGTTGCCTAGCGGTGTTCCACAACGGCACTGTTTTGTTTTGCGCAGCAACAATCTTAACATTAAATAGGCCTAAAGAAATGTCCCCGCCATGTGTGAATCGTATATCCATATAATAAGCGGGTTAACTTTCGGCGAGTTGGTCGCTTTGTGGAATAGCAGCACTTCAGAGAGAACAAGACCCCTCCGCTCCTCGTCGGGGTCTAAAGATTCTCTCTGTCGTGCTGCTATTCCACGGTAGCGACCTTCTCGCCGAACGTTAACCCTTACTTAAAGACCGTCTGCATATTTGGAGGAGGAGATGTCATTTGCACCCCTGAATAGGCTTTAGACTAATTAGGGCTGGGCAATATGGCGATATATATCGTTAGCGCGATATAAAAGTATATATCGTGACCTTTCTCCTATATCGTTTATATCGTGATATTCAATTGTATAAAATGGATAAAATTACTATCATTTAATTGCATTTCATGTTGTCACAATCCACACTATAAGTTAATATAACTGTAAAAATAAGAATAAAAAGATCCATTTTGAAGAAAGTTTGTATTGCGGCATGAAAAAATAAAGAGCAAATAAAGAGAATAACTGCAACATGTAATTGTGCTATATCGTGATATATATTGTTATCGTGATATAAAGTAATCCATATCGTGATACTGTTTTTTTTCCATATCGCCCAGCCCTAAGACTAATATAACTTTTGTATGTATGTACAAGACACATTAATGCTACTTTAATATTGTTTGGGAGGCTGTATTGTTTTTTCAATAATTACTGGTCCTCACAAATAAAGTAATCAAACTCTGTGTGTGTGTGTGTGTGTGTGTGTGTGTGTGTGTGTGTGTGTGTGTGCGTGCGTGCGTGCGTGCGTGCGTGCGTGCGTGCGTGCGTGCGTGCGTGCGTGCGTGTGCGTGTGTGTGTGTGTGTGTGTGTGTGTGTGTGTGTGTGTGTGTCTTGTATGCCTTGGTCAGGGGCACATGGATAACCACAGCTGTGAATGAGGCTGAGAGAGAGCAGTGTCAATGCATTTCCCCCACCAACACTACCGCCATTTTTATCCGCAAAGGAAACAAAAATTTGCAACGGAAATAAAGATAACTGTCCCTAAGACACGTACACCCACAATTGCCAGCATTCCAATACTCACATAATCATACTGTATTTTGTTAAATTACGCACATTTTTTCTTTGAAATAAACCATGCGTTATCAATTATGAGCTAATGAAAAGATAATGACACCCAATAAGAAAGAGGTAGTAGCAAGAGGCAAGACTCCTCATATCACTGGCATCTCTCTTCAATAATAAGGCCAATTACTGAAACTACCAAATGGCTTGGAAAGGCCTTGAACTAACTTAACCCTAATCTTATGTTTAAAAAACCCCAAAGTGGCTTCAAACAAATGTCTCCTGCACAAGTATGCACAAGTTGCAGTTTCAAATTCCCACCAATGCAACTACTTGACACTGACTACTTGACTACTTCACACTGAATAACAGGCATAGGAATAGGAATAGGTGTTTTTCTTCAAAAGAAGAAAACTGTGTTAATATGGTCACGAGTGTTCACAGAGTTTTGATGTTTGAAGTTGTATTTGTTCATGGACTATTGAGTTAGCCACACACACAAACACACATGCAAGGCCAATTACTGAAAGTACCAAGTTCCCTGGAAAAGAAGGACTTCCTAGTAACAAACAAGTTATTTTTCACCCACATATGACTCCAGTTGTGTTCACATTTTGCCATTTAAAAATTCCCAACAATGACAGCATTTAGTGAATCAGTAGAAAAAGTATTTACGTGTGTGTGTGTGTGTGTGTGTGCGTGTGCATATTTTGTATGTCTTTCTGCGTGGGTATGTGTGTGTGTCTGCGTGCAACTATGTGCTATCTGTGTGTGTGTGTGTGTGTGTGTGTGTGTGTGTGTGTGTGTGTGTGTGTGTGTGTGTGTGTGTGTGTGTGTGTGTGTGTGTGTGTGTGTGTGTGTGTGTGTGTGTGTGTGTGTGTGCGCGCGTGCGTGCGTGCGCGCGTTATTACCTGTGTATGAGCTGTCTGTTTGTAATCTGGCCGCTCTTTGTCTGTCAATCTGCTCTTGGATGAGTCTCTGCTCCTCCGCAAGCTGTTTGGAACCCTCCTCTCTCAACCGCGCAATCTAAACACACGCAACACACACACACACACACACACACACACACACACACACACACACGCACACACACGCACGCACACACACACACACACACACACACACACACACACAGACACAAACACAGTGTTGACAACGTTTGAGAATATCCTGAGCATTGCACAGGCACAGACGCGCACACACACGCACACGCACACACACACACACTCACACACACTCTTCAACAGTACATTAACTTTATGTACATGGAAAGTATACAGCCAGAGCGGGGCACGTCCATCTGCCTAGGGAGGCCAGCCACGGGGCGACGGAATCCGTCATCTATGACATCATATAAACAAGACAACAGCGGACGAGCTTGTTGCGTGTCAACGAGGCGACCGCAAGACAAGACAGGTGGGTGAGGCATGCGCCCCGAGGCCATTAGTCAGACCAGACGGCCGCCCGAGTAGCGGGTATGTAGGTAAAACACTGCCACCCTGTGGAGAAGGGTGAGATTGCAGCCTACATGCGCAAGCGCAACAGAACAGCGCAACTTTATCACAGTGAGACATCCTGATATGCATACACACTTGTACATATAGACAAGATGCACATGCACGAACATATGCATTAAGCACACACAAACAGCATACAGCAGACATAGTTGGATATAGACCCAGAGTCACACAGACACACACACACACATAGGCACATAGAGACACACTCTTCATGTACTGTAGGCCCATGACTCTCATATTAAGGGTGATGCACTGCATATAGGGACTCGTACGGTACGTAGGGTGATATACAGTATTTCTCTGTGCTTTACAATAAACACTCATTTACTCATCTCTCTGCTGCAGCCTAATCTGGGGTGAGTTTCTCAAAAGGGAAGTTGTTGGCCTGTTAGCAACTTCGGTAGTTGCCAATGGGAAAATGCATTGAAAGCAACGAAGTAGCTAATGTAGTAAGCAACTTTGGTTTCGAGAAATTCACCCCTGACTGGATTAGCCATCACTGATATGGTAGAATAGAAAGCCTGTAACCAGGGCAGTGGGCAGGGAAGGCCCCTATCCGGGCCATAGCTACTGGGACTTTGTTTTGCTGCTTGGCATAGCACCAGGGTTTAGGTGTGGGTGTGCGCAATAAAAGATGCAAGGAACATGCAAGCCTGATAAGGTACTGAACAGCAAACAGGCCTGGCTACCTTGTACTGTACTGTACTGTATGACACACACACACACACACACACACACACACACACACACACACACACACACACACACACACACACACACACACACACACACACACACACACACACACACACACACACACACACACACACACACACACACACACACACACACACACACAGAGAGAGAGAGAGCTGTCCACACACCTGTGGTGCTGAACTTCATTGTGTACCTGTTAAAAACTGAAAGCGACAAAAAGTGTGTGTGTGTGTGTGTGTGTGTGTGTGTGTGTGTGTGTGTGTGTGTGTGTGTGTGTGTGTGTGTGTGTGTGT
>NC_085875.1:13073640-13083640 GCF_034702125.1 Engraulis encrasicolus
AGAAAGAAAAAGAGAGTGAAGGAGGAAAAGGAAGAGAAAGCAGGGGGCACAGCAGGGAGAACAGCAGGAGCAGCAGCAAGACAAGACCAAGCGAGAGAACGAGAGAGAGAGAAAAGGAAGGAAAGAAGTAGGGATGTAAATAAAATCGAAATGTATCGATGTATCTGAAGTATCGGCCGGTGCAATGCCCTAGCTTCATAATACAATAGTAGTTGGTAAGTAAAGTAATTGGAAAATATCGACTCGAACCAAATCGCATCGTATCGTGGGGAATTCTTCAGTATCGAAAAAAAATGGAATCCCTGATTTAAGAAATCGATACCGTATCGTATCATCATGAAGGCTTTGATTTACACCCCTAGAAAGAAGGCAAGGGCGAAAAAGAGAAAAGGAGAGGGAATGAGAGGAGAGGAGCAGGAGCAAGAGCAAGAGAGAGAGAGAGAGGTCCCCCCATCTTATGAGGCCTGCCCCCCCCGTGGAGTGACCCGGCTCGGGTTGCAGGGTACCAGCACACTGTTAATGGGCCTGGAAGAGCCACGGAGAAGGGAGGAGGGGAGGAGAAGGGATCAGGGGGGCCGGGAGCGGGGTACCGTCTACCGAACTGGGGGTCACAAGCGGGTAAACTCCATCTGTGCCTGTGTGTGTGTGTGTGTGTGTGTGTGTGTGTGTGTGTGTGTGTGTGTGTGTGTGTGTGTGTGTGTGTGTGTGTGTGCGTGCGTGCGTGCGTGCGTGCGTGCGTGCGTGCGTGCGTGCGTGCGTGCGTGCGTGCGTGCGTGCGTGCGTGCGTGTGTGTGTGTGTACCAGGCAAATGCACGCAAGGGGGCGTCTTGTGTAATGCGACCCTAGTCCAAAGCACACCACACACACACACACACACACACACACACACACACACACACACACACACACACACACTTAGAGTTAAGGGGTCTCTTCTGCTGCTCTCGTGTGAGCGGTCGATGGGCCACGCATGTGTGCATACATGTTTGTAGTATGTGCGTGTGAACGAGCGAGAAATATAGGAGAAAAGGGAGAGAGAGAGAGAGAGAGAGAGAGAGAGAGAGAGAGAGAGAGAGAGAGAGAGAGAGAGAGAGAGAGAGAGAGAGAGAGAGAGAGAGAGAAAAGCATGCAAGGCGAGCTAGCACGCATGCTTCTGGACCAGGCTCCTCTTTCGTTTCTGGGAAATGGGAGACGCTTTATTCCACTCAGGCCCCCATTATCCCGCGTTTCCCCCGCTCCTCTCCTCTCTTCTCTTCTCTTCTCCTCTCCTCTCCTCTCCTCTCTTCTCTTCTCTTCTCTTCTCTTCTCTTCTCTTCTCTTCTCTTCTCTTCTCCTGTCCTCTCCTCTATTCTCTTCACCACTCCTCTTTTCCTGGTCTTTCTCTTTCCTTTCCTCCTCTCTGTCACTTCATTTTGATCGGGAGAAATCAGAATATAATTGTATGCACAGCATTCACACAGCACCAAGAAAGAAACAAAACCGCTTGGCAGAATTCCCCTAAGGTACTATTGAATAAAATCATTGTTTCCTTCTTTTGTATATTATTCCTTCACGATGATGTGCTGCATCTGTCCAGGGCAGATAATAAATGTGAATCTGATGACCATGTACATTTTTGGTGGTTGGAGTGTTGTTAATAGAAGGAGACACATGGACAGAGTGAAAAAAAAAGAGGCAAGCGGGCAAACAGCCAAATCCAAAATCCAAAGGGTTGATTGGTGCAAGTTATTCCCAGTCACGCCGGCTGGCTGTCGTGTCTCACTTATCTGTCTGGATGTCTGTCTAGTCTGGCCTGGCCTGGTCTGGTCTGGGGTGCATTTCTCGAAACCATAGTTGCTAACTATGTTAGCTATTTTGTTGCTTGCCATGCAATTTCCATTGACAACTACGCAACTTGCTGACTGGCTAACAACTACGCTGTCGAGAGATGCATCCCTGGCTTGTTTGAAATCTGGTAACACTCTGGAGTCTGTTGGGGGCACTCAGACATGCAAGTGCCGTGGGAGCAAAAGTGGTCACACCATAGGTGGCTGCGGGGACAGCGATATCTGTGTCCAGTGACCAGTTCCTGTACTATCCACGCTAGCTGTCCACCGTACTCTGTCTTTGTCAATCTCTTTGTTGTCTGCCTATGCTTGTTTGCATCTGTCTGTACCTCTAAGGTGCTGATGCGGATATGCAGTTTTTTTAAAATCCGTTTACTTGACATGTGGATAAAAATAAAAACTCCATTGTGACCTGTACGTTTTAGCCAAAACCAATGTGTTATAAGGGCTTCCGCACATTGGCTCCGACAAAGTGCTGAGCACTGCTCCGCAAAAGTTTGATTCCATTGTTTTCAATAGAACCCCGCACACCGGCGCCGATGTCCACGGACATTCGCCGATGTCGGATAGCAAATAGAGACAAGTTCTATTTTGTCGGCGCCACCCATTAACTATCAATGCTATGTTCGTGTGAAATTGGGTTTGGGGGTCCGAATTATGTCGGAAGGGAATGTGCGGCCGGCCTAAGAGTGAACAGCTTCTTAGTCAGCAGTGTCTCTTTCTTGTCTGCCTAGTTCCCCTCAGCCTTTCGGTGTCTGACTTAATATGCATCACTTACTAAACCGGCTGTGTCTGCTCTCTGTGGCAGAGAACTGTCAGGGGAGGCTTATGGAGCGCGGCGCACGTGTCTGTGTCTACCAATATGTGTCTGTTGGTCGGTCGGTCTGCCTAGGTGCATCTGTCTGGCTGTTCCAGACAAGATGATGGCCTACACAGAGGGCACTCAGAGATGAGCTTATCTCAGGCCAGTGTGTGGCCTAGCTGGCACTGTTGACTGGCCCCAGATGCCGTTGGCACACTGCTGAGTCACTTGGCCCTCTTTGTCACTTGGCCCTTTTTGTGACACACACATTTCTGGCAGCGGTTGTCAGGGTGACAACATGAGCTGGCTGCACTGTATCCGTGCCACAGTGCTGCTGCTGATTGTGGTGGTGGTGCTGATGCTGCTGCCTGGCTGGTTGCCCTGGTGATGGAATGCTTTCCCTAGCAACGCACAGGCTGGAAGAGTTGAGAAGTGTATGTAGATAACAATGCATGCTGAAGATGATGGAGTTACCTTCAAACTGCAGTTTTGAGTTCTTTCATTCATTACCATGCCTTCTCACAGCATGAAAACAACGAACAAGCTATTTATACAAATTAATAGGAACATTACACATGTTTCAGGTTCCTTAAGTCATCCTAGAGATCCATTAACTTGTGAATTCACTATTGCCTGCAACAGGCTCTAAGGTGGCTGAAGATGAGAACTAGTCAGTGGTGCTTTAAATAGAAACATCCATTAAAAAGACTCACCTGCTTTGGGATTGTCAGGGTTTTTGTCCGGATGGCATTTCAGTGCTTTCTGCCTGTATGCTTTCTTAATCTGAGGGGAAAAAATGAGAGAGAGAGAGAGAGAGAGAGAGAGAGAGAGAGAGAGAGAGACAGAGACAGAGACAGAGACAGAGACAGAGACAGAGAGAGAGAGATATTAACATTAGTCAAAATATACAGCACTGACAGTCAAAGTAAAAAAAAAAACGTCCTTGCTTAGGGTCAACAAATTGACTTACAAGTACAGTACATGGTACGTACTATCTGTGAATGAAAAATGTAACTGTGTACATGATTCATGAATGTATAATCTCTGAATCTTTGAGGCTGTGCACCGTTCACATTTCAAAACACATCTCCAAAGTTCACATCTCAAAACACCTACTTATACTATTATGGTATAAGTCTGTCAAGCCCTGGAAGCAGATTGTTTTTGTTTTTGCAAAGGCAGCGAACTGTAACTGTCCACCAGACCAGTAACAAGGCCTGGGTTTATTCAGCCATCTCAACACATGGCCCATCCAGATCACTCATGTCAACACGTCCACGCTAACCACGCAGGCTCGTCCCAGATGGCCACAGTGGTGACTGTTGGTGTGAGTGAGAGAGCGAGACAGAGAGAGAGAGAGAGAGAGAGAGAGAGAGAGAGAGAGAGCGAGAGAGCGAGAGAGAGAGAGAGAGAGAGAGAGAGAGAGCGAGAGAGCGAGAGAGAGAGAGAGAGAGAGAGCGAGAGAGAGCAAGAGAGCGAGAGAGTGTGTGTGTGTTTTGTACATGTGTCGTAGGTACATGGGTTTCTGTGTGTGACTGTGCATGTGTATGCCATGGGTGCGTGCGTGCGTGTGTTTGGGGCTAGTTGAAGGCTGTTGTCCTCCTCTCAGTGGTCACCCTCATCCGGTTCATCAGATGGGAGGGCTGAGGGGTAGGGGGTGTTTGTCGGAGGGGTAGCCTGGGGCTTTAGGGGGAATGGAATGGGGGTGACACACAGGCATGCCCCTTCACTGTTCTTTTTTTTACAGGCTAATCTAAGTGCGTGCATGTCAAGGGGTTCACATAAACCCATTAGACCAACGGTAATGAACAATTAAGCCAATTTCCTTACAAACTGCTGCTGTGGCCAGTGTGTGGTGTGTTTTCGGAAGAGTCGTGGGTTGTGTTTTGGGAAGTGTGTGGTGTGTTTTCGGGGTAGAGTCTGTGGTGTCCCTTTCGGAAAGGAAGGCCTTTGCTCGGCCCAGATCCTTTCAGTATACTGTATGTATGCATGTCACAAATAAAACTAGCAAGCTATCTGCTAGTGATGGGGGACAGACAGACAGACAGACAGATAGATAGATAACTTAGAAGGGATACACCCAACTCACAATTCGCTTCCGATAGATAGACAGATAGATAGACAGATAGATATATAGACAGATAGATATATAGACAGATAGATAGATAGATAGATAGATAGATAGATAGATAGATAGATAGATAGATAGATAGCTCAGTGTCACCCATGACACACACTTCAAAGCCACCTGGAGACATTGTCGCACACACACACACACACATATATGAGTATTATATTATACAAAGTATAGTCTCTATAATATGTGAAAGTCTGCCTCAGTTTCGACAACAGCTGCTATTGCGTTGCAGTGAAATACGATGGCATTCTTACAAACCAATAACGGCCATTAAATGTACTCCTGAAATTATGCACATTTTGGCACAAAGCTGCATGGTATTCCCTCACGTTCCCTCATAATTTCCTTCGGGATTAATAAAAGTACTCTACTCTACTCTACATATTGTTTGCTAAATAGAAAAGAGCTTGAAGACAGGAGGGAGATTCATGTTTTTATTTTTTTATTTAGCCATTAATGGGGAGTTGTTGTTCCTGTGCAGGTCTTCCGGCATGTGGACCGCACGCTCTGTAGTCCTGCAGCTGCAGGCAGACTGTGTGTGTGTGTGTGTGTGTGTGTGTGTGTGTGTGTGTGTGTGTGTGTGTGTGTGTGTGTGTGTGTGTGTGTGTGTGTGTGTGTGTGTGTGTGTGTGTGTGTGTGTAGTATTTCCCTGGTCCTGCAGAGCGACTTCACTATGGTGTGTTTTTCATTAGTCCCCTACTAGGCTGCAGAACCGCCAGCATGTGTGTGTCTGTGTGCATGCAGTCTGCATCACTTTGTGTGTGTGTGTGTGTGTGTGTGTGTGTGTGTGTGTGTGTGTGTGTGTGTGTGTGTGTGTGTGTGTGTGTGTGTGTGTGTGTGTGTGTGTGTGTGTGTGTGTGTGTGTGTGTGCGTGCGTGTGTGCGCATGTGCGCATGTGTTTCTTTAAGGAGGGTATAGAAGAAATTGGTGCTGCGATGCGAAATTCCCATCGCACGCTCAGAAGATGACGACCCCAAGAGAAAAAGTATGCTTGCTTTTCTCTGGCTGCAGAAGGGAGAAGAGTAAGAAAGGAGGGATGAGGAGAGGAAATGTAGAGGGTAAGAAAAATGGAGGTGTCAAGAAAGAGCAGGGAAGAGCAGAGGGAGGAGGAGGAGGAAGGGGGAGGGGGGGGGAAGAAGAGAGTGGAATACATTTGGCAGAAGGTACGGAGCATGTGCAAATGGGGCAGAGAGAAAGGGGAGGAGGAAGAACAGGTAGAAGAAGAGAAGAGGGGAGGCAAAAGAGGAATGGAGAAAGGTTAAGGGAGAGGAAAAGTGTAGGGAAGGAGGAGAGGAGAGGAGAGGAAAAGGAGAGGAGAGGAGAGGAAAAGGAGAGGAGAGGAGAGGAGAGGAGAGGAGAGGAGAGGAGAGGAGAGGAAAAGGAGAGGAGAGGAAAAGGAGAGGAGAGGAGAGGAGAGGAGAGGAGAGGAAAAGGAGGAGAAGGGTGGGAGAGGAGGGCAGAGGAGAGGAGAGGAGAGGAGAGGAGATGATGCAGAAACAGAGGAAAAGTTAAAGAAGAGAGGAAGGGTGGAGAAAGAAGAGAGGGTTAAGAGAGATGAGAGATGGAGGGTGGAGTGAATTTGGCAGTGCAGGGAGCACGTGCGATGGTGCACTGCCTAATAATGGCTGGGCCACGGTTCAGCTGCAGGGCCTTCCGAACCTAAACATCATTAGGGGGCTGCTCCTGCTACACTACACTACCAACTCCTCCCCCGACCCCCCCAATCGCCTCCCCCCATCACGCCTTCTTCTCTGCCAGCCAGACTTCCTGCTGCTGCTCTCCTCCTTCCTGCCCTCCTCTCATCTCATCTCCTCCCCCCCACTCAGTTTCCTTGCTCCTCTCCTCCTCATCTCTTTTGCTCCTGTCCTCCTCATCTCTTTTCCTTCTCTCCAACCCCTCCCCTCGCCTCTCCTCTCCTCTCCTCCTCATCTCTTTTGCTCCTCTCCTCCTCATCGCTTTTGCTCCTCTCCTCCTCATCTCTTTTGCTCATCTCCTCCTCATCTCTTTTGCTCCTCTCCTCATCTCTTGTTCTTCTCTCCAACCCCTCTCCTCTCCTCTCCTCTCCTCCCCTCTCCTCTGTTCCCCTCTGCTCTCCTCTCCTCTGCTCTGCTCTCCTCATCTCTTGTCCTTCTCTCCAACCCCTCCCCTCTCCTCTCCTCTCCTCTCCACATTTCTCCTCCTCTCCCTTTTCCTCTCCTCTCCTCTCCTCTCCTTTCCTCTCTCCTCTACAGCTCCCCTCCACTCCACTCCTCTCCTCTCCTCTCCCCTTTCCCCCATCCAGGCACATCTCCTCCTCTCCTCTACAGCTCCCCTCCCCTCCTCTCCTCTCCCCTTTCCCCCCATCCAGGCACATCTCCTCCTTTCCTCTCTCCTCTACAGCTCCCCTCCCCTCCCCTCCACTCTTCTCCTCTCCTCTCTCCTCTACAGCTCCCCTCCCCTCCCCTCCTCTTCTCTCCTTTCCTCTCTCCTCTACAGCTCCCCTCCCCTCCTCTTCTCTCCTTTCCTCTCTCCTCTACAGCTCCCCTCCCCTCCACTCTTCTCCTCTCCTCTCCCCTTTCCCCCCATCCAGGCACATCTCCTCCTTTCCTCTCTCCTCTACAGCTCCCCTCCCCTCCTCTTCTCTCCTCTGCAGCTCCCCTCCCCTCCCCTCCCCTCCTCCTCTCTCCTCTACAGCTCCCCTCCCCTCCTCCTCTCTCTTCTACAGCTCCCCTCCCCTCCCCTCCTCTTCACTCCTCTCCATCCCATTAAGGCTCGCTGGCAGCACAACCACAGACCTCCTCAGAAGCCCGCACTGACACGCTCACATGTGGCACCAGGCCAGACACACACACACACACACACACACACATGCGCGCACACACACACACACACACATGCGCGCACGCGCACACACACACACACACACACACACACACACACACACACACACACACACACACACACACACACACACACGCACACACACACACAAGGTATGTGACCATGTGTGTGCAATGCATGCCATGCACACACACACACACACGTTTTTATGAGAATGTGCTGACTTGTCAGTTTCTGAAGTTTTCATTCCATATCCAGAATTCCATTTAGGGACGCACGCCTTTTCACACGCACCCACACCTCATTTATTAAGAGGACCCAACATCCTGTATGTTATATAACAGCTGAATTCCTGAGGTTAACAGGATCGCTTTATCACCCTGTGTGTGGATGCGCTCGTGTGCGTGTGTGTGTGTGTGTGTGCGCGTGCGTGTCTGTGTGTGCATGTGCATGTGTGCGTGTGTGTGTGTGCATGTGCATGTGCATGTGCATGTGCATGTGCGTGTGCGTGTTTGTGTGTGAGTGTATGTGGGAGTTTGTGGATGTCTGTGACTGTGCGTGTGGGTGAGCAGCATGCATCTGATTACTACCTTGACCTGTATTTTCCCCGCCTGTGAGAAAGACAAACAAAGGCCTTTTTTTCTGGCGGTTGCCTGTGAATGTGATGGCAAGAAGCAATAAGGTTAAATGTCTGGTTCTGATCTCTCAACCAAAATACACACACCAAAATAAATGAGCTGCATAGAACGAGTGAGCGGGCAACTTCATTGTGAATTTACACAGTCACAGTGAAAGATTCCATATTTTTTGCCTAGTAGCCTAATTGGGCTACTTCGACAGCATTGCGAACCTAAACGATCTGAGGGGTCGTTGTCCATCTCGCAACAGCATTTTGAACTTTTGCCAATGCGGTAGTTAATTCGACAGCATTGTCAACCTAAGGTAACTTAAACGAGAGAGTCCCTCCCTGTTCCTTAATTTGCCGAGAATGGCACAGACAATCCCGTGTGGAATATTCGCTGGTGCTCAGTGCTCACAACGGTTAAGTTCCTCCCTGTGGTGAGAATGGCAAACCCGTGTGGAATATTCGACGGTGCTCAGTGCTCACCGCGGGCACCTTGTGGCAGGTTGTGGAATAGCAGCGAACACACACGAACACACACAGCGAACACACGGTTCCAGGCGATCACATAACCTCCTTGGTGGAGGTAATGAACAAGAGCAATCAAAGAAAGCAACCTGTGCCCGTGGCCAATGCTATGACCATGTTTGGCGCCCCCTGCAGACAACACAAAGACAGGGTCATTGCAATACCTGGCCCTATCTTGTGGGGCAGGTAATGAATGAACGAATGAATGAATGAATGAATGAATGAATGAATGAATGAATGAATGGGCAGATGTCTGCCAGAAGGCTCATTTTGAACTTTTTTGTTCAATAAAATATTCATGACAGGCCTCGATTGTGCGGCACTAAATACGAATACGAATACGAATACGAATACGAATACGAATACGAATACTTTATTGTCCACAATGTGGAAATTTGTCTTCAGTTTCACCACACAAGAACCAATTAAGCACTAATCTCACAATACACATGTCAGACATTTCAGACACTGCATCTAGGCAAACCAGAAGGGAACATCAGTTATTAAAAATTAAAATACTAAGTTAGTCAGACCGAGGACCACTTTGTCACCCAAAAAATGTTCAGGGACCACCTGCCAACTGAATTGACAGTTGACGGGGGCTAAATTCTATGCACATCACTTACTTCTTACACACATTTACAAGCCTGTCTTATTGTGGTGAAAATGAGACTTCAGTTATGTTCAGCTTTGTAATAATATTACAAATATAGTCTACTGCTAGCTTGTCTTAGAAAAGTAGAAATCCCTTCGCGGACCACCTGAGCTCTGTCGAGGACCACTAGTGGTCCCCGGACCACACTTTGAGAATCACTGATATAGAGACAGATACAAATACACATAGTGTAAGCAGAACCACAGGTCAAGAGTGTGTGAAAAGGTAAAAGGTCTGTAATGTCTGACTGACTGCCACCTGGGCCAATGAAGACTGACTATTTGATGCCATGGTCATGACACTGCACTTCCAGCTACAGACGAGAATGTATTTTCCTTAACTGCCTTTGGGATGCATAAAAGTATCTCTACTCAATCCTTTTCACTCTACTGACTGAATATTAACTGAATGAGGTCTAATGAATCTGCTGAATTACGACAGAGGTGGCAATCTCAAGTCTCCATGCTCCACATGCAGCAGTGAAGTAGCATGCTGCTCTCTTTCCCCCCACAGGACGCATAATGACCTCCATCGCTCTGTGAACAGTTACTACTTCAGCCGAGGCTTATGCCATTATTTACCATTTACCCTGTTGAACAATTTGCTTACT
>NC_085875.1:13088640-13106140 GCF_034702125.1 Engraulis encrasicolus
GCCTTATCTCCCTCTCCCCTGAGACAGACTGAGAGTGGGTGGTAAAATGGCCACACCAGGCAAGTAACCCACTTAAGCGTGCCTGGCAGGGCCTACAATTACATACCGTTTCTCTCTGGCTTAGGAAAGTTAGCTTCTAACTGTAATGACCCCAAAACGATCAAGGGCCTAAGCTTAAATTTGAACACACCATTTGAGGAGGTGTGCAGGAAAAAATGCTCCAGTGCCTTATTTCAAAGCAAAGGCAGAGGAAACACTTCACTTGAGTCATTTTCTTTAAAATGGGGGGAGGACTTAACAACGTCCTTGGAGCAAAGAGTTCCTTGCAGCAGACCCCACAACGGATCAACTAAGTTAGCACCCATATGCTTACAATAGCATTGCCTCAAATGCACTTTAAATGTCCTGGCATTTGATCTACTGTAGATGTTAAATCAATTCACATTCACATCTTTCCTTGACTTCAAAATGCTCTTCATCCGAGTCCAACAAGAGATGAAAGACTCCATGCAACTTCACGCAGGCAGGCACCCTCCCTTTAACCCGCTGCCGGGATGTAAGTTACGTACACGAAAGTCAAGTGAGTGAAATCCATTGATGCATAGAAAAAAGTTGAAAAAGAAATCCTCCATGCTCCTGAACCTCACAATTTGATGTGCCGATGGGAAGGACTCAGTTCAAGTAGAGAGGGAGGACCACTGGAGCCGGTCAGTGATCAGTGTTGCCAGATTGGGCTGTTTCCCGCCCAATTGGGCTGCTTAGGATGGCCATGTGCGGGTAAAAATGGCATTTAGCAGAAAAAAACGCCCAATTTTTGCCATAGAAATCAATATTGGGCGGGATTTTGTGCTTCTAGGCGGGTTTTGAGCATGTTTTGGGCTGGAAATCATCTGCCTCATCTGGCAACCCTGTCAGTGATGTCCAGTCGTCATTGTAGATGTAGATGTTTAACTTTTTATTAATAAAGGTGCAAGACCTTGAGCCGCTCTAGCAGTCATGCATTTTTTATACATAAAAAGTAAAACAACCACATAGGGCTGCACGATTGGAAAATAATGGATGGAAATAATATAATCATGAAATCTGTTATTAATCACAACTATTAAACAATAATAAACAACTGAATTTTGTGCAGGATGGTATTTAAAAATCACAATCCCAAGGATGTATTATATAAAGGGATGAACAAAATAAAACCGAAATAAAAAATAAAATAAAACAATAAACTGACCTACTCCAGTGATACTATCTGTCTGTTAGGACTACAACTGACTAAGCTTACATTTTTCAAATTGACGTCGGACATGTTCTGTTTCAAGCAAAGCAGGTAAGCTTAACCTGTTTCAGGCATAAAACAGTGTGTATGCAATCAGACGCAACATTACCCTTCGAATCAATTAAAACATTCAGCATACGATGCCGTCTGATGTCTAGGGATGCACCGATACCGATACTGGTATCGGTATCGGCTCCCGATACTGCTCATTATACTCGTACTCGTACTCGTACTCGTCAAGCACTTGCCGATACCAGCTACGAGTACTACTATTACTCAAATGCAAAATCTTGTCATGTTCTGTGGACTTGATGGAAAAAAGTGACACCTCATACATTTACTAACATTTAAATCTACATGGAAATGGACAATAAAAATATCACAGGTGGAAAAAAACAAGGCCATGCATTTATTTTCATTGTATTTTGGTGGTAAAAGGTATCGGTATCGGTACTCGGTATCGGCAAGTACACACATTAATGTACTCGTACTTGTATCGGTTTTCAAAAAAGTGGTATCGGTGCATCCCTACTGATGTCACAAGAAAAATGCCCATTACAACCTCAATTCTTTGACACAAATTAATTCACATGAAAATGAGATGCAGGGGTGACAGAATAGGGGCAGGGTGAAGAGGGAGAGGACATGCCTGGACTAGCCTGATTATCATCCACTTTCAAATCTCTTCGATCTTGGTCTGACCAAGAGCATAACAATTAACATTTCCCAAACGGCATGGTTGGTCCGCATCCCTTGGCTTGCTACTGGATGTTTGCTTCCCAACAAAGAGGGAGGAGTTCCCGATATTTTTGGAGCTCCTGGCCTGACTAGAAGCAACGCTGAAGGTTTTGCGTCACTATCAGGGCCCGGCCTGGCTATGCCTGGACATGGCTGGACATGCCTGGACATGCCTGGATATGGGGGACAAGGCTGGATATGGGGGCCAAGGCTGGACACACCTTGTCTCAGTCACTGTCACCCTGCATAATGCTCCGTCAGAACACAATGGGACGACATGACAGCATCCTTAGACTTTCTCACAGTGACGTCAAACAAATCCCATTTTGAAGTGAATCACAGTGGAGTAGTCTACCGTACGTAAATGGCACTATATGCAGCTTCGAATGCATTGAATTGAAGATATCTGACATCTGATATTGTTTATCAAGCAGCTCTTATTGACCTTCGATTGACCTTGAGGTTCTAGAGTCTGTAGCTGATGATTGTAGGACTGACAAGCCAACAAGCAAATAAGTTGGAATTACTGTGCTGATTAAATGTTCTCCTGTAAAGACACACAAATAAAATGTAATGAAATACGAAAATAAAATTAACTCATTTGAATAAAAATGTCCCCGTGTCAGCAACACAGGCCTAGCATCTGAAACAGAACAGGCCACAGACAGCCAGGCCAGCTGCTCAGGGCTGCTCCCTCTCTCAACCGGAACCGAAGCGAGAGCACTGTCCAAACCAACAGCCATGGACTCCACAGCATCATACACTACACACAAACACACACACACACACACACACACACACACACACACACGTGTATGCGCACACACACACACACATTACAAACACCATACATTACACACACACACACACACACACACACACACACACACACACACACACACACACACACACACACACACACACACACACACAATAATACGAAACTGAACCCTAAACCAGAAACGTGTCCCAGACAGCCTCGCTTCAGGCTCAGCGCTCGGTCGGATTAGCATACGCTTGGAAAAAGGCTTTCCAGGAGAACAACAAATTGCAAGCAGTCCTGGTTCACTAATTTCACCCCACAATTCCCAATGAATGAAGGAAGCAGAGAGAGACTGAAACAGAGTGGGGGAAGAGAGGAAGTGGGAAAGCGAGAAAGACTTACAGGAACAGAGGGAAGGGTAGAGAGAGAGTAGAAAAAAACAGAAAGACAGAGAGAAAGAGAGAGAAGTAAATTGATGAGGGAGGAAAACAAAGCCCATAAGTGGTTAACAAGAGTGGAGAGCAAGGAGAGATGGGGGTGCTAATGTGTTGACGTGTGTTTGGAATGGCAAGGCTTTGTGACAGCTGGTCAAGACATTCTGACTGAAAAGAATGGTGGTGGTGGTGGTGGTGGTGGTGGTGTGAGGTCCATCATGAAACTGACCCTAACACGTGTGCGTATGTATGAGAGAGAGAGAGAGAGAGAGAGAGAGAGAGAGAGAGAGAGAGAGAGATAAAACGCAGTATGTGACATGTAGTTACTGCACATGTGAATGTTGGGTGTTTTTCTTCTTCTTTTTTTATGTGCATAAATGTCCATCCAAAAAAGGTATTACATGGATGCGTCACCACCACCACCTTACCTACAACACAGTTGTCTGGCCAGACTTTAAAGCCTTTTTTTCACTTTGCCAGGAAGTGTAGTTACTGCATTCTTGTCCCCCCAGCCCCTCAGTGGGCAAGGCACAACAGCTTTGGGATGTCGGAAGGAGGAAGGGAGGAACGGAGGGACAGAGGCATAGGTGCTGGAAAGCGGGGATGCAGTGGTGCATTGGCAACCCCACTTTCAGGCTCCCTAAATGAGGCTTTCTCAACTTTTACTGCACACCGTTACTGCACCTTGCACGGGTGAGGCATAAATGCAATTCCGTTGTGTGCAGTGTGCAGTGTTCACTTGTGTGCTGTGGAGTGCTGTGTCACAATGACAATGGGAGTTGGAGTTTCCCAATGAACTTTCACTTTCACTTTCACACTAATTAGTGGAGTGCAGCAGCAGCAGTAACATTAAGAAATAAAGAATCAAGAATGGGTGTGATGTGGGGGGTTTTTTCACTCTTTGGCTGAGCAATATAAGCTTACTGTATAAATATGGAACGGAATAAATACCAACTTTCCAGTTGAAGTGTGCCCTGAAGAAGGCCATATGTGGGTCAATGACGTATAAGGCCTTTGAGAGGTCAATTTTTAAAATACTTCAAATAATAATATATTTACCAATTTTCTAAACATTTGGAATGTAGTCTACACATGCATGTGTGTGAAAACTTCAAATAATGCTATTTTTTGTGCTTTTACACTCAAATGAATAGGGCAACGACCTTAAAAAAGTAATTTGGGGCGACCGTGATTTATCCCAAAATTAATAGATTTCCTTAACATAACTTATATTTTAATAAGTATCAGTAATTAATTGAACTGTTTAAGAATGATATACTCATGTGTCCTTTCATTTATTGCAAATGATGTTAAATACATTTTATCGATAAGGGCAGTCTCCCCCTCATAAAGCAATTACATATTGTTTTTTACTCATACAATCCATAAAGCTTATTTAAAATATATAGGTATAGTATCCACTTAATCATGTTATACCAATGAATTATATTTCATCCAAAATGGACAGACATGATTTTTTGAATTTCCTACAGAATTGAATATTGTCGGTCACCCCACATGACAGGTGGTCGCCCCACATGATGAAAACAGCAGGCAATTAAGGTTTTTCAATGATTTGATAGTTAAAACACATTTAATACATTTTATAAAGAATCAGCATAACTTATTTCATTTCACATACAAACATTAACAGTTTCCTTACTATTACTGACAACTCCATTTTGAGTCAGAAGGTGGGGCAAGCGGAACAATATACTGCAAAGCATTACACGGAGCGAGACATAGATATCATATTAATATTTTCAATACTAAAGCATTTAACACTTGAAAAGCATTTTCCTTTTCATTTCATTAATCACTGAAACATACAATGTTTGTCCTTTCATTACTATTTCACTGAACAGTTGATCCGCGGCCTGTAGCGAGCAGTCTTTTCTTTGCTTGTTATTGGGGCCATCTAGAAGAAAGTTATATAGTTAAACATACACATACTTAGAAAATGAATTGAAAAAGTAGAATGAATGCTTAATATTCACACATTTATCTGATAAAAACACAATAATCAAAAAGAAGTAGGCCTAATCCTGGTCATCTCTGAAGTAGGATAGAAATTATTGAAATTTAGAAAACATAAGCTTATATATTGAAATATAGAAAGCTATTTAAAACAACTAAATGCATATAATACATGAAAACATTTGAATACAGAAACTGCAAATACAGGATATGCGTTTTCTATTATTTAAGCAATTAGTGGTGGTCGCCCCACATGATGCTCGGTCGCCCCAGATGATGTTTTCAAGTATAATCAAATATAACAGGCCAATGCTTAGCTATAGAACCCAAGCAAGCTACTTCTCATCACATATAACTGACAAATTTACATTTAAAATAAAGATTTGAGCACAAAACTCATTATTTACAGTTTTACGCTGGTGGCCCCTTAGTCATCTCTGAAGTAGGATGGAAATGATTGAAATTTTGAAAAAATGCATGCTGAAATATAGAAAGTCATTTAAATAACTAAATGCCTATTATTAATTAAAACATTTGCAGACAGAAACTACAAATAAAGGATATGTGTTTTCTATTATTTGAGCAATTAGTGGCGGTCGCCCCACATGATGCTCGGTCGCCCCAGATGATGTTTTCAAGTTTAATCAAATATAACGGGCCAATGCTTAGCTATAGAACCCAAGCTAGCTACTTTTCAGCACATATCACTGACAATTTTACATTAAAAATAAAGATTTGAGCATAAAACTCATTTTATACAGTTTTAGGTTGGTCGCCCCACATGACACCAAAACGTGACGTATACACTGCAGCAGTTTTAAAGTGGATTTATTTGTAAAGATGAGAGTGACTACTCACCTGCTAGCTGTCTCAGTAGGACCCTCACCATGAGGCTGGTTGATACAACATCCTCTTTAATATGAGTGTGAAAATTAAAGCGCCTTAATTGCATTTTCTTGATGGTCGCCCCAGATGATATTTCAGACAATGAACATATTCGGACAAGATTAGTTTGTTTATTAAAATTGAAATGTGTGTGCAAATGTTTCATAACTTTGTCTATAAATGAAACACAAGTTTAAAATTATGCCAAATAGGGTAAGGATTATATTTAGATTATTTTAATTTGATTTAAAACCAGTTATCCATACAGAAGTCAAGGCCGGACGGTCGCCCCACATGATGTTTTCACACTTCAGATGGCAGAAAATGGCCAATAGCAAACATGTTCTAAAAAATAAGAGTGGGCATGTGTGTAAGGGAGGTGTTAGACATACATGTTAGAATTTTATTCATTTTAGTGTTATTAATAGGTAAAAAGTTCAGTCGGACAAAAAAAGCAAGCGTCACGTCTTTGACCGAAACACGTGGGCATTGCAGCCAAATAAAAAGCATAAAAAATAGTCCTACACCAAACTGCAAGTCAGCCTACATGCTACTGGCACTATTATAAACACGTTCGGTTGCATTAAAAGCAAGCAGCTGACTTCTACTGAGTAGACTCTACAGAAATCAAGATCCAACTCAAGTGTTGCTTTACTGCTGACAAGCGTCATTGCAAAAGATGCCAATTAGCATACTTCCAAGTATCTGCACTTAGTTTTTAGCATCACAAAAGCAGTTTGGACATTTCTTTAGATGGTACATTGTAGGCTGTGTTTTACATCACTTCCCCATTCCTACCATTAAAATGGTCACCCTGTCTGTGGTTACAGATTTTGTGTTTCTTTCTGTTCAATGCTCCCTGTTTTGTACCACAGTATTGGGCAGCAGATGGAAATGACACAAGTATTAAAGACTTTTTTTGAAGTTAAACTGTTAAGTGTCAAAAGTAAGCACCTTTACAATACACTAGAAAAGTGTATCAATTGCTAGGCCTAAGTTTAGGCTTGAAGTGGACTATAGGAAACAGCCTACATTCTACACAAACCCTGAGTTGTGCTGCCGCAGTTTCCCAAAATTGAGCAACACTGCCATCTTGTGTCTGAATCTATCCCCCAAACATAACCTGTTGGTGTCAGATTCTTGTATTGACAACCTTATAGCCAAAAATAACAATTCTGCTTCTGCAAGGTCAAGAGTGAATATGATTGTGTATTTAATTAACTAATACTATTTATGCAGATTATAATGGCGCTAAATAATTATTTAAGATAGACAACACCACATATAGCCTATAAGAAATGCTGGCACGTGAGTGAAGTTTAAGCAATGGCCCTGGGTAAAAGATGACAGAGAAATGTATATGCTACCACAGCTACAATCTTTGATGGTACTACAACAACATCCTCCTCATATGATGCTCATTCAGGATATTGTGGGACGTGTCTTGGAAATGTTACAGACACAATGGAAGAAGCACATCAACTCACACAGAGACATTATGTGCAACTAGACAAGTGTTGCTTCCGTTTTGGGCGGCCTGGATGTAACAGCAACTTGAATACAATGTAGCTACGACCACATTTCTACATAAGTAGGCTAGGTCCTGTGAATTCGTCCACGCTACTTTGTGCACACATGGCATTTGATAGGCAACTGCATCCCGAAAATGGTAGGAGTGTCAGTCACTAACAACACAGAAGAGGGTCGTGTAATCACGAGGAATCATACGACTGACTATGATGCAGTCGAGTTATTATAAAGAATCCGTTAGACGACATTGTAACCAGTGTTGCTGTTCCCAAAGAACGAATTCCTCTGGTAAGAGTGGCAAAGCTGCCATGAAGAACTCCTTGGCTGCTTGTACGAGTGCAGCTCGGTTGCACATAGTAATTTTGTATTCAAGTGACGTCAAAAGCAGAAAGCCTCTTATAAAACTCCTTACAGTGCTAATGTGTGCAATGTGTAATGTGAGCTCAATATTTAGTATATAACCCCAAAGAATCTAAGACTACATCTCGTGCACAGCTCACTTGTCAAAACATACTCCAACAGATTCCCTGATTGACGCTCCCAACGCAGGACGCTCCCCTGTCGGCTCGCTCCCACTAGCCAGACTATCGGTCCCACCGCCATATAACGGAGCTAGTTATCTTTTTGATGTTAGTTTTTTGTTTCTAACCCTAACCCTAACCCTAACCCTAACCTTAAACCTAACCTTAACCCTAACCTTAACCCTAAACCTAACCCTAACCCTAAATTGCTTTTAGGCCTATGTGGCAGTGTATGATAATACGTGAAATATAATCGGGTGGGACTACACGTCCGGGAGTGATAGAAACACCTGGGACTACATGTCCGGGAGCGATCTCAGTTGGGAGTGTCCATCTACCACCGCTCCAACATACTCCAACAAAATCACTCACGTCTTTCGAAGTAGCTGCCTCTTCGATTCCGAGTAGGGCATAGAGGTCCATTTCCAAAATCTCTTTAGTCGCTTTACTCGCTGCCATGTTTTATTTACGTAATAACAATATCCAGTAAATAAAAGGTAAATAATATTAGCGCGTCCTCAACGTTTTGTTTTTCACCTTTCAACTCGGAAACAGTCACTTACTTCCTGTGAACGGCATGCTGGGAGATGTAGTTTTTAGCTGTAGAGGCGCTTTTTTCAATTAGGCTTATCCAGCCCAAGCCTACCACTTTTTTATTTCACAATTTTCATATTTCATATAGATATAACACAAGTAATATTTACGTAATTTAGGCCTAGATGCTATGTGCAATGTGGGCTTCATGAGAGTGAGCCGCTCCAACGAGTCCAGTCTAGGCCATGTTCCGTTTTTTTTTTGTCTTGCATCCATGCCTTTTTGACATAGGCCTACCATGACTCTTGCAATGTGACTATGCTCCATACATTTGTTCATTTCCCCACGTGCACCCATCATCATCGTGCTCACATACCCTACCCCCTGGTTGGGAATAGGCCTAACTGCTGCATTAGGTCAAGGTAGTATCCCACTTAATAATTTCATGGGTTCTATTAACATGTGGTCTTAATGTGAAATGTGCACATGTGGCAAAGACTGATTTCCACAAAACTACAGAGTCACTTGTTGAAGATAAGCTATTGCCCATGTTCTTTCCGCTGGGAGTGATGATAACGAGAATGCATCCGAGAGGCTGCAACTGAGCACAAGCCCAGGCATGCTCTGGAAACAGCCTACTCCAACAGCCCTTATTTGATTCTACTGTCAAGGTATCGAACCATTATTAGAGAGGGGAATGAGTGGAAACACACACACACACACACACACACACACACACACACACACACACACACACACACACACACACACACACACACACACACACACACACACACACACACAGGAGGGGACAAAGGGGTCACTTGTCCCAGGCCCAAAAGGGGGCCCAAAATTGGGTCCTCATTACATATTGGATTTGGGACCCTTTCAGATGTCTTTGTCCCGGGCCCTGCACACACACAAAGGCGCGTGCGCGCACACACACACACAGACACACACACACACACACACACACACACACACACACACACACACACACACACACACACACACACACACACACGCACACACACACACACACACACACACACACACACACCAGGGGTAGATTTACATTACATTCTAAAATCTACCAGTCACTCACAATTTTTACCAGTCACCATTTTTACCAGTTCATATTCAACCGTCCGTTCCAAACATTGTAATGCCAAGTAAGATCATTTTCAGATCAACACTTTTGTTTCAGAGGTCATAAATTTAGTTATTGTGATGCCAATAACTCTTTTCATTACCAATTTGCTTAAACCCTTGATGTTGAACGCTGCATATAATTTAGCGCCTGTAGAAAAAATTCACCCGTCAAGGTGACTGGTCGGTTGACATATTTCACCTGTCAAAGGCCAAATTCACCCGTCATTGGCAGGTGGACGGGTGCTTATTTCCATCCCTGACACACACACACACACGACACACACGTTCTTGCACTTCTGAATCAATGCCTGCTTCTTGTTAGTCCCTCCATGCTTCCATAACATTGAGAGTGTGTGTGTGTCGGTTGGTGTGTGCGACTACACCACTTTGGATAGCCTATTGCACCCCAAGAATTCTAAAGATGTAACACTAACACACTTAAAGACACAAGGCCTACTGTGCATGTACATGAAAGCAACCAGAGACGTGATTTCCCAAAAGTACAAAAAATGTTTTATTATTCACAGACAAATCGCATACAAAGTATATCTTTTTAAGAAACCATGGTACCAAAGTCAAGTAGGCCCTACTACAATTCACATGCTAAAGGGAAAAATTGTCAATGGGTTCCTGTCCCAGTCTGCCAACAGGGAGTCAGCACTGATCAACAATCTGCTGTGGTAATTATAATGAAGTCAATCTAGTCTAACGACACACACAATAAGTGCACCTTTTGTCTTTATCCAGTGGTACCAAATAACGCGTAGCCTCTTAGTACCGATGGGCCCGCTGGCAGGCCTGTTCACTCATTGCTGAAAAGACTCAACTACATCATAACAACATTGCCATGACCAGGGGTGTAGTGGGCGCGGTACGCGCAGGTACGCAGTCCACCCACTTCTCCTGAAGTGAGATTTTAAAAAAAAAAATCTCCTCCCCATGTTTGAATTAAAAAAGGAATGATCCCATAGCAGTATTGCAGGTGATTGACCAAACAGATGAAAACGGAGAAGCAATGACAGTAGATTAAGGACAGGTGGGGGGGGTTTGACATGATAAGTTGCCTAATTATTTGATGACGCGTGTACCCCCACTTTAAAATTCCCCACTACACCACTGGCCATGACTACCATACGAGAGCTTTAAGTAACAGATTAAGACTTGGTCATTACAAGTGTGGTGAAAGTTAAGTTATAACATAGGCTCTGCACAAAGGGGTTATAAAAGACAAAGGATCAATTCTGTTTCGTATGATATGTCTTTTTTTTTTTAAAGATATTTTTATGGCCTTTTTGGGCCTTTATTTCGACAGCAGGACAGTGAAGGTGCGACAGGAAGTGAGTGTGGAGAGAGATGGGGCAGGGTTGGGAAACGACTCCATCTGGACTCGGTCCCCATGGGCATACAAGCCCAAGTGTGGGGGGCTTAGAGTGCTGCGCCACAGCGCCCACCGTATAATATTTCTGAGAATTTTGTCTCACCAAATCTAGGTCTATTTCTGATGTTGAGCAGTTAAAATGTCATTGCATTCAGCATAATGTATAATGTAAGGTTATAATAATTGTTATTTCAACAACGAATATGGCAAGTGTTGTTCACCAATATTAGTTAGGCCTATGTGTCGTGGGAAAAGCTGTTTCCAAACCCTATACTGTTTTTTTTACTGTCACCAAAGGCAGCCATGTGTTGACAAGATGATCAAAGGAGCCACTTATCACTGAATGTGTCAGCCTCAGTAAGATGTGTATAGGTCTCTTTTCTATTGTTTCTTTGCCTCTGTCTTTGTTAATGATGCAAGCACGGCAGAATAATAAAACCTATGTGGCCAGGACAAAGCCCTGATGAAGACCAGTGCGGTCGAAACATGTTGGCTTTTTTAATCATGTTTTAGCCCTATGACAATAAAGGCTTTTTAATGGACTTCCTCTTTTTCACCTGGAGTTGCCTGGATTTTTCCCTTTTTTGAATTGAACTGATCCCCTTCATCCAAGAGCACCCAACAAATACACTTTAAGAAGATACTGCGACTTGTTTGAGCTACCTGCAATTTTGTGTTTTACTATGTGGCCTTATTGGCTTTCTTTGCCATGGAATATCAATGTGGGGGAAGAACATGAAGTAGATAGCTTACAAATAATAAAAAAGACACTGAGTGTTTCTCTTGGTTGAATGCTCTGTTTTATTGAACAGCGTTGATGACGCATCTGCATTCAGTGGGTGTTGATCTAAATCAGGGATAGGCAACTGTAATAGGCCGGGGGGGCATATGCGGCCCGCCTCCTCTCTCAGTGCAGCCCTTAGATAAAACATAATTAATAATGATGATAATAATGGTGACCAGATTGTTTTAATTCACTACTTAATCAATCAATTGTAATTGGCCAATAGAGAACACTTTTACAATACAACACAATAACACTTTATTGTCAGTTTTCACTGAAATTCATTTAGCATCCCTGAACAAGGCTCATGTAAGGGAGGACTATTCCTTCCAAATAACATTGGCAGTCAGTGAGCAAACAACTGCACCTCTAACTCTGCAGTCAGAGTGGTCATATGAAAAAAGTGAAGTGAAAGCCCAACTGGGAAACTCCAACTCCCATTGTCATTGTGACACAGCACTCCACAGCACACAAGTGTTCACTGCACACTGCACACAACAAAATTGCATTTATGCCTCACCCATGCAAGGGGGCAGCCCCCAATGCCGCCCCAAGGGAGCAATGCGGCGGGATGGTACCATGCTCAGGGTACCTCAGTCATGGAGGAGGATGGGGGAGAGCACTGGTTAATTACTCCCCCCACCAACCTGGCGGGTCAGGAGTCGAACCGGCAACCTTTGGGATACAAGTCTGACGCCCTAACCTATAGTGATGTCAACAATGATCGATTCAGCGATCCGAATCGATGCGGGGCATGGATGATCCAGAATCGATCCGGCAAGTTCCAGAATCGATCCGGCAATTTTTTTAAGTTTCAATTACTTCCATGGATATTTCGGGAGCAAATGAATGTTAAATTAAATAAAAGCACTTCAAAACATTGCAAGACAGATACAGACTAATACAGAAAACAGCCAATAAATTGTTGCTCAGTATCTGACTACTTGTATTGCCTCATCATGACTGATTAAACATTTTGCTTTGCTTTCAGTAGAAATGTAATGCATTGTTATGCATTGTAGAATTGAATCGAATCGGATCGAATCGAATCGAATCGCTACCTCCCGAATCGTGATCGAATCGGATCGTGAGGGCAGTGCCGATCCACACCACTACTAACCTAATGACTGCCCATGGTCCTCCAATGGTGGCAATGAAAAAAATGTGGCAGTCCTTACCAAAGTTGCCCATGCCTGATCTTAACAATGAAAACCTCAATGAGCCAAAACAAAAACAACAAACATTATTACATTACATTGCATTTGGCAGACGATTTATAACCAAAGCGACTTTCAAAAGAGGACATAATCAAGCCAACATCACAAGCAAATACAAAGTGCACAGGAAATATACAGAACAACAAGAGCAGTAGCAAAGAGGGGATAGTTTTTGTTTTTTTAAGAGTAAATTAAGAGTAAATCATGAGTAAACACACACAAACACACACACACACACACACACACACACACACACACACACACACACACACACACACACACACACACACACACACACACACACACACACACACACACACACAAACTAAACTAGACATCATGTCAAGAGGCTGCCCTGGGGCTAGGCCAGCTCAAGCATTAGTCTAGTAGATACTCTCGAAAGAGGAAGGTCTTTACTTGTTTCTTGAAGGCTGCAAGAGATGTGCTTAGTCTTGCTGCCTCCGGGAGACCGTTCCACCACTTGGGTACAACAACTGAGAACAAACTTGAATGGGAGTACCTAGAGCGACTGGATGGCAGAACCACATGAGCGCTGGATGAGCGCAGTTGTGCTGGATGAGCGCAGTTCTCTTCCAGTAACATAAGGCATTAGTAGGTCCTTCAGATATGCTGGGGCTGTTCCTGTGATCGTTTTGTAGGCAAGGGTCAATGCCTTGTGCTTGATCCGGGCGGCAATCGGTAGCCAGTGCAACTCAATAAATAACAAACAAGTCTTCCTCAAGATTTACTGCCACTTTATGTCAAAACTGCTCCTGTGTAAATCAGTTTGTCATGCAAGCCCACTTGTTTTCTATTCTATGGTAATTAAGTTTCTAAGACCCTATAATACTCTTAGGCCCACCACACCCGTTCTACATTTGATTAGTGACATTCTGATAGACTACAGTAAGCCTATTTGGGTTTGTTTGCTTCCCGAGTCAAGTCACGTAACTGGATTAGTGGACAGAGATCTCATTGTGGAACCCTTATAATTCTCTGAAGAACCTAAAAGTTCTGGGAAGAATGCAGTTTTCCTTGGGAGAACCTTTATGGGTTCTTCCTTAGCTGTAATCAAAGGGTTCCTTAAAGAAACATTGAGTTTCTCTGAGGAACTTTCATGAAAATCTGAGGGTTCTTTCAGCTCCTCCAAATTGAGACAAACATGTACTTGGGTGAATTTTTAATTTTTATAGTAGGCCTATATTTAGCCTATAATTTAATTTAATAATTTTACGTGTCAAATCAGATGTCCTCATTCTCTGCAGATAAGTTCATTTCACTTTAATTTGTATGCATGCATACAGAAATAATAATGCATTCTGTGCAGAATGTCCATTTTCATCGAGTACAATCATCATAATCAGGCTATTCATGAATGCTACATCTTCAGGGGCCAAGGCATACTCTTGTAATGGCAACTCACTCACAACAGATGGAAGAGAAATGCATCTCTACTATCAGCACTACAAGACTGCCTGAAGGTGACATTCTTTGGAAATGTGTCCAGCTGTGTGTGAGTGTGTCCAATACGAAGAACCGACTGATCTGCTGTTGGTGATATCCCTTGGCGTCAGAAGGGCTTGTGCAAGCAGATTCGCTTCTCTTATCACAGGTTTGATTTCTGGGCGGTGGACGACCTGTGTCCAGTCCAAGTGGATATGCATGGAGCAGGGAGAGGGAGGGAGGGGTTATTTCAGTAGCAGCAGCAGCATCCTCCTACCCATGTGTAAACTCCAGGGGAGCTGAAACGTTATCGTCACTCTCCGGCGATAGTGTGACTGTGCGTTTGTCAGGAGCCGCGCTTTGAAGAAAAGTGACTAGAGAAACAGACTTGCCGATAGATTTTAGCCTACTTAAATGGGACATTTCCAGAGATCTGCGATGGAATAACAGCAGGTAAAATGCGAAGTGTCCTACAGCACTTATCGACTAAAACACTTATGGTTTGAAGCCATTTGGTAAAAAACTGATCTGTCAAATGTGTGTGCATGCTCTATCATCGGTGTTTATGCTGTCATTGGGTCTGTGTCCACTCGCCATATTTAGATGATATAGCCTATCCTCCTACAGATTTATTTTATGCCTGCCCGGCAAGCCGTGGAACCGTTATAGCATTTCTTCAGGTGTAATAATTCGGTTAAACGGATGGATTATGATCGCGCAATAACGAGGTTCCATGCATCAGCCAATTGCTTGCATGCAGTTGTGTATGGGATGTGGAAGGATAGAGTTACAACTAGAACTCTGCATAAAATAACCGACCGTCGTTTGTGGAGCGCCAGGCGCTCCGTGTAGGCAATGCTGAAGTGGAGGCAAGCTGTGTCAATCTCTTGTTTGCCCTCCATCCAAGAGGGACACCTCGGAAAATCACTTGGTCTCAGGCGTGCCATTCTCTGTTCGGGAAGCACTAAACGCATCCTTTACAAATTGTGTTCGGTTCAATTATGCCAGATTTCGATGGGAAAAGAAGAAAACATGCGCATTACACATGGATATTTCTGTCCGCACAATCCCGTATTCTTTCACAGGACGAGCGTGGGCAGTGGAGTGACCGCGGGACCCCATCTGAAACTCATCGCCCACGTTTGTTCACTCAAATGACAATAGTTAAAATCAAAACACTCGTTATGCAATCGGTTGCAAAATGTGTTTTGCTTCCCTGTGAACCGGCACATGGATGCGCAATCCTGTCACACATGGCATGGTGCACAGAGTCCCTTAACATGTGATGTCATTTCGTTTTACATGTTCTGCATTTTGCACATTTGTTGATCAGTGGTGCTGGCTGAAACAAGAGGGAGCAAAGCCCAAGATGCATAGGCTGCCAGTGGTTGTTGTTATGTTGGTGCAGAGAGAAATAATAGCAAAAGAACGTGTATTTTCAAGTGATTTTGATGGGACTGCCATTTGTGGGTGAAGTAACAGTGATTCTCTACCATAGGCCCACGTCCACCTATCATTTCTGTCTGAGCGGGTGAAGTGGAAACCTGTTGAATTAGACATGAATAAAATATGTGGCATTTACATTGTGTCTGTGAACTGGCCAAACCATAGGGGCCTATGACTTAAGTCTTTCCAAAAACAGCACGCTTTAAACAGTATGCAGTGTAACATTAGCTGTCTTGCAATGTTACTGCGCACCATGGCCACATGAGGACAGGATGGTGGATAATGGTCAACACCAACGGAAAGTGAAAATGCCTTTCTGTCATCAGATCAAAGGCTTCCTGGAAGAAGGCCGGATTCTGTTATGCCTGTGCCAAGTCATACAATCCAGTGGAAAGTTCCAAAAATTACTGAGTGAGGGGAGTTCCACAAGCACGCCATCTTACAGCAAGAGAGTTTACATCTGCCTGGACACTCATCACAGGCAAATGTTCAATCACTTCAACATGATCTTTACATGTTCAGCTTTACATGGACTGGTGGTACAGGCTTAAAAGGACGCCGCCAGAATTCCCAGCATTTGACAATATATTGTGTTTTCCTTTTGTCTTGTCTAATTGAGGCTGCGTCCCTAGAGAGTATGTCCCACAGTAGATAGGGCAAACTATGACTATGGGCAAATTCTTGGGAGCGGGCTAGGAAGGGTGGGAGCGAGGGAGTGTTCCAATCGAGGTCAAGATATTAAAGATATGGTTTATAGGGAATGTTCAGAAATAGCAAACAAACTCTGTGTCTATGTTTGCTCCTTACACTCGGGAGGAGCCTTTTTTTTCGTAATTTATTTGAATTGGAAACAGCTGTTGTTGCTGGTGCTCTGCTAGAAAATTATAATAGTCTTGGGCTGTATCCAAAATCTTCTCTTGCTCCCTGCATAGTTCGCGACAACATGAGAGGCACAAGTTGTGTTGTTTTGTTCCCGGAATTAAGTTTGCACTAAGCTTGCACTAAGACCGCACTGAATGAGTCTCCATCTCGGATTGAGCCTAAAAAATTGGTTCTGTCAGAATGTTTTTTAACGAGAAAAGGGTAGCCTAATCCGTGTCCAAGAAGCTTAGTTTATAAGAGTTATCAAGACAGAGGGAACCAAAAAAGGAAATGTAAACAACAGAAACAATAGCACTTGTTTGGGGGTGGCTTATTTCCTGAGTCAGGAATTGTCTTTCCTTCCTGCAGTCCAGCCCATGCATGACCTCTTGCTGGAAATCGAAAGTCTGAAACTCAGCTGCGGACATTTATACAAATAGTTTAGATTCCACGGCTCCTCCTTCAGAGCCATGGCTGTATATAATAAGTGCTTTATAAGATCTATCTGTAAATACATGTTCTAAACAGTCCGATAACATGTTATTCACACAGTTGGAGAGT
>NC_085875.1:13111140-13216140 GCF_034702125.1 Engraulis encrasicolus
CACCAAAATCACATCAGTGGTGCTGAATGTGTGAAAGTGTGAAACCCAATTGTGGAGTCACGTTGCTGATCTGTATGAGCTATAACCGCATTAGAAAGTTCTGTTTGTTTGGAGAAGTGGATGTTTGGAGGTACTTTCATGTCAGGTTGGAGTACTATAGGTTGAGTTACTTCCCTTTAGGGAAACATTTTGGGGAAATTATTGAACTTATATGGCTGCACTGTGGAACCGCATAGAACACTGTTTACACTGTGGTAACTTGTTGCTGTCCAGTCCAGTGTTTATGTGAGAACTAATTGCTTATGCTATTTTCCTGATGTGTGAGTCATAGAAGTTTACTTGTGTGCAACTGAATTTCTGAGTAGCCCTTCAAAGACGGCTTCATCTCTTCAGCTAGGTCTCTTGATTTATAATCCATGGTGTGGGAAGCAGAAGGCATTCATCTCTGGTGGAGAGGGGGCCTGTTAGGCATTCAGACCATCTGAAGGGGGGAATGATGGAAAAAGTTTGAGAACCACTGTGTTAGGCCAAGCACTTCCACCACTACCCTCACAATATCCTCAATTGTGAGTTCCTCAAGTGTCTAACAACAAATAAAAAATGACCAGATGTAATTCATAGTGCAAGAATGGTGGTGAGTGCAGGAAACAGCACATACCGGTATACATTTAGTAGACCAGGGTTTCCCAAACTGGGGTGCGTGCACCCCTAGGGGTGCGTGGCCTGCCATAAGGGGGTGCGCGAGCTGAATAGAACAATGGCGGATATGTGTGTTTATAAACAGCATTAATGAACAATAAGTAGTTTTTAAATTGTATGGTGAATTGTATGCTGGAAGGGTTTATTGGAAGTGTAATTCATAGTGTAATTTATTTTGTTATGCAACAAGTTCCATTGTATTGATAGCAGAAAAAACTTTGGATTTATTGGGAATCCGGATTCTCAAAAATGACTGCATAATGTGCGGTGATTTGCTATCCCATAGCGCAAACATACGTTTAGGGGGTGCGTGAACCGCATTAATATGTACAAGAGGGTTTGCAGGGAAAACGTTTGGGAACCACTGTAGTAGACAATTGCTAGTGATAGATTAAATACAGTAGAGTAGCCCCATAATGCACGCTGGTCCACCAGTGGAACGCTGTCATAGTCATTTAAAAAGTTAACCACCATGCTACTACACAACTATGACACAACACAGGGCCTTTAGTAATGCAGTACGACTAGGCCGTTGCCATTTTGGTAGTGGCGAATTTATAACGTTGTGTCTTAAAGGACCAGTTCAGTCAATTTCAATATGCTGTTGTATTGCTCACGCTACCCTTGACTTGTCAGTACCCGGTGGTGCCACATTTTTCGGCTAAGCCCTTCCTGAGATATGAGCTATTCTAATGGGGGCAGCGTTTGTTTACATTTTTTTTTTTTAAATAACATAGGCCTACTCCAAATATTTTCCCAAAAGGTACCGCTGATGTAGGGCTATAGGAAAATGTTACTACTGAATTGCAGCCAAATGGTTAAAGAGCATAATGTTGGTATTAAGCTTTTTCAGGTTCAAACCCTGTTTCCTGTAATCAGCAAATCTCCAGCATTTTCAATCCACAGCTGAGGTTCGTAAACCCTGCATTGCTCCAAGGCCCTTACTGTTCTATGTATCACTCTGCATTCACAGCACGTCAGCTAAATTGAAATGAAATGAAATCGAGCTTTTATGGCAATGGCCACTCAGTCATTTCCTGCTTCTGCAGCGAATTAACTAATGCACCACCTCATCCCCGGCCTACACTCAGAGAAATGGAAGTGCTAAGTGAGAGAAGGAATATCACTAGAGCACCTCAGATGTGGAAGATTAAATTTGTACTTTTATTTAGAGTAGTCCAGACTCAACGTTTCAACGTTCACAGGTCTTCATCAGAGTCGAGTTTAAATTCGGTCCTTTTCTCGTGATGCACCTGATAGAAAGGAAGAGGAGCGTAGAGCAGTGGTTCTTAACCTGGGGTGCGGGCACCCCCTGGGGGTGCACGAGAGATTTCAGGGGGTGCACAAATTTTGTCTTGTTTTGAAGTTTTGACCAAAAGTCTCAAGCAAGATCATTGTAAATAAACACTTAAATCTTTTTTAGTGCGTATACAAGAGAAGTTTGGGTTGGGGGTGCGCCGCGCGGCTTGTCTTGGGCACAGGTGAGGGGGTGCACTAAGAAAAAAAAGGTTAAGAACCACTGGCGCAGAGTATACAAAGGGTTTCGTTGCAAAAATCTCCATTTTGTAGAATGTTGGGAAATTTACATTTTGCATTGGGTATTCAATTGCATTGCATTGCAAAATGCATTTGATAGGTTTAAAAAGTATGTTCCCAAAATATTTGATCGGCAAGAATTCACTCAAAAGCGATATGACCTCTGAACAGTCATTTCCAATAATAAAAAAGTCAAAAATGGTGGATATACGCCATTTTGCATGAAACCCTTTATACCTTACTTTTCTAAATGGAAAAAAACTATTCTGCATACCTCAGCTAGTTGCACCCGCTGTGTCTTTTCGGAGAACCTTATATGATACTCACAAATGATTAATTGGTGTATTGATCTGGAAAAGGGTTTTGTACGAGGTATCATTTTGTACCCCATAGACCACTTCATTGTACCTTACATGTACTACATATTAATAAGTAATTGCATAATTGTTCTGAAAAAAGGTACCACCAGTGCGACAACAGTGGGGACAGGGTAGTGCTTCTATTTCGCTGTGTTTATAGTAGAGATGCACCAGATCCTGATTTTTAGGATCCTGGCGGATACTGGATCCGTTGCTTAAGATCCTGCCGGATCCGGAACCGGATACCGGATCCTACGAAAGGGTTGAAACACATAGCCAACTCGCACACGTGGACCTTTTTATTACGTTGGCGCAAACTATTTTTAAGACTCATTGGCTTACTGCCACACTGCCTTCCACGGCCGCTTCCAAAGGGTTTTCACTCCATGCAGCGATTGGGGTTGTGAAAGACTGACTGAAAAGCGCTACGTAAAAAGTAGAGATGCCCCAGATCCTGATTTTTAGGTAACTGCCGGATACCGGATCCACTGCTTAAGATCCTGCCGGATCCGGATAGTCTGAAAAACCCTATTATCCTGCCGGATCCGGAACCGGATCTTGGATCCTGCAGTTTATAGCGAACTATGAAACTGGTACATAATATCCAGAGGTCATGGGATCATTTGGGACACCAGAAATGTGTGTGTCAGCAGGGTGAACAGCATCTCTGTAATGCCATTTGCTCTCTTTATATTGCGGGCCTCTTGTACTCTGGTGCTGCTCCAAAAAGATACAAAAAAACAACCAACCTGAAACTGAAAACCAAATGTTTTTTTCATCTCTCGTCTGGGTGTTATTGCACTGCGGAGCATTTAATGGATCACCATCCAAGTGTCCGCTGCTGTCCTTTTTTCTGTGTGTTCTGTGTATTTTATGTTTGTGTGTGTGTGTGTGTGTGTGTGTGTGTGTGTGTGTGTGTGTGTGTGTGTGTGTGTGTGTGTGTGTGTGTGCGTGCGTGCGTGCGTGCGTACTTGCTCGCATGTGTGTGTGTGTGTGTGTGTGTGTGTGTGTGTGTGTGTGTGTGTGTGTGTGTGTGTGTGTGTGTGTGTGTGTGTGTGTGTGTGTGTGTGTGTGTGTGTGCACGTGCATGTGTGTGTGCTTTTTGTTTGTATTCATGACCCATTTCCCTGGCACACCTGTGGCCGTGGCACACCTGAGTAATCACAGTCCTCTTCACATCCTTCACTAAAAGAATTGAATTGAATCGCAGCGGTCCAGTCTACTCCAGTTAATGACTTTTCAATAGCACAACAAAACACACAAACAGGATTGTGTGTGTGTGTGTGTGTGTGTGTGTGTGTGTGTGTGTGTGTGTGTGTGTGTGTGTGTGTGTGTGTGTGTGTGTGTGTGTGTGTGTGTTTGGGAGAGAGAGAGAGAGAGAGAGAGAGAGAGAGAGAAAACGAGAGAACGAGAGAACGAGAGAACGAGAGAACGAGAGAGAGCCTAAATGAAGGACTTTAAAGCTGATGACGTCATGGAGAGGACCCAGAGAAACCTTTTCTTGCTGGACACAGAGAGAGTATCATTACGCGTTAGTGTGTAGAGCAGTGATTCGCAAAGTGTGGTCCGGGGACCATAAGTGGTCCGCGACAGAGCTCAGGTGGTCCGCGAGGGGATTTCTACTTTTCCAACACAAGCGAGCAGTAGGCTATATTTATAACATTATTAAAAAGCTAAAGATAGATGAAGTCTCATTTTCAGTACAATAAGACAGGCTGGTAAATGTGAATAAAAATTAAGTGATCTGCATCGAGAATTAGCAGTGTCAAATTACCTCCCGTCAACTGTCAATTCAGTTGACAGGTGGTCTCTGAACATTTTTGGGGGGACAAAGTGGTCCTCGGTCTGTAAATGTTTGAGAAACACTGGTGTAGAGAATAGAGAAAGATAGAGGAAGGATAACCTCAAACACTAACAAGCACAAAGCACTCTTGGCATGACCAGTGCTAGATGAATGTGATGTTGCGCTGTGTGTATTTATTGCACAGTGTGTGTATGACAACGTGTGATGTTAGCACCCCCTGCAGGCAGCTCTTACACACCACGGATGACAAACAATCAGACAGACAAACAGGCAGACAGACAGATAGACAGACAGACAAACAGACAGGGTTATTATACTACCTGGCTCGACCCCCTCCGCTGACATATTCCATCACCTTTCATAGACTTAGACTTTGCGCAATCTATTTACGTCTGTATGTTTGCCGTGTCTTTTGTCTGTATGTATGGGATTGTGTGTAATTTCATTGGACTTGCAATGTATATTGCCTTGCAATGTACAGTATAGTACAGTATGTCTCGTAATGTATATGTGTATCTGCATCTTGTATGATGTGTAAACAACTATATGACATTCCTTCAAGATAATAAAAAAATCCCTACTCTACATCCCTCTCAGCAGACCCATCACCTTCATCATCACCTCCACCACCACCACCACCACCACCACTATGGCGACTCGTTCGGACAGTGGCCGGCGTAAGTGGGCGGCAGTACGCGGCCGGCTTGGCTCCTCCCAGGATTCTGACTCCTCCTCCTCCTCGTCCTCTCAGGAGGCCAACCTGGAGAGCGCAGACCCCGAGCTATGCATACGCCTGCTCCAGGTATTACTGTTTATTATTATATTATATTATATTTAATATTATATTATTGCACATTATATTATATTATATTATATTATATTATATTATATTATATTATATTATATTATATTATATTATGTTATATTATATTATATTATATTATATTATGTAATGTATTTAATCATTTATGACATTATACTATTATTATTGTTCATGGAGCATGTTTTGCTGCAACCACACATGTGACCATGGCTGACTTGCATGCAATATGGTGAGATTCAGGTGGAGTTCAAACCTGTCACCCTCCAAGTCCCTACTAAACCATTTGGCCACAGCTGCTCTGCTCTGCTGCGGCAACACTCTCTCTCACTATGTTTACATGAGACATTTAATTCTGAATTAACTCACTTTAATTCTGAATAAAGATTAATTGAAAACATCATGTAAACACTTCACAATTCGGAATTAAATGAAAGATCCATGTAAATTCGACCGAACTATTTCAATCGGAAAAATTAATGCGGAATTAAAAACGTCATGTAACCATAGCCTCTGTTAAACTAACCATGTGGCCATGTCTGCAATGCCTTCCTCCTCCCACAGGTGCCCACAGTGGTGAACTACTCGGGCCTGAAGAAGCGTCTGGAGGGCAGCGACCGCGCCTGGATGGTTCAGTTCCTGGAGCTGAGCGGCCTGGACCTGCTGCTGGAGGCCCTGGACCGCCTGTCGGGGCGCGGCTGCTCGCGCATCGCAGACGCCCTCCTGCAGCTCACCTGCGTCAACTGCGTGCGCGCCGTCCTGAACTCGTCCAGCGGGATCCACTTCATCATCGAGAACGAGGGCTACGTGCGCAAGCTGTCTCAGGGTGAGATGCGTTATTATACAGTATTATGTCAGCCCACCGGGGGAAATGTCCAGTATGCCAGATTACCATTCCAGCCCTGTGTTGGTAGACATACCCCAGCAAGTGGTCTGTGTGAATCAGTTGTGTATTTTGAGTTTTGTATTATACACCACAGATCAACACTGGCACAGGGTTCAGTTCAGCTAAAAGTTTATTTTCATGAATCAGGGGTCCGTTTCTCGAAAGCGTCTTTGCTATCATCGTTAGCAAAGTCCTTCGTATGAGCGACTCAACTCTCTCTTGACAGCGACGCTCACCACTAAATCCAAGGGAACGGTAAGGCGGTCTTAAGACGGCCTTAAGGCTGTTAGCAACGACAATAATCGAGAGACGGACCCCAGTTCTTTTTGTGTTTATTATTAAATTACATACTTTTTTCATTAAAGTCGTCTACTTGGCTGAGGCGGACGCCACAGGTTCCGAATGTCCTGCCATATACATAGTACTTATCAAAGCTCCTTAAGCCATTTTGTCCTAAGCCCTTTTTGGGAAAGGGTGCCCTCTGCCTATTAAATCCTAAATATCTCAGCCTCCGAAGCACATACAAACATGACATGAGTTACATTTAAAAGCCAAGACCCTTCTCTTGCATGATAATGTGTTAATTCAGCTCTAACATACCCACATATTTAACAGCTCAAATCTCAAAATCCTGAAAGCAGCGTATATGTGTCTCCAGGACACAATGGGTTAATTGAACCATGGTCTTGAAGCTCAACTCTGTATTAAGAGCCCAGGAACAAGGAATTTACTGGACGCTTTGCGTTTTATATTCTCGGATCGAATGTATGTTAGTTGTTGGCCTTGTAGTATACTTAGAGAGTAACCTTCTCAGAGCTGAGTTCAGCTGACAAGGCTTTTTGTCATTACGTACACGTAGCTATTTTGTGTTCAAATGAAATATCCCTTGTTTGCTTTGCTGAATTAATAGTTAGTCTCTAGGACTAGCACAGGCCTGTTCACAAATAGCACTCATCTGTATTGGGAAATGATATCAGAGTCAAGTGGAAAAATCTCCCAAATATCTTCTACTTTTGTGATAGAGCAGTAGATCCAAAGGGTAATGGAGATGAATGGGTAATTGCCAGGTCCTGAGAGAGAGAAAGCGAGAGAGAGAGATGGGGGGGGTTGTAGAGATGCGCAGTCAGAGAGAGTAAGCAGGGAAGCGGTAGAGTGATAAGATTAGTGTTTGTCAACGGGGGCTTTACAGGAGCCTTAGGGGGTGTTGAGAAAGATATCGCTGGGGGGCGGGGGGCGTTCTTCTTAGTTGCCATTGAGGGACATTAGTCCATTTTATTTCGTAATACTAAGAGGGTGTTGGGAGGCTTATAATGAGGTCCAGGGGGGGCGTTTATTCAAAAAAGTTAAGAACCACTGGATTAGATGAAGGTCATATTCCATATTTATTTTTTGAGAAAAAGGTTTGCACACGCCTTTGGATTTTTTTCTTCTTTAAATTATTTTTTCTTCTTTTTATTCATTCATTCAATGGCAATGACGTTTCGACCTCTCGGTCTTCCTCAGATTCCGAGAGGTCGAAACGTCATTGCCATTGAATGAATTAATAAAAAGAAGAAAAATAATTCAAAGAAGAAAAAAAATCCAAAGGAGTGTGCGAACCTTTTTTCAAACAATACGTAATCTTTTTTGTTCAGCACCAGGGATTGTGCACAAGTACCTCTCTACAAGCATATTCCCATCACAATAATGTGTCACCATGACTCATCCCAAAACAACATTCACTTCATAGTGCTCTACTGTATATAGGAAACAAAACAATAAAACTCACAGCGTACATATGTTTGGAACAATGTAGGCAACCAGTGAACATTTTGGTCAGAGTAAGTCTTGGACTACGCTTGGATTACACTGTATAATTCAAAGATAGCCTATCTTCCGTAACAGTTACTTCCAGTTACTGGGACCTCAGTAAGCCATAGCCACAGTCATAAATGTAGGCAAGACAGGGGACACAGGCCTACGAACCATTGAGAGTAAATAGAATGGAGGCCAAAATTCTATTTCATTGTTGAAGCCAAGTTGGAGCCAAGGTTGGACCCAAAAAGACCAAAAAATGGCCAAATCCCATTCATTCCTATGAGAGACATAAAACCCTGTATCTCCCTTAAATGCCACTCCAGGGGGATCATTTTTCGCTCAACTAGTAGGTCCCCTTGCTCTCCAACTTACCAGGGTGGTGATTTTTTGTGGTGATGTTTTATTTTAGAGAGATATTAAAAGTTAAATTGACCAATGAGCATCAGAACATGGTTTGATTGACCGTTAGAAGTCTTGTTGTTGTCCAATCAGCACCTGCGTTTGGCGTTGCTAAGGTGGAATGTAAGTTGGAATGTTCCCAAATCTGGCTTCAAAGCGTTGAATGGCAAATAGCGTTGATTTGGCGTCCATTCTATTTACTGTCAATGCTACGAACAGACATAGGTATGTCTGTACATACATACATACATACATACATACATACATACAAGCAGACAGACAGACAGACAGACAGACAGACAGACAGACAGACAGACAGACAGACAGACAGACATACAGTACATATATAGGCCTACATATACATGCATACCTGCTCAGGACGCAGATCACAGCTGAGCAGGAAGGAATCACATAAAGCTCTTGTGGACAATGAGTCACTCAATGGTAGGGTATAGCCCATCTTCCTACCACCTTATCGTACGGTGTGCAAAGTTCACTGCAGACATCCCAAAAATCTTTCTTCTGTCACACTTACGCACACAGACCACATGATCTTTAAGTAAATAGACATGTAAGTAGAAAAAAACAGCAAACAAACAAAGACAGAGGGGAGTCTGTGAAGCTGTGAAGCACAAAGTTAGTCAGACTATTATCGGAGACTGTTCTTCAGAAGCGATGACATGGGTAGTGATGATGACGACCTGGTAATTCCAATTCCATGATGGTTTCAGTGGTTTTCTTCCAGTTTACTTTTCGTTTGATTTAGGATTTAATTGTTACAAAGTGTCTTGTTGTAGACTGTCTTCTGCAGTGGTAATGGCCTGTGAATAGCGCTAATAGATGGTTTTAGTGGTCATTTGAAGTGGTTTGGGTGCTTTTAATGTAAAATACTGTATACATTATTCTTATGATGATGACGACGATGATGATAATGAAACGGTGTTTTCATCGTAGTGCACACTCTAGTTCGTAGAGTGCTGTTCGAGTTCTTACTATGTTATGTTTGCACCTGGACACGTCAACACCAAGAAGCAGATGTCTAATGACATTTTAGCTCTCCAAGTGCTATTCTAGGTCTTATGGCTTGTTCTTTTGAAACTCGATTGTCGGAAACTCTGGCTTCCGCCTCGGAAAAGTGCAATAGAACGGGTACTCAAATTGGGGTTCCGAAACACCAACTCGGAGCGCATCGGTGTACTCTGAGCTCGTTTAACATTAGTGTTTTCAGACGTTTGTATTGTCCCCAGCTGTTTCAATAGAACGCATTTACAACGGTTGTCGGGAGAACAACCTCGGATCTTCCGACGGCCGAGTTTCAAAAGAATGAGCCATTATTATTCTTATTATTCTGGTGTGTTTGCAGCTCTGGACACCTCCAACACCATGGTGAAGAAGCAGGTGTTTGAGCTGCTGGCTGCCCTCAGCATGTTCTCCCCGGACGGCTACCGCCAGGCTCTGGACGCCCTGGACCACTACAAGGCAAGTGGAGGTTTTTTAGTGCCTTTATGGCGATAGAACAACAGGAGACTGCAACCTTTTCTTTTAAGGCAAGGCGGTTTTTTAGGCTCTGTAGCAGGGCTGAAAATGAATCTCATATTTGGAATGTGATCATGTATTTTAACTCTCTAGATTCTAGAATTTGGATTACAAAGCTCCAACCTCTAAAATCAAGCCTGACATGTGTCAATCCTAAATTCACGTCATGTCAGTCCCTGCAATGTGAAAAGAAAAAGAAAACAACAAGAAAGAAGAAAAATTGACTGCGATCCATTTCCTATTACTCAATCCTAAATTCAGGAAGCAAAAAAACAATCCACCTAACACAGTCCTGTGACTTTACTGAATAACCAGTCTAATACTGCTCATTAGTGGGCCTATCGTCATCTGATCTGATTCTGAGCTAGATTTGCATCACATTTCTGGCAGCTATTTTACTCTCAGGAGCCTGATCATCTCTTGTGTGCAGGGTGTGAAGACGCAGCAGTACCGCTTCAGCGTGATTATGAATGAGCTGCAGTCCGCGGATAACGTGCCCTACATGGTCACGCTCCTCAGTGTCATCAACGCTCTCATCTTCGCCACCGAAGACCTGCGGCAGAGGGACAAGATGCGCAAGGAGTTCATAGGTACAGTACAGTGTGTGTGTGTGTGTGTGAGCGAGAGAGAGTGAGAGAGAGAGAGAGGTTCCATTGGTCCATTGTTTCCTGGTTCTATTATGGTCCCTCTTTAGGCAGACCTAGGCAGACCTAAGGACTGTTCTATTCATTGTAGGAGCATTATGACATGGCCCTTTAGGCAGACCGGAACCTGGTCGCGTTAGGTGCCCATAGAAACCTATTATGTTGGCATATCTCTATATACTTACAATACTTAAAGAATCTCTGGTACAGTGGCGGAACAATTACATACATGACCCCATGGGGCAAGGCACTGATAGGGCCCCCCATACGGGCTGCCAAGGTCACAATAGGGGCCCCGCATCTAATACAGGAGGGTCCTGGGCCCCAGGGCAAATGCCCTGCTGGCCCCCCCTATACTGTAGCTCCGCCCCTGGTACAGTAAACATAGACGTATACTGTGTGTGTACGGTAGGCCGATGGCAGTAAGGCCATGTGACTCATTGAAATACTGGGAAGCTGGCTCGCTGTGGCTGTGGCAACCCTTCATCATTGATCTTTGTGTGTGTGTGTGTGTGTGTGTGTGTGTGTGTGTGTGTGTGTGTGTGTGTGTGTGTGTGTGTGTGTGTGTGTGTGTGTGTGTGTGTGTGTGTGTGTGTGTGTGTGTGCGCACGTGTGTGTGTGCCTGTATGAGAGAATGAGAGAGAGAGAGAGAGAGAGAGAGAGAGAGAGAGAGAGAGAGAGAGAGAGAGAGAGAGAGAGTGTGTGTGTATGTGTGTGTGTGTGTGTATGTGTGTGTGTGTGTGTGTGTGTGTGTGTGTGTGTGTGTGTGTGTGTGTGTGTGTGTGTGTGTGTGTGTGTGTGTGTGTGTGTGTGTGTGTGTGTGTGTGTGTAACTGAGGTCGGCTTGCACTAGTTTGCCACTTGGGACTATTGTATGTGCAACCTACCAGTTCACGCTCCAGTTCCACATGGGAGACATAGAGCACTGAGCTAAAGGTCCAGACCGATAGCGATAGCTTAGTGCTACGTTACAGACCTCTATGCATGTGAATCCCAGTCACCTGGGAGATGAAGAGAAGAGACACACAAATGCACATAATAATAATAATAATAATAATAATAATAATAATAATAATAGCAATAATAATAATTTATTGTTTAAAGTGCAGTATCACCATACAACATGGTCTCAAAACACTGTTTGAGTTTGTACACGTCCACCCACACACGCGCGCGCTCGCACACACGTGTAACGGAGGACAACTAGCAGAGTTCAAGCGGTATGTAGGCTTAAGTAAAACCTCCCTTCCACAGCCTCTAACTCAGGGCTAGGGGAACCTCTGTCTCGAGGACCATTTGCGGCCCTTGAGGTCGTTTTATCCGGCCCCCGATATGATTTTAATGTTATGCCGCTTCACATGAAATATGACATATTTTGTAAAGGAATATTAGAAATTACATTTGCAATATTCAGGGGTCCTAGAGAAGGTTGGGGCCAGTGGTGTAGTCTACTTTTTGTGGAGGGTATACTGTAGGCCTGTATTTGAGCATTTTTTTTTAAGTGGGTATACTGTATATATTTGTGCTATTCTAAATAATGGATCAATCCATTTTAAGTGGGTATACTGGTTTGTGTTCATAATACGGCCCTCTGAGGACCTTTACGGCCCTCGGATGAATTTGAAGTGGCCCCTCAAGTGAAAAAGGTTCCTCACCCCTGCTCTAACTTGTGAGATAGACCGAAGAATCAGTTGACATCTTTGACAGTTGGACCTCTGGGATGTATACACCTGATTAGTGGTGTGTCTCTTCTCTGAGACTCTTTCTCTCTTCAAACTTGAGGAAAAGAATTTCAAGATAACTTGCCATTGTTATCAGTGCTGTGTGACTCAGTGGAGGAACGGACAGCACGTCATATTTTCTTTTTTGTCGACCACAAACGTGGGCTAAATACATTTCTTCTGTGGAATGCAATTAAAAAGGAAAAATCTGAGAGTGCTGCCCTTGAATTCTCCTTCCATTCAGATGCTTTATGTGGGAGATTCAAGATCCAGTTAAAAAACTGTGTGTGTGTGTGTGTGTGTGTGTGTGTGTGTGTGTGTGTGTGTGTGTGTGTGTGTGTGTGTGTGTGTGTGTGTGTGTGTGTGTGTGTGTGTGTGTGTGTGTGTGTGTGTGTGTGGAAGGGGTGTGTGTCTTCTCCCCTTTTAAATTTTTAGAGCTTTGTCACTCCCTTAACAAGCTTTAAAACAACCTGAACTCATGGAATAAAACTGAATTGCAGCTATTTAAAAAATACATTTCATTTTATTTGCCTATTAATTGGCATTCAATGTTGCTTTATTAAGCACATTGCATTAAACTTTATTTAAGACGGATAAATATTGCATCCCACCCATGTCCGCCAGTTTTTGTAGAGATAGTCTGGCCTACAATGCATTTTAACAACGAACCTCTTTGATGTCCGAGTCACATCAGAAATCGGCACTTTGCCACCTTTGCCGCATGCCGTTTCATGACGTCGTAAAGGTGTGTCTATTTGGCTATCTCTCCCATCATGCGCACGTGCTAGGTATTACTTGTTTGGCATGAGAGGTTTTTGCAAAAACATTTTAAATGTGTTGCTCTATGTTGGACAACCTGTTGCGATTTGAATGTTCAACATTTTTAGATTTTATTTTTATTTTTTTAGATTGCATAGGCCTACACTTTTTATTTTATCGCTGGTTTTATTTTTTTCGATATGGTTTCGTATTTTAGAGCAGGACTTTCGTCCGGAATGTTTTGTAACACCTTCAATTTCGGTAGGCCGGAGTGATGGGGCTGGTAGCATAAAGCACTTGTTGGATGGGGAATGCACATATTAATATAGGCCTAGGTAGGCCTATGTGGGGGAATGTTTTGACTTTTTACATAGACCTAATTATTTTGTATGTTTTTCAACAGGGTTACAACTGCTTGATCTTCTTCCAAAACTCAGGTTGGTTAAAGTGCATAATCACAAATACTGGAAAGAAAAAGGGTTCGCACTGATTGCAAGTGAAGTAGCCTAGGTCTGTTGACATTGATGCCCGTGCGGCGCGATAATCAACTCGTTTGGATGTTGCATTTCGCCATGGCAGGGAAAAAGAAGACGAAGATTTATTAATTCAGTGCGAGTCATTCGAAGATGCCATGGCGGAGGACGAAGAGGAGCTCCTCAGGCGTTATGGGGGAGTTGATATGAGCTCTCACCATGACGTGTTTTTAGCGGTCTTCAATAAAGTGAGTTTCCCTTTTTTTTTGGCGTGGAAAGCGCGTCTCCTCTGTCCGACTTAGCACTTCGCTATTTTATCAGTGCATTTAATAGGCCCTGCTTTCCCCCTCTTCACTTCTCAGTCTGCCCATAATCTGTAATGACAACAGACTGACTGACAACAGCTGATTTTTTGTGAGTTATGCAACAAATTAATTAAATGACACTTGCTTCAAATCTTTCCTGGTGAACCAGTAGCCTGTGCGTCAACACATAGCTTCTGGTTCACCAGGAAACTTCAAATCACCATCGTGCCAATAAGATAAACCAACGCTCTAAAGCAGTCATCTTATTTGTGCAGTCGCCTGATCCCACACCCTTTTTATGTTGAATAATATTAGGCCTATAACGATGACATGTAACCTGAAAGGTGAAGGAATGCAGTTGCAACACTTTTTTCCAACAATAACAACAAAAAAGCATTTTTAATCATAGCCTGTATGACTATTTTGCATAGTATATCCATCTTAATTAGTGCACCTCAGACCATTCTCGAATTCCATGCAATACAATCAGATGTGTCCTGAACCCACAAGTTGCTACTCTAAATAATACTACACAATACTGCTCTAAATAATATCGCTATAATAAAATAAGACTATATAATAACATATTAAGGTCTCTCTCTCTCTCTCTCTCTCTCTCTCTCTCTCTCTCTCTCTCTCTCTCTCTCTCTCTCTCTCTCTCTCTCTCTCTCTCTCTCTCTCTCTCTCTGTCCTCAGGTGAGCAGCTCTCCGTCCGCCCAGCAGTTGCTGTCCATGCTTCAGTCTCTGCTGCTGGTGGGCCCAGAGCGCACAGACATATGGCAGGCATTGGAGGCCATCACCAATCGCGCCGCCATGTTGGCCCAAGACTGTGAGTTTCATAAACAAATAAACAAGCAATAACACTAGACTCTGAAGAAGATGGTCTAACCAACTAATAAAAATGTAGACCCTCCATGCTGTAGGGTGTGCACTTGATTTAAAAGGAAGAAGAAAAGAATTGCATCTATGCTGCGCTGTTGTCTTCTCTCCAGTCTAGCATTATTCTCCGTCTCCCGATTATGAATCAGATGAAAACTCAGAAGCATGTGGCATTAGGCCTTTGTTGGTTACTTGAAGTCCATGGAATTTCTTGTGCACAAGCCTCCAGTAATGCAAGTGTGAGGAAATGCATGTGTGGGAAAATATGATCAGTGAATAAATATTTGTAAAAACATAGCACCTGGTGGAGCAAGCAAGTCAGAACAATAATTCACATATGCACTGTTTTCAGAATATTAATTCCCTAATGTTGATTACTGGCTTCAGTTTGGTGTGTACTGTAGAGTCTGCTGTCTGATTTCTTGTGTCTGTGCAGCTGAGCTGAGCTCTTGGGAGAAGGTGATGCAGCGAATGGTCTTCTCCAAGCCTCCGCAGCCAAGCCCTGGGTACCATACGGTAGACGGCCCTTCACCCAAGAAGAGGCTGGACAAAGCGGTGCAGACGGAGCCTGTGGAGTGGGAACTACTGCTCCCCTGCAAGGATGTCACCACCACCGCCACCAGCCCTCGGTCTCCCCCTCCACCCAGCTCCTCCCAGCTGCCTGTGTCCTTCTCCACTCCAGATGCCCAAACCCCTGCCTGTCCTCCTCCTGCACCCCCACCTCCACCACCACCCCCACCACCACCACCTCCTCCTCTCCCTCCCGGTATGGGAGGCCTATGTGCACCTCCTCCACCCCCTCCCTTACCCTCCTCCATTGGAGGTCCTCCTCCTCCCCCACCACCACCACCACCACCTCCTCCTCTACCAGGGATGGAGCCTTCTGGGGCTCCTGTGATGCCTCCTCCTCCACCTCCTCTACCCGGGATGGGGGGACCGTGTGGCCCTCCACCTCCTCCTCCACCTCCACCTCCACCAGGGATGGGTGCTGCTGGTGGTAGTGGTCCCCCACCCCCACCTCCTCTGCCGGGAATGCCTGGGCCTCCTGCCCCCCCTCCACCCCCAGGCATGGGTGGTGGTCTGGTGGTGGCCCACACCAGCCAGTCTGTGGGATGCATGTCCATGAAGGCCTTCAAGCCATCTCCCTTCCCCACCTTGCGGATGAAGAAGCTCAACTGGCAGAAGCTCAACTTCAGATCAGTGCCTGGTGAGTTTGGAGTACTGTCTTGTTGGTTTGTGTGGTGTGTGCGTGCGTGCGTGTGTGTGTGTGCGTGTGCGTGCGTGCGTGCGTGAGGGGTTCCAAAACAATGAACTGTAAGGAGCTATGCTAGGTGATTGTTCAGGGAGAGGTGACCTGAGGGTTAGAACTCACATCAGCAGCTTTCCTTGTGGAAAACATATGGGTGATGGGCTCAAACTACACGACTATTGACTCAACTCTTGCCTGAGCCCAAACTAAACATTATATTTATTTAAACGTAATATTGAGAGGTGTTTCTGTCTACAATTGGACACAAGATAGTCAGTTCTTGTGCAGTACAACCTGATCTCAAAATTGGACACGATTTTCAAGTCGTGCAGTTTGAACCTAGCTCTAGAATTTATGAATTCCAGAGCAGTGACTGACTGGTAATGCAGTAGCAAAACTGAAGGAAGAGAAGGGGGAGGAGTGGGGTTAACCTGACTTCTAAAGAGAGGAGTGACTGGTAAAGTGGCAGCAACACTGAAGTAATGGAAGTGAGTGGGAGAGTTTTTGAAATCTGTGACTCATTCGTTTGAACCTCTGCTTTTAAAATCCTTTTAATATAATTGTTTTGATGAGAGTGAAGAGTGCCTCTGAAGTGATTCACGCTGTGAGGAGGAGAAATTCTACAGTTGTTTTTTTACCATTTATGCCAGACCGTTGCATACATTTCATAGACTATACAGTAGAAGCTATTTTATAGCTCCTCGGTTGACATCTGCATGCATCCTTATCTGCCTGATGTGTGATCTGGCTTCAGTCAGAGATTTTCTGCATGCCTGTGAAATCCCTGTGCATGTCTTCACGCCCCGATGCACATGTCTGTTCCTCTACATCTCTCCGTTCCTCTCCGCTCCTCCACCCATCTCCGACTCCTACCGTGCTCCGTCTCCAACCCCGCTCCCGTTCTCTGAGATTGGGGTGAGCGGTGGGAGCGTTCTCTGATGCACATGTCTCTTGCTCTGCTTTTCGGCTTCTTCCATTCTTGCTCCCATCCAACACACACATGCACACACACTCATTTCTCTTCCTTTACTTCTCCCCCCTACACACACACACACACTTCCTACCCTCCTCCTCTGATTGCTATGTCTCTACTGTACTGTACCAGAGATTCTTTAAAGATGGCCTCTCAACGTCATTTAATTAATATTGCCGTGTTCCCAATTGTTATTGAATGTGTTACGCGTTGGTCCTGTTTTAAAAAACGTTCTGGTTGCTTTGTTTCAAGACGTTTTTGCAAGCTGGCAAGGTGGCTTGTGGAGAAACGAGAGAGTGTTCCGTGTTTCTCGTGGAAATGCGTCTCTGATTGGCTCACTCCTCCTGCTCTCAAAGAAACGCGTCTCTGATTGGCTCAGTCCTCCAGTTCTTGGAGAGAATGTAATGGGAAACAGAGTCGCCACTTCCCCGGGTGGTACTGCACTATAGGGGCGCCAACGGAGGCGTGCAGGCTCCATTCAGGGCTGTGCTCTTTTGACAGCGACCCCTAGGCGAGCTGCAGGCACGGAGCAACCGGAGTGAGCAGGCTTTATGTATGAGGCTTTGTGCTGTGTGTGTACCTGAGAGTAGCAACCAGCTGATAGCTAAGCTAAGCTATGTTTCGGGCCACCAGACGTTGCTTGTTTTGAAAACAAGCAGAAAAAAATTACTCGACATGTTTTTAGATAAATGGGTCGATATAAACCTTTGTGGGCAACGCCTTCTTTCGACGTGACGAAACACAGAAAGGCTTTCGTGATTCGCTCGTTTCTCTGCATTATTTATGTAAATTGAGAAACACCGGGAAACACAGCCAGGAGAGTTGACGCACCGCTATGAGAGCCTTGCAAGTGAGTTTAACTTGGGGTGACCGTCCGATCTTCAAAAGGAGTGAGTAAAACTGTGTTTTATCGGAAGTTGGCCTTTAAGTATATAGAGATATGCCAATGTAATAGGTTGCTATGGGCACCTAACATGACCAGGTTCCGGTCTGCCTAAAGGGGCGTGTCATAATGCTCCTAGAATGAATAGAACAGTCCTTAGGTCTGCCTAGGTCTGCCTAAAGGGGGATCCCCCCCCCCCTTGCAATAATAGAACCCGGAAACAATAGGCCAACGGAACCTCTCTCTTTCTACTCTCTCTGACTGTACCCTCTCCCCATGTCTTGCCCCCACCCTCCTCTCCACATTGCTGCTCCTCTCGCAATCTTCTGATTCCAACACTCCTTAACCAATAGGCCACTGCTACCTCACAACGTCTCATTCACATGCCAAGTGTGTCTGTTTCTCTGCCTCTCTCACCCCCACTACAACCTCACTATCTAAAGCGCCCAGAGGAAAGGATGAAGGAAATAACAAAGATTAACAACAAATAATCGTCTAGTTGAGGAAGAAAATTCAAACACCGGCCAGCCTATGGGGCACCTAAGTCACGCCCTCTACTTCCTGGTTCATGGGGCAGACAGTTGCTAAAAATTGAATGGAAGTGAACGAGGCGAGTCGTGTTGGACTTGTGGTGCATAAGTGGAGGTCCAAGGTTTGGATTGTTGTCGAAAAACCACTCATTTCAAGCCCAGTAATTATTTTTTTACTCCCTCTGCCCGATGAACCAGGAAGTAGAGGGCGTGACTTAGGTGCCCCATGGAAAGGAGTGTGCTCAAGTTTTGTCTCCTAAGGGGGCGTTTTGCCCGCCTTCTTTTTCTCTTTTTGTGATGTTTGGTGGTGGCTTGCACAAGATGTGCGCTACCGCCATCTACAGCGTCAATTCTCAAAGGTCTCCTAAAGGGGCGTTCACCTGCCATCACATGGATCCAGGAAAAGTCTGAGCCTGAAATAGCTTGCTCTACTAAACGAGTCTTTCTTAACTGGCACTAAATGTGTTATTTCCTCTGCTTCTCTAACCCCCACCCACCCCCACCCTCTCAGACGGCGAGTCCATGTGGAAGAGTGTGCAGAGCCAGACGGAGGCCCCCGGCCAGCCCAACTACAGCAGCATCGAGCAGCTCTTCTGCCTCCCCGACGCCCAGACCAAAGAGAAGAGCGCAGCTGCAGCCCCCGTCAAGAAGGAGCCCAAAGAGGTTAGATGGCACTGCACATAGCATCAGATCAAACAGAAAGGGACGCAACCAACTTTGCACACTGAGGAAGGCACACACCGAAACGTGTCTGTGCACCAAACAAATAAAATAAAAAACAGTTTGATGCAAGGTGTGCACCTTTCTGTTTGATTTGAAGCATTTTATTTGGACCAGCACCCTAAAAATGAATCAAGAAATCCTGAGTGAAGCCTGCTACCTGCCACAATTGACATAGCGCATCAGCCAAGCATAGCACTGTCAACTCGGAGTTTAGATGGCACTGCCTACAACATATCATCCAAGCATAGCGCTGTTCTCTATACAACACACTAATTGTTAAAAGAGGTTATATAGCGCATCAGCCTGGCATGTCTCTGCCCTCCATACATACAACACTCTCGGAGGTTAGAAGGCACTACACACAGCGCATCAGCCAAGCATAGCACAGTCCTTTCTCAGACTACTAGACTGACGAAGGACTGTGGTGGTCCGAAACATCACGAGAATAAAAATGGAGTAAATGGGAGCTCATCTGTGTGCAATTCTTTCATTACCCTATATTACATAAACTTGACGTTTTGAGCCTGCACCCAAAGAATCTGGATGTCTGTGAGATTTCACTTGGAAGCATAGCACTCTCAACTCGGATGTTAGATAGCACTGCACATAACACACCGACCCAGCCATAGCACTCTCCTCTATACAACACACGGATTGTTAAAAAAAAAGGTTAGATGGCACTGGATACAGCACATCAGCCAGGCATATGTCACCGTCCTCTATTCGGTACATACAACACACTTGGCGATTAGATGGCACTGCATACATACAGCACATCAGCCAGCCGTAGCTCTGTCCTCTATACCAGTGGTTCCCAACCTATGGGTCGGGACCCATCTCATGGGTCGACAAAGATCCACAGGGGGTCGCGGAGCCCTTTTGATTTTAAGGGGTTTAATTTTAAATATATATAGCCCATGTTGAATAAATGACAAAGCATTTACTAATATATGCAGAGAAGCAAGTAAGTGCTACATTACATTAAACATTTACTCTGTATTTGACCAAAGACAAATTGAGGAATAAAATAACTGAAAAGAGTTTTCTTGAGACTCTCTCTCGTGCGGGCGCTTGCGCGGTTGGGTCGCCAAAACTTACCATAGTAAAACATGGGTCCCTGAAGAAAAAGGTTGGGAACCACTGCTCTATACAACACACTAAGAGGTTAGATGGCACTGCACATAACACAACGTGTTATAATTTCACATCCTCATGGTCACAGCTCTCCTCATGGTCACAGCTCTAAAGCACCGGGATTTGTACAGTATATGTGGGATGTTCATTTGACATGACATGTTTATGCCATACAGCCTGGCCTGTATATTGCAACCACACACCTGTGCTTTTGGGAATAGTAAAAAATCCATATCACATGATTGTCATTCCTGTGCCTATTTCTCTAGATCTCCTTCATAGATCCAAAGAAGAACCTCAACTTGAACATATTCCTGAAGCAGTTCAAGTGGTAAGCTGTAGAGGCCATTTTTGTTATGTTTGCAGCCCACTTTATGTGGGGAAAAGGAAATGATAATATATACATTACATATTTTTGTATTCAAAATAAGTACTGAAATATACAGTATATTTTTGTTCCATACAAATCGTGTGCAGACCAACCTATCACAGACTTAATGGATTTCTCACACTGCTGCTCTTGCAATAGTCAAGTCAAGTCAAGTCAAGTCAAGTGGGTTTTATTGTCAATTTCTTTACATGCACTGGTCATACAAAGAATTTGAAATTACATTTCTTGCTTTCCCATACAGACATAGGCTAATCTAGGTAAGGACATAGACAGTGTAGACATAGATAGTACTTATACATGGACTTAAGACAGTATGGACATAGACAGTGCTCATACAGACATTTAAAGTGCAAGACTGGACAACAGAAGACTTGTAGAGAACATACATTAAGAGGTAATTGTTGTTTTTTTGTTTTTGTTTTTTTTTTCCTAAAAGAGTCCTTTATAGCGTTCTTACGTAGTAGTAGTAGTATTTTGAAGAAAAATAAATATTAAAAAGGTCTATCAAGTACAACAGCAGCAGTGTGTGTGTGTGTGATAACTCATATTCCGTCAGCAATGCCTTTTTCTTGTTCCTTCACCTCTATTTGTCCTTCCGTAGCTCCTATGAAGAGTTTGTAGCCCTAATTGAGAAGGGGGATCGGTCCAAGTTCGACGTGGAAATCCTTAAACAACTATTGAAGTTGCTGCCAGAAAAGCACGAGGTACGTGCCATCTCTGACTCCTGGCCAGTGTTGCCAGATGTGTCTGATCAAATCCCGCCCAAAAGGTTCTCAAAAACCGCCAAACTGCGCTAAATTCCGCCCAAATTCAACAAATTACATTGACTTCTATGGGCCCAAAATGGCTGGAAAAAACGCCAAATGGCCAATTTTTCCCTTTTTTATCCGCAGACGCTTATCCCAAGTAGCCCAATTGGGCGGGCACCCGGCCAATCTGGCAACGCTGCTCCTGGCTACCACCCAAAGCTACATAAGCTCAGGCTGATATACACCAGCTACAGTGAATCCTGTGAATGTGATTTTTTTTGTATTCACTTGAAGTCGTGACTCTTTTTTTGTCCCTTCCATTTCTTTCTGTTTGTAGACGGAGAACTTAAAGGCGTATCAAGGGGAGACAGAAAAGCTGGCCAATGTGGATCGGTTTTATCTGAAGCTGCTGGCTGTGCCACGGTAACTAACGCTCTTCATCCCCACAAAAGCCCTGGCAGGATATGAGGGTCTTTACTCGGGACTAAGAGCTGCCAATCAAGCTTTGTTTCTATAACAAACAATCTGACGTGGGGAAACTGCAAGAAATCATTGTGCTTATAGTTCTGATGGCACGTAGTAGTTTTTGTCTTATCTACTCCTATGAATGCAGTACACACACACACACACACACACACACACACTTAATGCTTAATACTTACTCTAACATACTTATTCTAACATATCTTGTCTGTCTTCCTTTTTTTTTGTTTCATTCTGCCCGCTGAATGATGGTTTTCTCCACTTCGCTTTCTCACTGACTCACTCTCTCTCTCTCTCTCTCTCTCTCTCGCTCTCGCTCTCGCTCTCGCTCTCGCTCTCTCTCTCTCTCTCTCTCTCTCTCTCTCTCTCGCCCGCCCACGTAGCTACCAGTTGAGGATTGAGTGCATGCTACTGTGCGAAGAGACTGCCTCGGTGCTGGATATGCTGAACCCCAAAGCAGAGCTGGTGGAGGCAGCGTGTGACAGTAAGTGTCAGAAAGGAAGACTCTCAGATCTCCTGCTCATGGTGCTATACTGTACGGCTGGCTCCCACTCAGCCTCACCTGTGTGCGTGTGCGTGTGTGTGTGTGTGTGTGTGTGTGTGTGTGTGTGTGTGTGTGTGTGTGTGTGTGTGTGTGTGTGTGTGTGTGTGTGTGTGTGTGTGCGCGCGCGTGTGTGTGTGCGTGTGTGCGTGTGTGCGTGTGTTCACTTCTTCCCTCAGGCTTGCGGTCAAGTACTTTGCTGCCCAAATTCTGCAAATTGATTCTTGATGTCGGAAACTTCCTCAATTATGTAAGTGTATTTATTTTTCCCTTTGGTGGTATTTTAGGAGGTGATCTAATACAGTGAATCTTAATTGTCCTCTGATGAAGCCTTTGCCTTTGGCACAGTTACAATCTGCAGTTTTGCAGTGTACCTCCTAATATGTGTCTATACAGTACAACTTGCTAATTGTTGTAGGGATTAATATTCCAATATCATTTTCCTCATGGCTTCTTCTTTGCTGTAATAAAGAAATGCTTGTTTTTGCTTGATTGTTCTGATATCTCAGAATTATTATTGATGAGCATCCTGTATCCTCAGAAGCTACAATCCAGTGCCACATTAATAAAGACCTGTTTTAAACTATTCAAATAGAGCAATTGGAGAAATAAAAACCAGGTCATTTCGGGTATGTGGCACTGGATTCTCACTTCTGAATCCAGGTTGCCCATCAGTGCTGCTGGGTCAAAGACGTGCAAAATGAAATTGTCATTCAGTGTAACGGATACCTTATGTTGACTGTAACTGTGAATAACATGACTCTTTTCATTTAATTTTTTTTCCAGTGAATTCATGAAAGCCTCGGCTGTCATCCATTCACTTGAAACCATTTAAAAATTATGATTTTTTTTTTTACCGTTACAGTCAGCAGAAGGTGTCCGTTACACTGAATGCCATTTTGCACGTCTTTGACCCTGCTAGGCCCTAGGCAGCCTATAAAAAGTGAATAAAAATCTCAATAAAACATTACTGCATCAACAGGGCAGTCACACGGGCAACGCAGAAGGCTTCCGAATCAGCTCGCTGCTCAAGCTGACGGAGACCAAGGCCAATAAGAGCCGCATCACCCTACTCCATCACATCCTGGAGGTACGTAGGGCTGTCTAGATTCTTATTTACTAGAGATGCACCGGATCCTGATTTTTAGGATCCTGCCGGATACCAGATCCACTGCTTAAGATCCTGCCGGATCTGGAACCGGATACCGGATCCTACAAAAGAGTTGAAACATATAGTCTACTCGCACACGTGGGCCCTTTTTATTACATTGGCTTAAACTATTTTTTATACTCATTGGTTTATTGCCACACTGCCTGCCACAGCCGCTTCCAAAAGGGCTTTCACTCCATGCAGTGATTGGGGTTGTGAAAGACTGACTGAAAAGCCTAGGCTAGAGATGCACCAAACCGTGATTTTTAGGTAACATGCCGGATACCGGATCCACTGCTTAAGATCCTGTCGGACCCGGATCCTGTGAAAAACCCTATTATCCTGCCGGATCCGGAACCGGAACCGGATCCGGTGCATCTCTATTATTTACCCAGGTCATGTGTCTGAAAAGTCATACTCAACGTCATTGGCAATAGAGCAGGTTTTTTTGGTGAGCACAGAGAGTATGTACCCTGGTCACTCTTTATTCTGCAGCACACAATTCAACTGGGAAAAAAACAAAGTGAGTGCACTGGGGAGGGGGCATCAGCTATATCCCAGCTATTGTAATATCCCAGCTATTGTAGCAAAGCAGAGCCCCCAAGAGGGACTGCCCTTGCTTGCTATAGCTTTGTTATGAAACTAGACGACACTTCACCTCTCATTCACAAAACACGTCTTCAGTTTTGTCTCTGTGATGGCGGGAAAGAAACCAGAGGTGCTGCTCTGCTGTGTACTGTGTGCCAGTGACTGAGATGCACTATGAGGCGGCGCACTACTCGACACTGCCCTCGTTATAGCCTAGCCCGGGAGTTTATTTCCATCCTTATCCAATTGACCCACATCCGTAACATCCGCGCAGTGAGACGGGTTTAATAGATTTAATTACGCTCATCGCTCGCTCCCTGAGGTCGTTGCGTGGCAGGGCAAGGGAGGAAAGCAGACAGCATCTTTCGCCAACTACAAAATGATTTCAGCCAGCGTAAGAATTTTGGGTACTATATGCAATTCCATGGTATTTTTTTGGTCTTTTTGACTTTATTCATGATGGTACAGTGCAGATGGTGACAGGAAGTGAGTTGGGAGAGAGAGATGGGGAAGGGTTGGCAAAGGACCCGGGCCGGGAATCAAACCCGGGTTGACCGCATAGCAAGTGCCCTACCATTTGCGCCACGGTAGGGTCCAGGGTTTTACTTTTTCTTGTGGTTTGATGTGATATATTTGTCAGGAGGCAGAACTGAATCATCCTGAGCTGCTTAACCTTGCTGATGACATTGAGACATCGGAGAAAGCCGCAGGGTAAGAATTAATGTCTGTCTTTGTGTTTCTCTCCATCTATATTTCTGTACCCCCCCTCTCTCTCTCCTTCTCTGTCCCTCTCTCTTCATCTCAGTCACTCTCTATCTCTGTACCCCTCTCTCTCTCTCTCTCTCTCTCTCTCTCTCTCTCTCTCTCTCTCTCTCTCTCTCTCTCTCTCTCTCTCTCTCTCTCTCTCTCTCTCTCTCTCTCTCTCTCAGAGAAAGATGCAGGGTAAGGATATATCTCTGTCTCCTCTATTCCTCTATTGCTGCCCCCCCCCCTCTCTCTGTCTCTCTCTCACACACACACACACACAGAGACACGCACACACACGCACACACACACACGCGCACACACACGCACACACACGCACACACACACACACACACACACACACACACACACACACACACACACACACACACACACACACACACACACACACACACACACACACACAAACACACACACCTCACCCACTCTGAGAAATTCGCGTTGTGAACTAGTCGCTTTGATATGTAGCCCTCCCCAACCTCTCTTGCTCTCTTTCCTTTTTTCTGTTTTGTCCCCTTCTTGTGGTTGTGATTGATCTCCTTGACCTTCCAGGGTGAACCTGGAGTCCATCCAGGGGGAGACGAGTGGGCTACTCAAGCGCCTGACTGGAGCGGTGAATAAGGTCTCGTCAGTGGACGATGTGAAGGAACAGTTCCAGAGTGTTACGGAGGTATGCTGAATATTACCAGCCATCATCCCCCCCCCCCCCCCCCACATGCAAACCCTTTTAACTTAGGTGTCTGGTGTAATGTTGTTGTTTGCACAAAGAGTGACTTATTTTATATTTCCGCTGGTTCCATTTTTTTATTTTTAAATTCTTCACATATTAGTGCTGAATAAGTCGTGCACATGATGCCGGTCCTATTGATACTCTTTAAATAGGAAAACCTAAAGGCATGTCAAGCCTTGCAGGAGCGCTTTGCCGAGATCGAGAGGAAGAAAGCTGATCTGGCTGTTTACCTGTGTGAGGTACATGTACAATTCCATTTAGTATTTTACATTTCCATTCAAATTGTTTTTTACTTGAGATGTGTGTCACATTGCCTTAAATGTATCACCATATATCTGTACATGTGTATAGGCCCTACTGTATTATGATTTATAAATGTCATTCCGTTGAATAATGGAAGGTCATCTAAGTGAGGCTGTGCATACTAATGTAATGAAATCCAATGTAGGACCCAGCAAAGCTTTCTCTAGAAGAGCTCTTCAGCAACATCAGGACCTTCAGGGGCCTCTTCACCAAAGCCCTAAAGGTGAGCTGCTCGCTGACGTACTGTACCTCACTTAACACCTATACACTTCCCACCTGCACATTGGCTTCCCCCTAGCCTGATAAACCAGCCTAAATGTGAGACCGGAGTAATTTAGTCTGGCCCCGATGAACGTTACCTCGGACGATTGCTGATGAGATCAACCTGTTGTTTTTCAAACCGTGCCGGCGCTCTGACCAATCGGCGATCTTTGCCGTTGATGTGCTTTCCCAACGGTGTTGCAAGCTTCGTCGTCACTCCCTCAAAACCCCGCCCGCTTTGATTCAAAACAAATCTCTGCGTTGTAATTGGTTTTGCCAGACTCAGGGCACAGTGTTCAAAACGTTCTCAGATCCGAGGCCAGACCCACTCGCAGCTGAAAAATTTCGGCGCCCAGCAGGTGGCGCTGGTTTACCAGGCTAGCTTCCCCCCACCCCCAAGACACCTTGCTCTCCCATTAGTGGTCCATTGGAAAAGGTGTACTTTTTAAAGAAGATGGATTGCACTCGTGCTGTTCTTTTTATATGTTGGGGTGAGCTGGTCTATCACTGACATACTGTACATTCCCACCTACGGAACCCCCACAATTGCTTTTCCCAAGATGCCTTGCTCTCCCCCATTGGTGGTCTGTTACCAAGTACATTTTCAAAAGATGGATTGCGCTCGTGCTGTTGTTTTAACATTCTTAGCTGTAAGGGTAAAAAAATAATGCCTTGCACTGAAAGCACTGAAGAGGTGTCCGAAATGCTTAAGTGGCATACCCCTTCAGTCTGTTGGTACATGCTGTGTTGCGTTCCATTTTGTTCCACACGGCTCTATGTTCTCAGCCCCAGTATATTGTGCTGCCTGTCAGAGTGCAAATTATTGTCCCCTTTTTAATTAATCATCTTCAAGCTCAGCGCAGAGCATGTCCTGCACAGTGCTGGATGTGCAGTGGTGCATCTGTATTCTCCCAGTGTGGCAGAGTCACTTAGTGTAGCCAGCCCTGGCCCTGGCATGGTCCCCCAGGAGGCCACTAGAGGTCCATCTGTGCCATTCTCAATATAAATTATGGCGTGTACCCTGGCAGTCATGTTCTCCTCTGGCTCTTCTCTTTTCGCCATATTCCTTTTCATCAAGGTCTGCTTATTTGTGTGTTAATGCAGGTTGAATTGCATTATATACCGGTGTTGTGTTTTATGATATTATGCAAAGTTTGTGTTCTGCGTCTAGCAGGATGACAATTATTGATTGTCATTCTCTCTCATTCTCTCTCTTTCTTTCTTTCTTTCTTTCTTTCTTTCTTTCTTTCTTTCTTTCTTTCTCGCTCTCTCGCTCTCTCGCTCTCTCGCTCTCTCTCTCTCTCTCTCTCTCTCTCTCAGGAGAATAAGATGTGGAAGGAGCAGGCTGCCAAAGCAGAGAAGAGGAAGAAGCAGCTGGCAGAAGAAGAGTCCAAGAGGCAGAAAGGAGAGGGCGGGAAGATTAGTGAGTTCTCCCGTTCTCCTCGATACTGCTCCTCTTCTCCTGCTGTTGGCTACATCATTGTGTGGAATTTGATACTTTACATACAGTTGAAATCAGACATCAGCAGACATCTTACAATGCAACATTTTTTTTGGTGACTGTATTTGGACGGTATATTTAAGATAGATTTAAGATTTCAAACGCTGTGTATACATGCCCTCAGTTCGCAGGCTAGGATCTCCTGAAAGGCTTAGCAAAAAATGGCACCTCTTCAGGTACTGATGATGCAAGGATTGACCCATGAGTCGGCATCTCTGGGCCCGCCCATGAAATTGCTTGTTATCCCCTCCGAATGCTACACCTGCTGTATGTAATGACTAATTAATATGCCTAATGACTGGCCGTGATTGGCACCGCACGGCCTTGGGTGGAGCATTCAGAGTTGAAACAATGGGCTCGGTCGTGACGACGCAGTAAGATTTTTGCTAGGCCGTGGGCATGTGCACTTTGCCAGTTTGATGCATTGTGGTTAGAACCACAATGCATCAAACTGGCAAAGTGTGCATGCCCACTGCCTAGCAAAAATCTTACTGCGTCGTCATGAACGAGCCTATTGCAGTTTTATGGGCGGGCCAGAGGAGCCAACGGCAACAATGGCATGAGCAGTGCAACATGCATGTTGAAATTGGCCAGAATTTCCTTTGAACATGTAATGTGTAAAAATGTAATGTCACTGTATTGTATAGCAGTTCTTGCTCTCTGTTTTGTAGTTCGCAAGGGCGTTGTCCCAAAAGAAGACGGGTGCATCATCGACCACCTCCTGTCAGACATCCGCAAGGGCTTCCAGCTGAGGAAGACGCGTCCCAGGTGCGAAAATGACAGTGCACCTCCTAGCGAAACACGTAGGGATAACGACCAATCTGGTAAGGAGGAGGGGGAAGGCAGCCGTTTCACTGTCGTGCGTGCCGCCCAAACCCCCCCACCACCGCCTCTCCTCGTCGTGTGTTTGTGTGCGCATGGCTTCCTAGCAACAGTTTCCAAGGCCTTGCCATTGTCCGCTTCGCATGGTCGTCCCTCTCTCTCTCTCTCTCTTGTACATCTGCGTTTTGTACATCCCCCGTGTGTGTCATTGCCGAGGACACGCTGCATCAGTTGAGTATGAGTGGAGCACTGCATGCAGGCAAGCCGAGGAAGCGCTTGACACATTCAATTTTAATTTCCCTAGATATTTATAGTCAATCGCCATGGCTATTGTCTTAACCCGTGTTTGTAATGATAACACTAACTGCACTGGAGGTGGTTTTATATGAATTCACCAAGACCTGTGAATCTTCAGCGCAAGAGCTTTTGCCTTTTTGTCTTGTGCATGACTCGTGCCTGTTTGTCTGCGCCGTGACTGATACTGCCCTCAAATACCACCTTTTAGCGCTTATCTTTGTTTCCATCGGTGTTAAAACGTTTGTGCATCTCGCTATTTTCTAATCTCTATCTTGAACACACTCACTTAAATAATTATTCTATCCTAATTATTAAACACCTTATTTTTTGCATCATTTTTTTATGCATCATTGTTATGCATTTATGCATCATAATGATTTTTGCATAACTTTTGTTATGCATCAAGCAATGTATTGTTATGCATCAAGCAATGTATTGGCATTTACTTCATGTATAGTTTACATGGTCATATACTCCCACTCTGGAAGGCAGAGCGTCAATAGCATGTCCCTCACCAGATGCAACCATATCTCACTCATTTCGTGAAGTATTCACGAAAAAAATAGATAAATTTTCGTGGTGCATTCACGTTATTGCCCGCCTTTCGTAAAGTCTTCACGAAAATAATAGATTAATTTTCACGCTGCCTATTCACTTGAATTGCCCGACTGTTGCCTAGCGACCCACTAGTTTGGTCAAGGTTAGGGTTAAGGTTAGGGTTAAGGTTAGGGTTAAGGTTAGGGTTAAGGTTAGGGTTAGAGTTAGGGTTAGGTTTAGGGTTAAGTAGGGTTAAGGTTAGGGTTAGGTTTAGGTTTAGGTTTAGGGGACATAAGGCGTAAGTACCGAAAGGGCGTCGAATTAGTGAGTCCCGAGTGTATCAGCAGTGTTCTGTCAGCACCCCCTCCCCGCCCCTGCAGACGTTTGGATAACCATAGCAGCAGTGGAGCAATTCAAGTGAATAGGCAGCGTGAAAATTAATCTATTATTTTCGTGAAGACTTTACGAAAGGCGGGCAATAACGTGAATGCACCACGAAAACTAATCTATTATTTTCGTGGAGACTTTACGAAAGGCGTGAAATAGGGCTCCCAGATGAATGTACAGTAGTTGTAATTCCACCTTGTGCAGCTCAGTGTAGCTCCCGGTGGAGCTGTGTGGAACTGCAGTACATACATCTGCTGAGGGTCTGGTTAGAACAACATAACATCTCTGTGTAATAAGAGTGGTTCATGCAGCATTTGGTCTTTCTATCTCTCTATCTCTCTATCTCTCTCTCTTTCTCTCTCTCTCTTTCTCTCTTTCTTTCTTTCTTTCTTTCTCTCTCTCTCTCTCTCTGTCTCTCTCTCTCTCTCTCTCTCTCTCTCTCTCTCGCTGTCTCTCTCTCTCTCTCTCTCTCTCGCTGTCTCTCTCTCTCTCGCTGTCTCTCTCTCTCTCGCTGTCTCTGTCTGTCTGTGTCTCTCTGTCTCTGTCTCTCTCTCTCTCTCTCTCTCTCTCTCTCTCTCTCTCTCTCTCTCTCTCTCTCTCTCTCTCTCTCTCTCTCTCTCTCTCTCTCTCTCTCTCCCCACAGGAGGAAAAGCAGCAGAACCCACTCTCCAGCCCCCCGGAGCCCAAGGACCCCCACCGTCTCCAGCAGTGCAGCCGCCGGCCCTGCCCTCTGGCCCACTCCACCCCGCTGCAGGAGGTGCAGCCGGAGCTGACCCGCACCGCTCCTCTGACTCCTCTCGCTCTCCTGACACGCCACAGACTGCGTCACCACTAACCAATGGGCAGAGCCTCCCTGGAAAGACGTCCCCACAACTCCCCAAGTCCTCAGCAGTAACACCTGCACCACCGGTACCAGCAGTCCAGTCCTCTGAACTCCCACCCTCCTCGGGTGCAGAAAACGGAGCAAAGTGTGAGCAGCCGCATCTCTCCCCTCGTTCTGACCCTGAAACGCACACACCCAGCATCCCAAAAACTCAGCCAACGGATATCATGGATGTAAACGAAGATGCAGATCACAAACCTTTTCAGAACGGCACCACCAACAGCCAGGATGTTATCATGTCAGAGCAGAATGGTCACCTCAGCTGCACACAACCACAACCATCACCACATCTGGAGCCAAATAAGACCTCCAATGGCAAGATGACGAACGGAGACCTTGGTGCTGGGGAGAACAACCAGCACGCCTGTCTGGTCAGGCAGGTGGCCTTGCGGGACCTGGGCAGCAGCCTGGAGGTTGTGGAGCTTGAAGAGAACAACAACAACACCACCACCACCACTACGACCACTGAAGCACCTCCATCTTGCACAGTCGCAACTCCATCTTCCACCTCCATGGAGGAGGAGGAGAAGGAGAAGGCTTCCCAAGATGGTGTCAGCGAACAGGCGGAGGGAGAAGACGGGCATCCTCTCCTCTCAGCATCAACGTCATCATCACCATCTCAACAGGAAGCACTGCAGAATGGCGGTACCACCACCACCAAGAGCAGCAGTATTAATGGGCACAAGCCAAGTGAGACTCGGGAGTCACCCAATCAAAACCAAGACTCAGTCACTCAAAAACATCTCGTGGCCAATCAAAATCAGGAGTCAGAAGTCAACACTTCCTCAAAGAATGCACCTGCAGGAGAAGGGGATTGGTCCTTGACTGATGAGTCCACAATGCAGCATAATGGAAAGCAAGCAGGAGGAAGTGCAGTGGAGAAGCTGGACATGGACATGTCCATCAAAGCAGCCACGGGCCACAATGGAGAGCCACATCCAAGCAATGGGCAAGGAGGGGTGAATGGAAGCCAGTCGCACAAGTTTGAAAGGGAGGAAATTGGCATCGATGTGGTGGATGGCGGGTCAGATGGTGCTGCTGCACAAAAGCCTGCCCAGGTACCACCCTCAGAAACTCCAGAACCAGAACCAGAATCTGAATCTGCGTCTGTGCCCTCTCCCCTTGATCCACTTCCAGCATCTGCCACCGCACCCACAAACCCACAGCCTAAAAAACACAAGTTCTTCAGAAGGAACAAGAAGAGTAGTCAAGAAGGTAATGCCCTTTCATTTGCAATAAAGTGCTTTTCATTCAGTTATTCATCGGAGAGTAAATGTATTCTTATTTTAATGCATCATTTCAGATGGACACTGGCAGAATTAAAGCTGGTTGATTTGTTTCATCAGCAGGTCTTGGCATTTGAAGTTAACAATTTTTCATTTATATTGACATTCAACCGTTTCCCACTTCCACCAGAGATAAATATGTGTGTTTTACCTTTCTCTGAGTCTGGTGAATACTACTCTTAGTTCCAAGCTAACAATTCTGATTGAATCTTATGGGTCCAGCTAGCTGGCTTCATACAACTTGGATATGCTAGCTTGGAGGTAAAATTTGCATTGCCAGAATCATTTAGAGAACAGCTAGAAGAACAAGAGCAAGGTAAAACTCGATTATTTAACTCAGTGGGAGGATTGAAATGAGCGCATTTCCATACATTTTGGAATGTCACTTTGCATTTATACCATAGGACTTCTGGTTGGTATAGTAAATTATCTCCCCTTATACACCAGGATTGAATGTTAGCTACCAAACACTCATAGATATGAACACAAAATGCTGCTGTGACCATTCCTATGTGTTGGAACCAATGGCTCAGATCAGATTACCACCATGTTAACCGATATATAACTGCTATTAATCAGTGACAAGGCGATGCACTCATTGTCCTGTAGGTGGCAGTATATAGGTATCTACGAAAAACATAGGAATACTGGACCAAGATGGCACCCAAGTTAAGCTGAACGTGGCATCTAGTGTTCTGTGCCAACTGGTCAAAAGCTGAGACTTGTCAGTCTATGCAGCTCAAGCTAACTGCTTTTTTTCTCCCACAAACCACTGGTATGGACAAGTGTGTTCATCTGCCCTGTAACAAGCCATTTACCTATGTACCGTCTGTTGGAAAAGGGGGATTTTGCATTGTGTTGCTTTAAAGGCCTTTGAATATGTGACATGTGAATTTTTCTATGTTGATTGTTTTTCTCCAAGGATGGCTTCACTATCCTTAAACAGTCAAATGTATCTGAGTTGTTTTCTTCTCTGGTCCCTAAAACAGCAAAAATCAAAGGCAAAGGACACACTAAAAATAAAAGCGGGTGTGTTTTGCAGTGAGGTAGGTCAACCACACCGGCTTCTAAATAAAACTAACGTGTCCAGAGCTCCAAAACCACAATCAAACTGTGCCGTGCTCTCCTAACCTAGCCTACAGCCAAAGGCAGCCTCTCTAATCAAGTGACTAAATCATGCAGATGATGTTGTTTGTGTTGTTAAAAAAAATAATCTCTCTGTGGTGTTTCGTGGCATTAACACTTCCCTCCCTGGGAAACCTCTGGGTAAATTTCTAACCAATGTCCCAAGGTCATAACCAAATGCTAATCATTCATAACTTAATCATAATCCAATCATGTCTGTCTCTCACCCTCATCATGAGTGTCTGGTGTCCACTGATTGTCTCTTCATTTCTCATCATCAATTTGACCTCTGGACAAAAGGAGCGGTCCTTGAAGGAGTGTGTGTGTGTGTGTGTGTGTGTCGTGACCCATTATTTGTTTGTCTATGAATGTAAAAACTAAAAAAAAAAAATTATTAAATGTGGTGGGTATATGTGGGTATAATACGGAGCTACAATATGTTTCTTTTAGGAATTTCCTTGGACCCTAAGTTTCTATGTACTGTATATTAGTATGCAAATTAAGCGTTGTTTTCAAGTAATGTTTTTTTCTGCTATTTCTGACAAATAAAAGGAAATGAAAATAAATAAATAAATAAATAACAATCAGTGCTTCCACAGAACTTTGACATTTGTGGCACACACTATGCATAAGATATTGGATGCAATACTACCATACCCCACCCCACCCCACAATTTCTCCCACATTAACAAAAAAAGAATCCCCAGTACTATCATTTTAACAATGTCAAGCACAATAAATTATTCTCTGTGCGGTATTTGGTGAATGATCAGACAAGAAGAAAGTGTCCGTCTGCAATGTTTTGGGTCGCCTGTTGGTGGTGCCAAACGCACATCACCACACGCATCTGATATAGGACAGGGGGGCCAGGGTGCCAATTCTGATTTGCTCTTTTTTTTTGTTTTTCTTCCCTCAACAGGTGCATCGAAAAGGAAACGAGCGAGGGGCAAAAGGAAAAGCTGAGGTTGTCCTTTACCCCTCTAGAGACCTCTGGTGGCTCAGTCTTAATTCTCATCCTATTGGACATTGCATCTTGGGCAGCGCATATATATCAGCTAGTTTTGAAAATTGAGTGTGTACTATTATATGTATGTTTTTGTATGTTATGTCGAACAATTTATTATTTTTTACATGTCTGATATTTGCCTTTTGTCTGATGATGTGTGTTACAGCAGAACCACAGTGTGGAACGTGAAGTGGAAAGATTTTTTTTTTTTAATAGCCTATATCGTAATAAAAAAGAAGGGGTAAAGTGCGCATTTTTAGGAAGGGTTTTAAACGAAAAGGAATATTGTTATGCTGTGAATGTAAATATATATTTTATTTAGAAACAAATATATTAAACATTTGTATATTTATTGAATATAAAACTGAATGCTAAAGGACATAATGTTGACCAAAACGTGCATACCGTATGTGTAGGCCTAATCAAATAAACACCTGGGCGAGTATTGTGTCTTGTGTTGTTTGTACTTTATTTTCACAATTAGCCTGTCAACTTCCTTTCAAACTTTACAGTGTAAAGTTTACACGATCAAACGTTTCAACCATAAATACAGTGGCAGTCAAGTAAATATCAGAAGATTCTTGCTTTATGTGCTGCGAAGTGTAATTGCGCAACACCTTGACCAGTCAGGAGGACCCGCCACGCCCCCTCATCGGAGGTCCCCCTGTCGCGTAAACGTCAACCCAACCAGTTGCTGTCAAGACGGTCTGTACGCCCGTTGACCCCCACTGTCTGCTGCTGCTTCGGCGGACTAAAATCTACCAAGATGTCTGGCTGGTCAGTGAACGATCACAAGAATTACACGAATCCCACATCTGGACAGAAGCGGCCGCGAAGCGAACCAGGGAACAAAGTTACAGTGGTCCTCGGTGCACAGTGGGGAGATGAGGGCAAGGGGAAGGTGGTCGACCTTTTGGCGACGGAATCCGACATGGTTTGCAGGTGTCAGGTACTGTGCTCCATTTGCAAGGCTCTTGTGCTAAAGTAATGCTGTGTGTGGCACGAGTAATACGGTTCCTAGTTCTAGTTCAGTAAGTTCTTGCACCAATAGTTTTTATAGTAGGCTATAGTGGCCTGGCACAGTGAACTGGGGGACTGTTATAGCAGCACAAAACATACTGTATGCATGAGATCTTGTGCTGAGGAAAAGATGCATGACAGTCATACTTAACTCAGTGAGACACTACAAAGTTTCAAGGCAGCTCAAATCTAAAAGCATGTACAATATGGGCTGTATCAAAATAAAGTGCATGCACTATCTTCTTCACCATTTTCACCAACTGATATTTACTGAAAAGTCTGGCATGGGTTTTTGTCTAACACACACACACAACCTTAATTATCACATTACTCTGTCATGCTTGTGCACCAGTGAGTTATGCCGGACCATGAGATGTAGTACAACACACATGCGTGTGTGTTGTTTTTCTGAAATCTGCAGTTCGTGTCACTGCCCGTCATGGAAGCATGTGCAGCAAGTGTTTGTCCGTGTCCTCAGTAAATGTCAGTCTCAGACTTCAGCCCCTCCTCGCTGAGGCTGGGTCACATTCCCAGGCTGTCCTGACATGTGAGAAGGCCAAAATGCACCCCCCCCTCTCTCTCTCTCTTCACAGCCCCCTGCCCTCTCCCAGCTACCAGCCCCTTTGCCACAGTCTCCAGCTGCCCCCCCACTCCCCAAGGGGGGCAGAAGATGGACTTGACTAGTGTTTCTCAACAGGGGCTCTACAGCCCCCCATGGGGCGTTAGGGAGCCCTAGAGGGAGGCGTTGAGAGGAGGGGTGCTCAGTTGCCATTGGGGGGGGGGGGGGGGGGGCATTCGTCTATTTTATTTTTTAATACTATTAAGGGGGACATTGGCAAACTTGTGATGATCTCATGGGGGCGTTGGGAGGTTTATCAGGAGGTCAATAGGGTGTTTGTGCAAAAAAAAAAGGTTGAGAACCACTTGACTATACCACAGCCAAGACAAGTTAAAATAGCTACCTCCCTCTCCCTCCCCTCCTCCTCTCTCTCTCTCTCTCTCTCTCTCTCTCTCTCTCTCTCTCTTCTGCGATCTCCTTCTCCCTCTCCTGCAGCAGGGGTTCAGCACCGCTTGAGGGGGGTATAGCGTGTTCACTTTCTCCTCCTGGCATGCCACTCTTTGGCAAAAGGGCAAGCCTGTTTGGTACAGATGGCGTGCAGGGGCGAGAGAGTCAGAGAGAGAGAGAGAGAGAGAGAGAGTGAAGAGTGAGTGCTAGAGAGGGAGGGAGGGGGGGGTGAAGAGAGATGGAGAGAGGGAAGGAGAAAGAGAGAGAGAGAGAGAAAGATAGGGGAGGAGGAGGAGGGAGACAGGGTGTCCTAGTCGTTTGCAGCTGACACAGTGGCTAATGGTCAAGTGAAAGCCACAAGGCCTATAGGCTGACATTATGCCGTGGACATGAAGAAAGGCTAAATACGACGCAAAGGTCTAGTCTGTGCATTTTTAGCCCCTGAAGACACTACTCCTGTTATAAATTAGCATTTGCCAGAATGGCAATGACCAAGTCATAATGTATCACTTAAGGCCCTGTGCACTGCCATAGTAGTGTAGTACTATAGTAGTTAAGTTTTTTCAATGTCTATTATTGAAACGTCCAAGTGGCGGGACGGTGTCTGGTAAGGGGCTATGTAGTTTACTTCCAGAATCAATGCTGCCCATTCATAACTTTCTCTTTTCCTTAAATATTTACTAACACCTCCAATTTCACTTTTCCTTTTCACATATGAATAGGAAGATCCACCTATACATGTATTAAAATCACAATAAATAGGGCCTACTTGGAATTTGACAGTGGTGTTAAATATTCATGAAAACAATGACGTTTGTGAATGGACTGCTGCATACATTCTGGAATTACACTACTACAAATATTACAAACTCTACCTTTTAACCCGTTTAGATATGAATTTGCTGTTACCAGAATAGCAATGACCAAGACGTAGTGCATTTCTAAAGGCCCTGTGTTATGTCATAGTAGTGTAGTACTATGGTAGTTAACTTTTCATGGATTATTATAGCGTTCCACTGGTGGAATATTATGCAATATAGCAGTGGTGTTGTCTACTTTTTTGTGGTGGGTATACTGTATATTTGACCATTTTTTGAAGTGAGTATACTGTATATATTTGTGCTATTCAAAACAATGGATCAATCAATTTTAAGTGGGTATACTGAAATCCCTGAAATTTAGAAGTGGATATACTCCGTATACCCGCGTTCTACGTAGACTACACCACTGCAATATAGGCCCATATAGTATGGCATGCTGCGCACTGATTAGAATAGAAAAGGTTTCATCTGGGTTGCTCTGTTTCACAAACAGAGTCCATTCCAGTCCGGTCACACAAATAATAATAATAATAATAAAACATTTTATTTTTGAGCACCTTTCAAAATACCAAAGGACACTTTACAATCAAAACAAATACATAACAGTAGGGAAAGTACAACAAAGCTTCAGTGAATTAACAATAGGAGAGTAATTAAAATGCAAAAATAAAATAGAAATAAAAGTACAATAAAAATAAATGTTTTAAAATAAGAAAAATAAAATAAAATAAAATAAAAATGAGGGGAAAAAATAATAATATGTAAAATAAAAAATAAACTGATAATTAAAATAAAGTGGAAGTGCCTGTCAGTGAAGTTGGAAAGCAGATGTGAAAAGATGTGAAATAGTTATACTGGACCCAGAATGACCATTGGGTCAGTCCTCCTTCAGAATATTACAAAGACACAAGTATTTTCCACTGTCTCAACACAAACATATACTGTAGAATAGGAGACAATGGGTAGAATATGACATGTCATGTCATGTTTGCTGATAGTTTCAAGGGAGGGTGGGTCACCTGTGGAAGTCAATAAAGAAATTAAAATAAACACATAGATTTTATTTGTTACATGGCGCCTTGAAGAACACCCAAGGTCACCTTAGAAACAAGAAAAGTAAAACATGAAAATAAAACAAAATCAGAACATACATAGAGGAAGAAAAAATGAATTAAAGTCTTCAGCACCCTTTTTTCAATCTTGACTATGTATTCTGTGCTCTTCATTGAAATTTGTCTTAGTCATCACTTTTATCATTATCCCATGTTTGAACCTTAAGAAGACAGAGTGTAGGTAAATTGTCTGTCAATCATCTCAGCATGTCTGTCTCTTGGAATGTCCAAATAAATACCAACCACCAACCACTAAGACGAATTTCAATGAAGGGCACAGAATACATAGTCAAGATTGAAAAAAAGGGTGCTGAAGACTTTAATTTATTTTTTCTTTTCTTTTAGGTAAACTGATTTTATTTACAAAAAGTGCTCCCAACGCCTGTACCTACTGCGTAAGTTAAACAGCTTTGGGGTAAGCAGTGCGATACTTGAAATGGCATACAAGAGTTTAGTGGAAAGTGTTTTGTCTTTCAATATGATTATGTAGTATGGCAATCTAAACATTCAGGGGAGGACTAAACTAAACAGAGTAATTAAGATGGCTACAAAAATCATAGGAAACCACAGAGGAGCCTGGACTCTATGTACCAAGAGAATATGAGAAGGAAAGCACTGGGGATCTTTAGTGATCCGTCCCACCCCCTGCACTGTGAATTTGAGCCCTTACCCTCTGGGAGGCGCTTTAGAGTACCTAATGCCACTAAAAACTTATACAAGAAATAATTTGTCCCAAATGCAGTTAACATAATTAACAAGAGGGATTTATATCTTAGATGAGTCATTATGACTAGTAGGCTATTTTATGTGAGCATCTATTTAATGGAGTGGTATGGTTACCTATTTATCTACTTGCTATTCCTTGTAATATCTTATTTTATTTTCTTACATTGTTGGATCTCACCTATTCATTCATCCATTAACTGGAGTGGTTTCCTGGATTTCTCTTGTGTGGAATGGGGTGTCTGTCTTAAATGTGTAATGTCTTTGAATGTGTAATGTGTAACTGTATGTTTTTTACGATGGTGAAACTGAAGACAAGCATCAAATCAAATCAAAATCAAATTTCATTATGATGTTGATCCTGCACTTATTTTGATCATCCTACACTTCATGCCAGCTGTCATTCAGAGACGTTTAAAAACATTTCACTTCATTCCCTCAATTTTGAGGCTGTAACCGCATCTGCAACAGAGTCTGCACAACTTTTGAACCACAGAAATGAGATGAGAGAAGTCACGGCAGTGATGTTTTTAGCCTTCCAATTTCACGGTCAGATAATTGTCCACCTCCATTTTTTTTGTCTTCAAGAAACAACATCGCAATCATGTCAATGTCAATCTTGTGCTGTCCTCCATTTCAGGGTGGTAACAATGCCGGCCACACGGTTGTAGTGGACGGACAGTCGTATGACTTCCATCTCCTCCCCAGCGGAATCATTAACCCCAAATGCATTTCCGTCATTGGTAAGTAGAGCTGTAACGATTCACTCAATTCACGATTCAGTTTGTATCACGATTTATCACCTACGGTTCGATACACCCCACGATTTCATATTTGGCAACATTATAAAATACAATTAGGAATAAAAACTGATAGTAATTGGCAGAATAGGTTACAAGAGGTTACGAATAATTGTTGCTTAATTTTTTGCTTTTTGCGTATTTAATGCTGATGATTATTTGAATCTTGTAAGCGCTATCACTTCATATCATGTGGTTGTTTTCGGGACTGATGGATAAAAAAAACTTAAACACGATACTGCCTCCTTGTATCGCGATACAATATCGTGACTCTGTGTATCACGATTTCTTGGTTCGATACAATATTGTTACAGCCCTATTGGTAAGGGATGCCGTTTACTTGAGGAGCCTAACATCCTGCATACCGTACATTACAGAGATCCTTCCACAAGATCTGTGTGGTGCTAGGTGTGTATACCAATGATGTGTGTGTGTGTGTGTGTGTGTGTGTGTGTGTGTGTGTGTGTGTGTGTGTGTGTGTGTGTGTGTGTGTGTGTGTAGGTAATGGTGTGGTCATCCATCTACCTGGTTTGTTTGAAGAGGGGGACAAAAATGAGAAGAAAGGTGAGGAGAGCAGCACAGAAGATGTCGACCTGGGAAACAATAATTTGTCATCCAGGCTTTCCATGTTGCACCCATGCATGTTGCAGTCATATCCCTGTGTAAAATGTCTTTGAATGGTGTCCTTCTGCAAGTTACAGGTGTATTTCCTGTTTTTCAAAAGGTCTCAAAGGCTGGGAGAAGAGATTGGTGATCTCAGACCGTGCTCACATAGGTATGCCAAACTACTATCTGTCTGTATGTCCGTCTGTCTTTATCTCTCTCTCTCTCTCTCTTTCTGTCTCTGTCTCTCATCCATCCCTCCAATGTGTTATGCAAATAATTCTGTTGTTAATGTAAATGACTACGTCCGATTGTCCAAACATGGCAGATGTTTGGTGACATCTTTAAATTTTGGCAAAGGACGCGCTCAACTTCTTGGAAAAAAGTCTTTGGGTGTGCGATAAAATCTATCAACTTAAGGAAGAAAAATCCGCACTCACAAACTGCGTCTCATTATTTATTTATATAACCACCATGTCCAAAAAGCAAACGCATTTCGGCTATCAAGCCTTCATCACCACGCACTGATGAAGGCTTGATAGCCGAAACGCGTTTGCTTTTTGGACATGGTGGTAATATAAATAAATAATGAGACGCAGTTTGTGAGTACGGATTTTTCTTCCTTATGGTGACATCTTTACCCATCTGTGTCTTCATCGGGTGTGTTTCTTGTGCCTCAGTGTTTGACTTCCACCAGGAAGTGGACGGGATGCTGGAGGCACAGAGACAAGCACAGGAGGGCAAGAGGTCAGCAGAGAACATGGAAAACACACACACACACACACACACACACACACACACACACACACACACACACACACACACACACACACACACACACACACACACACACACACACACGCTCACACGCTCACACGCTCTCTCTCTCTCTCTCTCTCTCTCTCTCTCTCTCTCTCTCTCTCTCTCTCTCTCTCTTTCACTCACACACACACACACACACACACACACACACACACACACACACACACACACACACACACACACACACACACACACACACACACACACACACACACACACACACAGGACCCTGTTATCAGAAATGGCAGTTTAGTATTACTGTTACTCAATTTTTCAAAAGTTTCCCAAAAGTTTTACATCACAACGTTTTTCAAAGTTTTTCAAGTTCAAGTAGAAACATTTATGTTCTTCCCAGAAAGTTAAAAGTCACTCTGCTTCCAAACGTAGTAAAATCCAGCGGTTGGGTTACAGTTGCCCAGACAGCTGTGTTACTCTAACCGGTGGTGGTAAGTAATGGTGACGAATAACACCTCTTCTTGGTGGCACTAAAATTACCCACCGTTCTTAGAGTGCATAGATAACACACATGCTACTGCCACACACACACACACACACACACACACACACACACACACACACACACACACACACACACACACACACACACACACACACACACACACACACACACACACACACAGAAAGATATGCATACGTACACAGAGACAAAAACATACACATGCTAATGTAACAGCATTATAAAATGTAATAACAAACTCTTTTACAGCATTGGTACCACAAAAAAAGGAATCGGACCCACATACACGAGCAAGGCATCCCGTATTGGACTTCGCGTCTGTGACCTTTTATCTGACTTCAAAGAGTTTTCTGTGAGGTGAGACCATTTTTGTGTATTTTTTTTCACACTTTTTTTGATGTAATGAAATGAATATTCATGAAATGGCATTTGATGTCTTAATACTGTAACTGTCTTAAGTAGGGATGGGATATCGGTATCAGTGTACCGGTATCGAGTTCAGATATCAACATAATTCAGAGATCGGATCGGATCGGAATTTTCCCAAAGTATCAGAATTTTCCTGATACTGACATTGAGTCAAGTGTAATGTTAATTTGAAATCAGGATGGGATTGTTACTTTTTTACTTGTTACTTTGTATTAATTAATTGGTTTCCTGTTCTTCTGACTTCCTTTTCTGACCTAATAGTCTACTTGGGCCTACCTCAAGTTGAAACCCATGCATGTATGTGATTTTGGTATAGGATTGGAGTAGTATCGGTATCAGCAGATATCCAAATTTAGAAATCGGATCGGAAGTGAAAAAATGTGTATCGGTGCATCCCTAGTCTTAAGACATGAGGCTGAAAAGTTGTGCAATGCATTTAAGTATATCACGATTTGTTGTCCTCAGGTTCAAGAACCTTGTACAGCAGTATCAGTCCATGTATCCCGGTCTTAAAGTCGACACTGAGGGCCAGTTGAAGAAGCTGAAGGTTTGTGAAGTTGTGCGTTAATAATTGGGGACTTGATGAATAAGTGATTTTGTACGCAGTACAACAGTACCTCAGCAGAGATCTGAGAAGTGGCTACTTCAACTCAACTTCTGGCTAGAGGTCAAAGTGTCTTTGAGCAAGGCAATGAAATCCCATATTGTAAAGTGCCTTGTTATTGTGATATGTGACTTATTGCAAGTGCAGTTTGTTGAGAGATCCTTAAAATATGTATACAGCAGGGCTTGGCATTAACTTTTTCGCTTGCTGGCCATTATGATTATGATTATGTTTGATATTGTTTCTTTTTTTTTTCATTATCATGACGTTGTACATCAAACCTCAGAAGTTGAGGTGCTAAAGCAAGAAGATGAGTGCACGCTATTTAAATGGAAATAAATCATACAATAATGACTAACTGAGCTTTTCCTTGAACATCTACAAACATATGATACAGGGGGCAAAGTGCAGAATATAGGCTATTCTGATATGTCATCATACCATAGAATAAGCTAACTGCCAAATTGGCTAGTGACACTGAAGTTATTAGCAGCCACAGTCAAGTTTTACCAGCATTTGGCCGGTTGGCAGGTGCCAGTGAAAAGCCCTGGTATATAGTGTGTTTACCTGTCTATTTATAATGTGCCTCTGACAGTATCTGGTGTTGTTGTGATGGTCGTAGGAGTATGCTGAGAAACTGAGGCCTATGGTGAGAGATGGTGTCCACTTCATGTACGAGGCACTTCATGGACCAGCAAAGAAGATCCTTGCTGAAGGCGCCAACGCAGCCCTGCTTGATATCGACTTTGGTAAGAACGGTTTTATAATCGTTATCGTTAGATACACCCCCTTTGGATTTCATTTATCCCATAATGTTTACACAATCACTGCCTCGGTGGCCCACCTACAATGTTCTTGACCAACCGCAGCTGCATTTGAAGCAAAAAGGAAGTTGCGTGCGCACATCCAAAAACGTATCATTGTCATTCAGTAGTCTACGTTTACATGATGTTTTTAATTCTGAATTAATAATTCAAAATTAAATAGTTCCATCGAGTTTACTTTTATCTTTCCTTTAATTCTGAATTAAGAGGTTTTTACATGACGTTTTCAAAGTGGAATTAATCTTTATTCAGAATTAAATGGAGTGAATTCCAAATTAAATATCTCATGTTAACATAGCCAATGGCTTTATTATTTTTCCGTTTTTTTTTATAATCATCATCATTATCAACCTCCTCCTCCTCTGAAACATATGGCAGTCAGTAAGAAAAAATAGGCCCATAGTTCTGACATGTGCTACTGACAAAAAATCTCTCTGAAGTGGGACATGTGCATCTGATATTCTGCATAATTTAAATACATTTAGTATGTTTGTCAGTTGAAAACAGTAGACAAATTTATGAAGTAGAACATTTATTTTAAAAAACTATGCTCTATTTATAAAAAGCTACATACCGGTAGGGATCCCAGGTGTTATATGAAGATACAAATACACAAATGAGGTCCTGTGTCCAAAAAAACTGAGTGTTGCTTTAAGGCAAGCCATACTAATAAACCTAACCATGCACACTATGTTCACTATGTACTGCATGTACTACACTCTGCGCTAAGACATCAAACGAAACCGTTAACTTGGGGTTAATGTAAGGTCATCCTGGGATTAGATTTACAAGACCAGTTGATCCATGGCTATGGGTGTAAGGCTGGTTACTCACTCTTTAAACATTCACATTTTTTTCAGATGTGCACAATACATCTTTTAGACTTTTATTGACAGGATAGTGAAGAGCTGACTGGAGGAGAGTGGGAGAGAGTTTGGGTAAGGCATGGAAACGGCCTACAGCCCAGGTCGCACCCGAAACCGGGTCCCCCTGGGCAGTTTTCCCTGTCATGGTACTGTGCAGTGCACAAACGCATGGCACCTCCAGATGTGTGCACATCTTTATGGTCCCGCCTCCATGTTGGTCATGTCCACTGTCCATTGGTCAGTCAGTCTGTCTGTTTGTTGGAAACACAAGAGGTTGACAATAAACAATATGAGCCTTTCAACCAAAACATTTACCAGAGAAAACCATTGGCAGATGTTGCCAGTGCATCCGTGCTGAAGAACCTGTGCCATACGTTGTCCACTGAATACTTTGCCCTGTTTCAGGTACCTATCCTTTTGTCACATCATCAAACTGCACCGTGGGTGGTGTGTGCACTGGACTTGGCATCCCTCCAGCAAACATCGGAGATGTTTACGGTGTCTCCAAGGCCTACACCACCAGAGTTGGCATTGGTGCTTTCCCAACAGAGCAGCTCAATGTAAGTGCTCAACCGACATTTTTTTTTCTAATTCCATAACATTGAGAAATTCTTTTCTCGATTCTGATTCTGGTGATGTATGTTATTCTGATGTTGCTGTTGATTTTGAACCGCATTCCGGTTCCTGATGTCTTCTCTCTGTATCTGCTAAACTTCCTGTTTGACAATTGCAGCAAACTTCTGTGTGTATAAAATGTCAAAATGTGGTCTTCAATCCAAGGCATCAAAGCATGTGCTCGTGCAATAAATGTATAACATTCTGCTTTCCAAAGCATCTTCAGTTTGCCCAGTTTTGATGGGAACATAAATGTATTCCTTCTGTGATCTGCAACAAGTGAAATTCCATAGAGTTATGAAGTGAATTGAGAGTGTGACTGCCTACAGTGGCCTATGCACCTGTTAAGGAACATCATCATAAACCTTTTAACTGCTACTTCGATGCATGCTAAAGATATATGACTTCTTATAACGTAATGAAGGCAGCGACGCAACAGGTAGGTATCGACTGTACCTGTAACTTTCCCATTTCGGACGCCATAAGCATGTATGACGGATTCCTGTTCAGTTGTTACTAAGTGTGGTGACAAACTCACTGTGATTGTCATGTTCAGTTTGACATGAACGTCACGGGTCTCCTGTTGCACACAGTGCACTATATGACCTTTACACATGGATTAACCCACAGGACCAGCTGTCAGAATGTGTGTGTGTGTGTGTGTGTGTGTGTGTGTGTGTGTGTGTGTGTGTGTGTGTGTGTGTGTGTGTGTGTGTGTGTGTGTGTGTGTGTGTGTGTGTGTGTGTGTGTGTGCGCGCGCGCGCGCGCGTGTGTGTGTGCGCGCGCGCGCGTGTGTGTGTGTGTGTGTGTGTGTGTGTGTGTGTGTGTGTGTGTGTGTGTGTGTGTGTGTGTGTGTGTGTGTGTGTGTGCGCCCCCGAGCACAGGGCCGCTGACAGATTTGGCCTGGCCCAAGACAAAATCATTTGAAAGGGCCCACCTTCCAATACATACAATGCAATTAGAACCCAATTCTGGGGTACTTCTGTGTCCCTGGGCCCAGGACAACTGACCCCTTTGTCCCCCTGCCTCAGCTTGCCTGTGCATGCACATGTCGTGTGTGTGAGTGTGTGTGTGAGTGTGTGTGTATGTGCGTGTGTGTGTTTGTGAGTGGAACTGTTTAAAAAACCTGATAGCTCCAGTGAGCGACAGTCACATGGTCTGGCGATAAATTTAGGGCCGGTTCTAGGGTCACCGCTAGATTTTAAGGCCGGGTCAGAGATTGGGTTACTGGTACATGCCCCCCTTGCAGGACATATAGACTCCATGCAATAATGCAAGCTGGACAAGAACATAATCTTTTTTGAATAAACGTTATTTTTCTATTTTTTTACCCTGAGTCCAATGGCCTCTACTGGAAGGACACTGAAGCACTCTATAACTGAATATATAAGAACTTCAAAATGCTCTATAAGCTGTCGAATTATAAATCGACTGCTTCGACAGATGCATCATGTCGTGGATTGCTTTTGATGCAGAAGTTGAATTGGTTTAAATGATCTGTTATGTTGTATGTTTCTCCTTACCAGCCAATTGGAGAGCTGCTGCAGACGCGAGGTCACGAAGTGGGCGTGACCACTGGAAGGAAGAGGCGCTGTGGTTGGCTGGACCTGGTGATCCTCAGATATGCCCACATGATCAACGGCTTCTCAGCGTGAGTGTGTAATATGACAACTTGTTTTGGTTTTGTTAGAACATGCTGTCCCGTTCAAGGCGAACAATAAAAGCAATGGTAGAAACGATCTGTCAGTGACATCAATCCTGAAATTGCAAATGCTGTTTTGTACACGATCCCTTGGTAACTGGTAACTGCACCTGATGCTCTTGGCAACTGCTTCCATCAGGGCAGCTGACCGCTTTGGCTGGGCCCAGGACAAAGTCATCTGAAAGGGGCCCCCACACAATACATTTCATGTGATGAGGACCCAATTATGGGCCCCCCATTTCCCTGGGCCCGGGACAGGTGACCCCCCTTGTTGGCTTCTGTGGCTCCCATGGTCACTGGGTTCGTTCGTGATGAAGCAGTCATGCTTTTGCTAGGAAGAACGCATGCACACTTTGCCATTTTGCTGCCTTCTGGTAAGAATTTTCTAACCAGAATGCATCAAACTGGCGAAGTGTGCATGCGCTCTGCCTAGCAGAATGAACCCATTGTTGTAGTTGCACAAATGGCAGCTTGTCTACGGTTGGAGTTAAATTGGTCAATGAAAGTTGACAAGAAAAGAATCACACATGATGCTCATGAATGAAAAGGGCTGCTGGAAATGATTCTCCCTTCTGTAAAACCTTAGTGGTTTTCCTGCTGCATTTGCAGAGAAGGTAGAGAATTCAGCCTTCAATTTTTATTGGATGGAGAGAATCTTGGAGACCTCCAAAATCTAACACTTCTCTCGTGCCGTTCTCCTTGCAGTATTGAAATTGATCAATGAAACAAGAAAAGAAGCACACTTGCTCATGAATGAAAAGAGCTAATAATGGAAATTGTTTCTCCCTTCTCTCGTGCTGTTCGTGCATTTGCAGAGAAGGCAGAGAATTCAGCCTTCATTTTTTTTTATTGGAGAAGAGACTCATGGAGACCTCCAAAATCTAACACTTCTCTTGTGCCGTTCTCCTTGCAGTATTGCCCTCACTAAGCTAATAATGTAAATTGTTTCTCCCTTCTCTCGTGCCTTTCTCCTTGCAGTAGAGCTAATAATGTAAATTGTTTCTCCCTTCTGTCGTGCCGTTCTCCTTGCAGTATTGCAATGGTTTCTCCCTTCTGTCGTGCCGTTCTCCTTGCAGTATTGAATCTTAATCTAACACTTCTCTGGTGCCGTTCTCCTTGCAGTATTGCCCTCTAACACTTCTCTCGCGCCGTTCTCCTTGCAGTATTGCCCTCTAACACTTCTCTCGTGCCTTATGTTCTCCTTGCAGTATTGCCCTCACTAAACTGGACATTCTGGACGTCCTGGATGAGATCAAAGTGGGTGTGGCCTACAAGCTCAATGGAAAGAGGATCCACCACTTCCCATGTAATTACAATTATAATGTGGACAATGTTCGTCTAATTTTATTCGCCAATTGTATTTATACTTCTGTTTTGTGTACCCCCTAATCAAAATTCATATAATCATCATGCCATGAGTACCCCCTCAGTCATGCCCGATATCTCTTCCTCCTGCCCCATGTGACTATGCTCCACACATTTGTATATTTTTCCACATACCCCCTAACATGTACCCAAGTACCTTTAGTGATACACGTACTCCTTGGAACCGCTGGTCTAGTACACTGTCGAGGGCAGTGATGTTAAGTGAAGTTGCAAGCCTGACTTTGTTAATTATCCAATCAAATAATTCAATACACTTTAATTCTTCAGTGTGAGGTACTATACTTATTTGTTACACACACATTTTGAAGTTTAGTTGTGCTGTGTAGTTGTAGTGAAGTGGGGGCAGTCTTTAGATCCGAGGGTTGCGGGTTTGAATCCCACCCTTACCTCTCCTTACGCCTCCATCCATGACTGCAGTGCCCTTGAGCAAGGCACGTAACCTGACATTGCTCTAGGGACTGTAACCGATACCCTGTAAAATAAGCGTAAGCTTCGGATAAAAGTGTCAACTAAGTGTATATGTAGTACTGTTTTAGATACAGTGTAGATGTGTCGATGGAGAGGGCCAACTCAACTACCCTCACAGTAAACTCATTAGATTGTTATTTCCACTTTCTGTCTGTAGCAAACATGGACGTTTTGAACAAAGTGGAGGTAGAGTATGAGACCTTCCCTGGATGGAAGACAGACACCTCTGCTGCTAGGAAATGGACTGACCTCCCTCAAAAGGCCCAGAACTACATCCGCTTCGTGGAAAACCAGATCAGTGTCCCCAGTAAGTCAAACCGACCACACCTCAAAAGCTGAAGTCATGGCGCATGAGTAAACATGAATTGCCTCTATTAACATTGTTTAATTAACCAAGATAGACGATAAGTGTCAAGAAAGGCTAAAAAAAAGCTAGCTTGGCAAGACAGACACACATGACAACAACATGACATGAATGAATAGAATAATTTGGCATTGCACCATTGATGAAGCTGAAGGTTGAGGGTGGAGCAAATCTTGATTGTGACTGAATGACACTGACATTTCATGGGCCAACAACTATTTTCCTCTATGTTTATGATGCTTGACCAACCTGTGAGTCAAAATATTTTCTGCTGCATTAGAGTTAGTCTAGTTTATAGGCTTAAAAATGCAAAGGAGCACAACATTGAAGTTATCTGTGTCTGTTTTTTCTTGATCATGGACGACATATCTTTTTTTTTTACCCCTCTCTCCAACAGTTAAGTGGGTGGGTGTCGGCCCAGCCAGGGAGTGCATGATCCAGCTGTTCTAGAGTGCCTCCACCTCATCCCGAAGTTCTGGAACACCTCAGCACTATCTTCCATCTCAAGTTCTTCAGCTCGTCACTGCTCTCTCCTATTCAAACCAGATGGACTTAAGCTTTACACACAACACCCCAATATACTGTACGTCACTGGCTGTCCTTTCACCCTGAACACCTCATATTAGAATGAGAAATATGGAATAATTATGGAACATTAAATTTGTTAAACCAATGACTGTAGAATACATATGGACACCAAACGTTCTATTCTATTCTGCCGCCTCCACCCCTTGCTTCACAATACAACGTTTGGTGTCAATTTATATACAGTTATTTGGTTCAACCATTGATAACAAAATCTTTCAGGTTAATACAGAGGGCAATGTTTTTCCCTCTAGTTAACAACAACGTGAAGTTGTTGTGGAACCAGTTTCTTTGTCAATCCACTTGCTTGTTTGCACTATATGTATGGGATTATGGCAGTTGGTCATGTGACTGGAAAAAAGTGTTGCGGTTTCCATTGAGGTGTCGAGTCGAATTTGATGATGAGGCATTATCTTGACATTAAAGGGTCAAAGCAAGAAGCATCTCTGGTACCCTTTCGTGCTACTGAGTATTTGTGTGGGGACATAGGCCTATGGTTTTACATTTGGGGGGAATACTAAATTGGACCGTTTCCTTTCTACATGCATGCTTTATGTTTAACAGTGATGTTTTATGCTGTTGATTTGTACTGTTGTTACTTGAATAAGGAATTATGGCTTTGCAATAAATTTTAACTCCACCTAGAGTGTTACTTGTGTTGTGCTGCAGATACAAACACAACCACAGGAGGGACATGTTCTCTTTTTTCCCTGAAGTTTCACTCCAAACCAGTAGGTGGCGGCCACTCACTTCAAAGAGACCGAAGAGGATACACTGCGGCATGTGATAAATAGCGCGCGTTTGCCAGGTTCCATATTTGAAGAAGGGTCTGGTCGATTCCCGCGAAACCCTCTGTTTGTGGCACATTTTGCCAGGGATTTGAAGAAATTATTTGTGGCTTTACGGGCCGACAACTGCAAAAACCTTACCCACGCTTTATAGATATGCCTAAGAGGTCCTGTCCATTTGCGGAGACATTCTCCTCGCAGTATAAAATCCATGTAGGTCAGAAGGAACTGAGTAGCCACGGAGTGTTTGGAAACAAGTACCGTCAAGAAATATATGGTAAGACGTTCACAGTTACTTCTGTGATCCTTTGTGTGTTTGTACATGGTGAAATACATGTTAATTTGACGTTCTGTTATTTGATGAACAAATTCCACTCCAATCGTAACATTGTAGCAGCAGCTAGGCCTAGACCTAGCCAAAGATGTGTCCAGTGTTTTCCCGGGAACGTTACAGGAAGAGTAGAAGACGCATTGAAACTTTGTAACACATTAGCCAAAGCCCGGTGGGGTAGCTCTGCTTTTGTTGTCAAAGTTCACCCAAGGATACTTTGTTCGGAGTCGGACATATACGATCCTTTCACTGTCCTGCTAGTTTGAGTTATTGTTGATTAGATGTGCCAATCTAATTAATCGGTGGTAATTACCGTGATGCTAACATGTGATGGAGGATTAGAAGTAGAACCACAGCCGGTATAATGGGGCTTAATAGCAAGCGGCAGGGCTGTTTTATAAGGGTTGTGCTATAACTACCGTTTGTTTATCTTGAGCGACAGGCCATGCAGTCAACACGGAAGTGAAACATGCAGTCGCAGTGCTAAGCGGGTTCTAATGGCTTTAAACGTTCAACTGTCTCTTCATCCTGTGGTGTATTGCGTACTGGTAGTAGTCTTGAGTCTGAAGTCATGTGTTGGCAAGAAAGATGAATATAACTTTCGTCACCAAGCTAATCGCGCAAGGAAGAGCAGCGTTGCATATTCTGCCATCTCTTGTGTGCCCCTGAGAAACGCCCCGGCCCGGTTTTATATCTCGTTTTCTCTCTGTCATTTTGTCCCATCAGAGAAAACCAAGAATTTACTTTTCAATGGGACGAAAGCTGTTATGGGAACACTGTGGAAAGTGGACGGGGACGAAAAGGCTTGCAATGGCCATGCATTAGAAGAGAACCCGACGCCAAACGGCAACCATGCGCTGCTAAAAGGACAAACTGTGATTTCGTTCGACGGCAAGCTGAAAAGGACATCTGCTGCATCAGGTAATCCATATCAATATTGGGCAGTGTACAAAAAAATCTGAATTCATCCAGTAGCCCTATCCTCAACGATAATTGCATAATCTATTCACTTCCAAGAAATGCATGACTAAAGAAATGACTCAACTCAGCAGCACAGGCCTACATAACCATCCCTAATGGGAACTCCCTTCGCACGCGCCTGTTTTTGAAAAGCCGATAACGCACCGTCTGATCTGTCACTGTCTTCCCGTTGACTGTCGGGATTTGGCCTATTGAACATTTCCCGAATTGTGGCTTAGAAAATGTGGGCATTTTCCCACATTCTGCCGAGCGCACCCTCTGATTTTCTTCAGAATCAAATTCTAATTGAGGACTTTCCTCTTGCCATGTAATGCCCTGCTGTGCCATTTCTGATCCTGTGTGTCTGGTGCGGTGCGTCCATCCAGGTGTTCCCTCAGGTGGTGCGTGTGCCCCTACTGGCTGCGGTGTGTGCCAGAAGGCCAGTCCGTCCAAGATGCGCTGCTCGCAGTGTGAGCGCTCAGTCTGCCCTTCCTGCACCCAGCCCTGCATCAGCTGCTCCAGCCAATGCTGCACATTCTGCATCACTACGGAGTAAGTATGGCCACACACACACCCACCCACACACACACACACACACACACACACACACACACACACACCCACCCACACACACCTTGAGCTTCAGAAAAGCCACCCTGCAGTGGATGCAAGAGTTGAGTAGTGAAGGTCAGTTTGTAGTTCATTTTAGGTGACTCACCAGTTGTGCAAATAAAAAAGTATTTGGGCCTTTCACACGCTGTCAGACTCCTTCGATTCAATGCATTGGATGCAGGTATTAATTGCATCCAATTGTGTAGACGTGCACTTACTCATTTTCTGTCTGAAACGGCTTGTACTGGTTTTGCTCCAAAGCGTAACTCAGGCACGGCGCCAGAAAATCAGCGTTGGGTGGGCCAGAACATTTTTGGGTGGCACTTCATTAGGCCTATAACAAAACGTCTGATTTTTACTCGAATATATATGCGCGTATATTCAGTGTTTCCTCATTGTAAAGATTCTCGGATGAAGTTACGGCCGCGGGGGTAGGGTAGCCCATTCATTAATTTCCTCCCTCACAGTCTCGTCGCATTGCCCCATCACCAAATGTTTTATTGCCCCCAAACCCCACATTTCTTTTGCAAACATGCATATATGAAGATGACAATGATTAATGATCCACGCTGTGTTAATTATGTCACTGGAGTTGCTTTAAAATACGGGTGAGACACACGGCACTTCTCCAGTGCTTGCGCCATATTATTATTAGGCCTATTATAATTCTTAAAATTCGCATTAGGCTACCGCTTGACACTTCCATAAACAACGCGGAAGAAACTTAAGATAAATTGAGTGATATCACATACAAAACAATGCGTGGGGAGTAAAGCGCACGTCTGCTAAGAGAAGAGAGGTCAGGAGAAAGTTTGGAGCAGTGCTTTGTGAAGAGGGAGGTCTCGGAGCGCGGAGTGGCTCCCGTGCGAAGAAAGAAGAGAGGCGGGTGGGGCGCATGTTGCGAACAGGGCTATGCTGGGTCAGGGGCTGCCTGTGATAGCCTATCCCAAGCACCCGACTTATGTAGGCTATGCATGCAAGAGGATGTCATTTCAACCGCAACAATGCGACGATCAGAGCACACAATCACACGTTGAACCACTCAAACACAGCCTACGCACGCACACAACTGTTGCAACTTGCGGCACATTAGTTATATTCCATAACCAGACACAGTTTAGCCACAGTCCATGAAGGCTGCTACCAAGCGAACCTTGACAAATCTGAACTCTGTTTCGACAATTAAGCCATGGACATATGCTGTTGGTTTAGTCCTCTGGAGAAGAAAGAAAACCTATATGTGTGGTGGGATAGCCTATCCATGGCCACAGTAAAATGCAACCCATGAAGACAATATTAAAATATCAGCTTCACAACGGCAATAACATAGGCTAGTTAAGATGCTGTTTATAGCTAACCACAGTCAGATCAACAACTTAGCATGTCAAACGTGCACCTTATGTGATCACGACGAGGGTCAAACGTATTGCCGACAGACGAGGACAGCCGTCCATGAATATAAAGCCAGTAGAAACTCATAATAGCCTACATAGGCTAGTCCTAGTTTGTAATCAAAGTAAATTGTTCCTTTACAACAAGTTGCCGCGGCGGGCATGAGGAATTAGCTTTCCTACCAGTCTCGGCAGCTATCCATTCAATGATTTCTCGTTAGTCCAGATGCGCATATCACTCCTTGATGTTTCAAGTTTGCAACTGCTTTTAAAGACATTGACTTCAGTGATTTTATTTTCTGTCATCAGTGACGCCAGGCCTATTCTATGTAGCCTACGTGGGGCAACTAGACTGGCATGTTCGAGTGCATGTCTGGCTCTCTAGCATTATGCTATAGAATCTGACATGAGTCATGACATTGTATCAATTTTTTCGGGGTGAGCGCGCTACGTAGCAGCAGAAAGTAGCCAACATAGCCATAGGCTGCGGGGACGGATTGATGGTTCATGTCAGGAGCATCAAAAGCAAAACAAAAAAAACCTTTTTATTTCCTCTTCAGTTTCTCAGTTTTTTCGTACACTAGTAGAATATATAAAACATATTGAATATATTGTTTTCCTTCAGTGAAAGATTTTAGGTTCTGAACAAAAAAATGGGCGGACCCAGGACCAAAATGGGTGGGCCCAGGTCCACCCTGGCCCACCCATAACGCCGTGCCAGGCGTAACTTATGACGCCACAGCAAGACGCTTATATTGTAGTGTCAGGTGCACGAAACGGTTTGTATTCAGGTTGGTCAGAAGGGGGCACTGTTGGGTTCTTTATAGCAAAAGTTATGAAATCTCAGCCTTGTGCTGTTTTTTTTTTCCTCCCCCTGTTGTGTAAGGCACAGTTATGCCTTGCCTGACTGCTGTATTCTGAATCACTACCCATTTTCTTTCCACAGCTACTCTGACCGCTATGACAAGGCCTTCTGCAGTGGGTGCATGTCGTAACTTCCAACTGGAACAGAAGTACGAAGCACCGCTAAACTTTAAAGGACGATGGAATATGCTTGAACTCCTAAAACTGTAAAGATGCATTATAATCAAGTATGAACTGACTGTATTTTTTATGTATGCATGTTTACTTTTTTTTATAACTGCAATAATTCTGTATGGACGTGTACATTTGTCTATTCTGTGGTGTGAAGTGTTTATAAGTTGTGACTGTGTTGTCTGCAAAGTATGCATCCATTGTGGAAGTCGTCCAGAGTCATTTTGTTGCAAGGGAGACTGAAAAATCAACCATAAATGTTTTTTATAGTGTCATCTATTGGGACAACTATCATCCGTTAGTACTGCTAGAGAGAGAAACGTTATACCTCTGAACTTCATCCAAGGCTGAGTTTTATTTCCTTGTTTGCAAGAGTAGTGCCTTGTGTGTAAGATGTTTCTGTTTCCTGTGGACTTTCAGTGACTCATGAAGTGTGCGTGTGTGAGAGAATGCTTGCAGGGCAAGATGATAAATTCTTGAATAATTGGTGTGCCAAAATTTTATATACATGTTCAATAAATTCTTTTTATCAACTTCATGTATGTTGTCTGCTGCTTCTGTATTATCAGACACTCGATGGGTCCTCAAGTTTCATGTGGATGGCAAGGCTAGGGAAGCTGTACACTCTGTGAACCAGTGTAATTGGCATACAGTATTTGTGACCAGCCACAGAAAGACCGACTGCATGCAGTTCGTTATATATTAAGAGAATCATGGATTCAGAGCTATGTTAGTGATGCCTTGCACATGGTAATCTGGTAATCTGTACAGTTCATAGAAGAAATGTTAGCCCTATATATATATATATATATATATATATATATATATATATATATATATATATATATATATATATATATATAGCATGTAGATAAACCAATTATTTTCTGAGGGATTGAGCAGCTTCAAGACCAAGTTGAGCATGCTGTTTTTTTTGTTTTTTTTTAAATCCCAGAAAGGCTTCTAAATTGCATTTTTCAGTTTTGTTCTCAGATGCGTCTAGGATTCAGTCATGCTTATTTTCAAATATATTGTAACTTGCTGCAGTGTTATGCCTGCATGTGGTGGATGGATGTAGGGCTCTGTCCAATATCTTGATTCATATCCTCCCTGAGTGCTTTTGGCCCCGTGGTGGTGATGAAATGTCATTGCATAGCAGTTAAATACAATATATCGCAAAAGAACAATTGGAAGATCCACTAATTTGCTATCAGGATGTTTAAAGATAAGTTCCCCAAAAGTTGAGTCCAGGTTGACCGCAGGGAATTTTTTTTTCCCCACAGAGGTGGGGCGTCACATGAAGTGAGGCCACAAACATAAGGCCAAGGATGGGAGTGCACTATCCCAGTGGCATTCAAAGTGGGGGCCTGGGGTGCTAGGGGGGCCGCAAAAGTTTGGCAGGAAAACGAAAAAGATATTAAGAATATTGATATTAAGAACGTCATTATAATGATCTGTAGCATCTCTGAACATTACTATTATCGTTATTTTATATCCCAGTGGGGCACTGAGCAACAGACCTACACTACGGATGTGTAAGGGGATACAGAAAATAAGTGTGTGACACGAGCCATGCATGACCCTTGTCATGGTAAAGTTTGGGAACAGCTGAATTATCCCTTCTAATTTCTCTGATTATCTTACCTCAAGGAAGGCAAGGGTGGCTGTCATGGCACTTTACAATCAGCAGAGGGCAGTGCTGGCAAACAGTCCCCAGAGCCGTATATACAGCTATGTCAGTCCCTCTCCAGTTAAATTTCTATGTGTTTAAAACGTTGAATTATCCTATTTGTGATTTTGTCTGGCAATAATCATGCTACCTTTTGACAGGGTGGAAATGTTTTAAACGACCACTGTGAGCTTTTCTGGCATAAGTGGTAACGATTAAGTGAACTAGAACACCTGTTGAGTGAAAAGAGTAACTATTGATTTGGCACAAGGAATAGTTTTTTTCATGCCGTTCTTTAATATGAAAATCAGTTGTCATATGCAACCGTTTATCAACAATGAAATCAATATCAAACTTGTAAATTCTTGGTACCATGTGTACTTACTGTGGATCCACAAATTACAAAGGTCTATTCCAAATGAACCGGCCTGTAAAGGTATACACACAACTACTGTCGTGGTACAGTAGCAGAAGAGAACACAATTTCACTGAAAATGTGTAATACATACATACACAGAATACATGAAGACGGGAATTCATAAAAATTTGGTAAACTTGATTGAAAAAAAGGAAAAATATTCAGCCTGGGAGTGAACAGAACAAAACTTTGTGCATGTTTTATTACCATGCAATTTGGGTAACTTTGTTTTCTTAAAAGACAGAAGAAAACATCACTGATTCAGAAAATCTACAACTCTAATGTAGAGGGGGAGCACATTGATAGCATGAAATTAGAAAAGTAAAATAATCGCAGATTGTCGAAAACAGAAACAGGCAAAGCATGGAATTCTTCAACTGTGCTACCGAGACATTCCAGTTGAGAGCTGCCCCTTCTCCGCCATCTTGGAAACGCCTCGGGCAGCTATTTTTGGGCTTACAAGGTCAAGCCCCTATCAGAGCGAATGGGGACAGACAAATATTTGCACTTTCTGAGGACTAGCCCACTGCATGTAATAAAAACACATGTGATTTCAATTTCGAATTCAAATGGTCAGGATCATCTTTTTTTGCATCAAAAATAAAGCTTTAAAGCCCTTTTAGCACCAGCAGAGGTGGGATATTTGCAACCAATATCCATGTTACGAAATGTCTGTACCTAATTGTTTTAAGGTAAGCAGTATGTAGACAGTCTCTGACCATGGAGGAGAAATGCATGACGTAAGGCACAAAAATCTACAAACACAAACAGGCTTCTGTTTAGTCGTAAAAACACATTACTTAAAAACCCATTTTTAAGACTGCAGTTAGTATAAAGAGATGCTTGCACAGAAAAGGGAAAAAAAGAGATGAGAGACTGGACCCAATTACTAAATAACACTTTTTGCTGGCTCTCTAGGCTGTTCTCTTGAGCACGTGAATAAAATAGCACGGCGTGTGGGCCTGGCCAGGTGTGTAGGCTTTAAAGTCTCCGTAGCACTCCTGCTCACATTTTCCGGCGAAGGCATCCTTAAGCAGCTCCTTGAAGTTCTCCACACGATGGGGGTAGTAGGACAGGCGGAATTTACTGGAAATGAAGAGGGTGGGGAGTTGGCACGGGTTAGCACAAAACAGAGCAATGACCACGAAACTAAATGTGAGGAACAAATGTAAGGAACACATATTAGATACAATATATCGTGTAAATATATTTTGTGCCCTCAAATTGAAGGGCAAGGAATGGGCATATTAAAGCCCCGTCAATTTAGTCAGGCCAAATCCGACTAGTCCGGCCAATTGCTGGTGAAATGTCAGTGTGGCTGGTAGAAAACAGCCTCTTACTAGCCACATAAAGAGCCTACTAGCCACTTTGATCCATTAGTGAGTGTGTGTTTGGCTAGTAAGGTTACAAATCTACTAGCCATTTTGGCTGGTGATAAAAAAAAGTTAATTTAGAGCCCTGAATATAATGATATCAATATCAGCGTCACACTACTGTGTGTGTTTGTTTATCCATCAATACCTTGTCTGGACCTCTGTATGTCCCTCCTCCAGCAGCTCCAGGGTGTAGTCCAGAGTGATCATGTGAGGCTTGTTGTTCACCCACAGCACCGATGTGGCAATGTCCTGCTTGAGGTCACTCTGAGGTGGGGAAGGGGGGAAAAAAAGAAGATAATGTTGCATCGTCAGGCTAGAACTGGTCTGGAGAACTGGTGCCTTTTGGTTGAAAGGTGAAAGATAAAAAAAAACGAACCAAGATGCAGCTGTATTGACAAACATGACCAGAGGAGATATACACCTGGGGCCTACACTACAAAGCTGGTTCAGGAGTAAGCCAGGTTAAGTTCAGAGGTAACATCATGAAATCATTGCTGACTAAGTTAGCATTTTACTTGGTTGAGGACTCCAGCTCTTCTATTAGATGATTTACCTCTTAACTTAACCTTGACTTATCCTGAACCAGCTTTGTAGTATAGGTCCTCGTTGAATAAATGAGTCGGCAGGGACGATGATGATGTCATCACATAAAAAATACAGATGTGTGCACCTGCAAACCTACAATGCCTGGCACACCTTTGACTGTCTACCTGGTATCAAGTTGGGTCATTAGCTAGAGAACAACAACCTTAAAGGACATATTCCACCCTGGCATTTTTTTGGTCCGCCCTCTCTTAGATACTAGCCTGCGAATTAGATGCATAGTCTGTTCACATAGTGTTTGAAATGTCTTAACCATAAAGGTAGCACACAAGATATGAAGCCATTTTTTTTTTTTTACAGAGGTGAGCCCCTCCTCCTTCCTAATTTGCGCCAACGCTCTGTATTGTTTCTGTGAACGGGAAACGCAGCCAGTGGAGGTGACATGCCACTTGCAGGCGCAGAGTGTGTATGTAACTAGGGGTGAAACGTCATATTTCAAAAGGATCGAGTACAACTGGTGTAAGTAGATCTTTCAGACACTTTGAATAGCTATGTAAGTTTCAAACACCATGTGAATGGCCCTTGGGGCATAGAGGTTAATCACCCCTGAACTAAGCAGGGCACTCTTCTTGCCACCCCACCCTTCATTCCCCTTTAAAGGACACAAGGTCAGGTCAGCGAGCTGCATCTACAATAGTATTTCTCAACGGGGGGGCGTTACAGCCCCCCAGGGGGCGTTTGTGAGCTCTCTGCTTAGTTGCCATTGGGGAGCATTAGTTCATTTATTTTTTTTTATAATAAAGGGGGCGTTGTCAGACTTATGACGAGGTCAAGGGGGCGTTTGGAGGCTTGTGATGAGGCAAAGGGGGCATTTGTTCAAAAAAGGTTGAGAAACACTGATTTACTATCTCCCTGGGAAACGAGACCTGCGGTCCGAGGTCGACCGAAGACAACATGTCTCCATGTCAGTGGAGAGGGAATGCACAAGAGGATCCTTGAACTATCTCTGTAGCAACGCATGTTGGAGTTCTCATCAGGGCGTTTCAACTGGATAGCAGTAGATTAGGCTAGTGGGTTACCGGGTTAGTTAAAGGCTAACTTGACTTGATTGCAGCATGCATAAAAAGGTATCTTAAATGACACTCTACCCTCTACTCTACTACAGTATTTGCCTAATCATGTCTGAATGACTCCATTAGCTCTGCAAGCAAAGGTCAACATAGGTTGTGCCACCATTTGCAGCAACCTTGGAGGAAAGCCATCTAACACACCGTTAGACCACATTGGAAGGTGGAGACTAGGGGGAGGATTGGGAAGTCAACCCCGGGCCAGAATTGAACTCGGGTCCCCGGCGCAACAGTACAGCACCCCAGCCATTTGGGCCACGGCCAAGGCCCTTTTTTTGGTCTCTTTTTATTTACTTTTCTACAGATATTTCAAGCTTGGCTATTCTTCCAAGAGAAGACTGAATAAGCTGGGAAAAAATAATTAATAGGAGACTTTTGGTGTATAGGCTTTGCTTAAGCCTATAGGTTCACTTTTTTGGGCGCAGGCTTATTTTACCTATAAGCGCATGACTTATATTATTGCGATTTTACAATTAGTAGCTCGATAAAGCTCAGATTTCCAATGTAAATCTTGTCGGTTATGTTCAAGTACTCCATTATATCGCTCACTACTGTAGTGTTGATAACAATTCAGTGAACACGCAGGTCCGGACTCGGAGCTCTCTTATTGCGGCACTGTTATTGTGGCACTTGTTGATTATACGCTCATTGCTGTGCAATCACTCACCCCACTTCCTTCCTAGTGTTTAAAGAGGGTGGACCATAAAGCAAATATAAAAGATATGATGCAATACTCGGTGAGCATTGCTTTCAGTGATTACAATGCAAAAAGTCTGTGCAGGAAGAATAGTTAATTGGAAGAGGATTAGGAATTTGTCTGGCAGTACCTGACACTTTAGGTTTACGACGCCATTATTTGTTGAGTTCTGAGTGAATCAGTTAATTGGTTACTCTTCAGATCCCAAAGGAATTTAAGGTGTCTAGAACAGTGATGGGCACCCTGGATAAATGAGTTACAATCCAATGCAATGTATTCCAAATGACCTGGTTTTACCTGTCCAATTCAACCAGGTCATCCAAGGCCATGGAATTCAGAGTTGTGACACCTGGCATACAGGAAATTGCTTGGTGACAGAACCACTATGTAACAAGCAAAGGTGAAGTAGAAATGAATTACATTTACCTTAACTGCACTTTCTGTGTTCTACACCTGCTTCCTGGAACTATAGTGGAACTATGTCAATGGCCATGTATGTGTCAAAGGCTCCATGAGCCACCATTGTTGTGTTGAAAAATGGAGCACTGAGGTCAATGGGATTAGCCTGACTCTTACTTTCATGGCTCTGAGGTCATCATGAAAAATGAGAAAAAGTCGCACCATGCATAGATTTCTTTTATTACGCAGACGCGTTTTGGCGTTCTGAAACGCGAACGCGAACGCCGAACGCCGAAATGCGTCTGTGTAATAAAAGAAACCTATGCATGGTGCGACCTTTTCTCATTTTTCAGTTTTACAATATTTTGGTCAGCAAGAAAGAAGAGAAAAACTGTTGGGTGACCCCTGCTCCAACCTTTATGAACTCTGAGGTCATCCTACAAACAGGCAATCATCTGGTGGAGTTGGAAAGGTAAAAACAATATGTGGCACTGGACTGTAGCTAATTTAATCCATGTTGCCCATCACTGCTCGAGAATATTGTTGTACAAAGACATCCAAATTCTCAGAAGGTCATAGACAGGCCGATAGTGAATCCATACCTGGTAGTAAATGTTCTTTCCCTGAGGTGCGTTGCCGGTTTTTAGAATGTAGTCGTAGTTACGATGGTCGATGATCAGGATGCCTCCAGGCTTCACCATACTGGCAATGTTGTGAAGTGCTAGCTTTTGGTCACTTTGGTCCCCTACAAGAAAAAAAAAGACCCAAAAAAAACAAAATGACCGTCTAAACCACTCACCTCAGATGAACTTTCCAGTGTAAACATACAACTGTGACATTATGATAGCTAGTAAATCAAGTAGAATTGTAATACAGTATCTTGGAATTTCAGGGAATTAAATGTGCCCGATCAGAACTTGTGGAAATTTACATTTTAAGGTCAGGGAATATCATGGACTTTCGCATCTGACTTGCTGTGAGAATCCTGGTATTACATGTATTTCACAGACACACACACACACGCGCACACACACACACACCTAGTTACCTTTGAAGTCTGGCAAGTGAGCGAAAGAGTTTCCTAAGCAGATGACAGCGTCAAATCCACTACCAGGCTTCTGCACATCATCCTTCAGAGTCAGCCAGTTCGCCTCCTCGATAACTGGAATGAGTCACACAAATGAGTTAGGGCTACCTTATGTATAATGTTAAGTAGGGCTGCAAGGCCTCCTCCTTGACGACTAAAGGAAGCGGCAGACCAGGTGGCGGGAGCTCTTAAAGTCTCAAAAATATTCTAGGAGCAGGCCCAGTAAAGTCACATGAAAATTGAAAGTCTGCACACCAGGCTCCCGTGTTTTTCATTTAATGTGACGTTTCGGGCAGGATGCCCTTCATCAGACAAGATGTCTGCTGAAGGGCATTTATTTTCAATTTTCATGGGACCTCTTGAAGCCTCATGGGCCACATGGGCCCGGAAGAGGAATGTGTGAGGAGTGATAATGCAAAGCTCTACAGACCTGGAACTATTACGGTAGTCCCATAGTTAATTTGTATGAAAATGTAAGACTTATTGGTAACACTTAAAAGGCATTATAAATAAACCTAGGAAAAAATTGACTAATGGTGAACAAAACATTAACATCTCTTTTGTAAATGAGAGGGAAATGTTATGTTAATATTTTATAGGTACGTTTTTTATCGTACATTTACAATTGTTTTGTAAATTAATTTAAAAAAAAAAGGTTTGTAAAATCTTCAACATATCACTTGTAGATATTTTATAGAGCATTAATAAAACTAATGAAAACATGTGTTGATGTTTTGTTAATCATTGGTGAATTATTTACCAAGTCTTTACAATGCTTTTTAGGGCATCCCTTATCCTAAAGTGTTCCATAAATGTCTTCTTACCCCACTGGTCAAAGGCTGGCTCTTTTCTCCTGTCCCACCTCTCCTTCAGGGCATACTTGAGCATTTTGTCACTGGCGTCCACGCTCACCATTTTGAATCCCTCCTCAACCAGCATGATCGAGTCCACTCTGAACAAAGTCAAAGAAAGCAGAAATTGTAATGCAACTAAACTGAGATACATGAGATTGAAAAAATATGTTTTTTTTTCTCGCAATATGACCTCCTTGAAAACAACTCTACAGCTAGAGCAAGTCGACAGGTTCATAGTGGACTTGCTATCCTACGTCACCCTGTTACAATTTGATGAACAATTTAAGTGACTCCGGAATCGTTATTTAAAGGGACAGACACTATGTGAGATTTTCAGTTGTTTATTTCCAGAATTCATGCTGCCCATTCACTAATGTTACCCTTTTCATGAATACTTACAACCACAATCAAATTCTAAGTATTCATTATGACTGGAAAAATTGCACTTTTCATGCATGAAAAGGGGGATATTCTCCATGGTCCGCCATTTTGAATTTCCCAAAATAGTAATTTTTAGCTGCAAAAATGACTCTACTTGGACCATACTAAAAAACATTTGTTTATTACTTAGTAAACTTTCATGTAAAGATCAAATTTGGCAATAGGCAGCCCAGTTTCAATGAGCAGCATAGTTGCAGTACCTTTTTTGACCATTTCCTGCACAGTGTACCTTTAATGCAGAAACAAGCTTCTGTATTACTTTTCCCAAATTGGGAGCCAAATTGTCTCATACTGAACTACAGAGAAATACCTAGCTTCTGCAAATTTAATTAAATTAATTAAGGCACCTGCAAAACAAGTGAGTCGTTGATGAACCAATGGAGGAACCAATTTTAGATGCATTCTTTTATGGTTGGGGGACAACAGCTCACATAGTGGTGCTTGAAAGTAACATCTTAGAGCTCACATCTCATGTCTAAAACTGCCACATGACTTTGTAAAAGTGTTCGAATCATGTTGGTACATAGGATTCCATCACAGCATTACAGACTTTCACAACTGTAATAGTTGCGGCTCCACAACTCTTCATGTGCAGCAAGTGGATTCTGTCTGAACTGAGAATGGGTGTGACAGACTCATGGGTGCTGACTTAGCATTTCATGTGTTATGGCATACACTCAACAGCTGTCAGAGGCAACTGTCCAACAGCAGCCCAGAAAGTTATTATTAGCAAAGGCTAGTGGGCTAAGTATGTCAAAATCTCACTTGGAAGGCAGACAGAAGCACCACTGCAAAGAGAGAAAAAAAAGCCTCCCAAGTCTCTTAAAGAAGAACTCGATAAATGGACCCAAGCCCCAGGTTATGGACAAGTGACGTAATCTTTGCGGAATTCTACACACCCATTTTGACCTTGCCTCACCCAGTGCTCCAAATATCCCACTGAACTCAACTCAGTAAATCAAATAAATGTAGACGACAGACACGTGTCAGGTACCCACTTGTGGCCCACTTTTTCAGTTAGAAACAGTCCAGTCCAGTTAGAACCATCTCACATGGCTACCTGAGTGTTTCCCAACACATACAAAAACAGATCAACCCGCGGTTAAAGTTCCTGTGAGAACCAGTAGATAAGGGGAAGAAATTGGAACTGGCCGGCTGGAAACGGTTCCAGAACACACCGATTCATGACAGCCAATATTCCATGGAATGAAAATCCTTTGGAAATCCCACTCAAATTTAGCCACTAAAACCCTAACTTTTATGTCCGTCAGTGAGCAATATTAAAATGCGCACTGGCGTCCATACTATATTTCTTTTAATAAGTCACTGGGGTTGCCTGGATAAGAGGAGGTCAGGAGCAGAGTATGCTACTAATACAGAATAAAGCAAGAGGCTTTCCATGAAAAACAGATCTCTACATGAACATCAGGACAGCAATCTAACCTTGAATACAGACAAAACCAAGAAGAAGAAAGAATAGAAACTGAAGGAAGAGAAAAATGTAGCGCATTTACCAACACATTTTTAGAGATTAGAGAGAGGTGTATTTTCCTTGACTCCCTCAGGAGTGAGGATCTGACTTTGACTCATAATGCTTAACAACACAACACAACACAAAAGACGGTAGTCTACTTATGTCAACTTTTTGTGCAGTCTTGGACATGCAAGTCTTGGACAGTCTTGGATAGGACAGTCTTGGACAATATAACAACCCTCAGCAAATTCTACAAGCAAATTCACCCTCTCCATCACAGTGAATCTTACACCTCTCAGGGAACAGACTGTCTCACTCACACCACAAACTTTAAGACTACTGTGAATTGAGGGTGGTGGGAAGTATTCCTGTAAGGCGTTTGAGAGCTGACAGCAGAGATTTGGACAATGCAACTAAAGCAACCAAAGCGTGCTGCACACTATACTGGAAATTCCAAACCACACAGTAGCCTACAGCCCCAAAACAGTTGCCCCTGCCCTACTATAACACATCTGCCCTGGTCAGCAAGGTAATAAGGATGGCCTACACTACACAACGTGCAACAGCTGTGTGTAAATCATCCACCACAAGACTGACTGTCACCATGTCTTGCGCCAGAATTTCCACATCATTTCTGAATTAAACGTTCTAGAAGATAGTGACTCCAGATGTCTCATGAGTCATGGTGGTGTTACATACGAAACATGTTTCATTAAAAAAAAAAAAAAACACCATTGTGGGCAGTGACAGTGCACACTCGGTTGCACATTTCTTGGCTTACAGAGCCAATTTTCATTAATTCAGTGTCACACTGCTAAAACTGCAGAGGCCTACAAACAATGGAACTGGGCAGTGGGAAAACACCAAGTGCCGCCATTGTTAAATTGTTTCGCAGATCGGAGCCCATGAGGCACTGCAATATTTGCCCATTCACTCTGTTATTCCCAATGGTTATTGTTTTATTGCATTATTACATGTCTACTTTATGTGAGTGACGTAGCCTACCAAAGTGGATCAAACTAAAGGAGAACCTTTTTTAAGTTGGGCTGGACCAGAAAACTATCACTAATCTGTTTTCAACTAGGCTGTGAACACCCTTTTTATTACTGTGTAATCACAGACCTGTATTAACCTAGACTGGCAATGGGCGGTTCTAGCCAGTGGCAGCTTTTCGGATTGTATGGGCGCAGCCATACTTGCCTTTTTCGCGCCCTGTGGGCTCCTCCCACAGACGTAGCCCCGCCTAGTGGAGACTATCGCAGCTGTGAGCCATAGGAATGCATACGATTTCAAACGGTTATTACAAAGTTATCAAAGTGGGTTTCAATCATTTTTTGTAAGATTTTGACAAGGCGTAACGTCTAAATTCTCACTCCAATAATGAAATAACCCTCACTACCTCCAGACGTTTTATTAGAGAGCCTGAAGCTGAGCGGTCTTGCCAGATCGGGCGGTTTCCCGCCCAATCGGGGCCGGTGAGGAAGGCGGTCTGTGGGTAAAAATGGACGAACATAATCAGTGTTATCTGGCAACCCCGAAGCCGACTGTTTTCGTTGCCGCTTATGCAGGTTTGTGGATATTTGTGACACTGAATCGGCCATGCTTACGTGTGCAAAGCTTATTTTATGTACTTAACTCAGATGTAATGACAACTGTGTATATTGGTATGTATATTTCTTAAATAAGCCGTACGTTTTCAGTGAAGCTACCGGTAACTGTGCTATTATTAATACACCCCCCCCCCAAGGACGCTGAAGGTAACCTAGCAACAACACGGCACAGCACATTGCAGCTGTGAAAATAACGAGCCACTTGAGAGCGAGACTTTTCTAGAACATTAATTTATACTAGAGCTATTGTTCTAAAGACGTTACACATGGCCTGGTCCAACTTAACTAGTGAACCAGTGTTGCAAAAAAATATATAAAAAAAAAAACCCATCGGTGCATGACGTCATTACGTAATTACGGGAGTCTCCACTAAGATGGCGGACTACGATTCTGAGGCTCTGAGAAATCCGAAAATTTCGAGGGGCATTGCCAGTCTAGGTTAATACAGGTCTGTGTGTGTAATAATCTGTAAAGTCACTGTGATTAGCCTTTACAATTGTGTGCCTGTGGGAAGTTGCTGGTTTTTGCAGCCCGCCCCCAATGGGCGTGTAAGGTACTGCGTATTTTCGACTGTTCACTTTTGTTTGCATTGTTTTGTCTGGAACGCTGCCTTTTATTTTTGGCCACGTTCCAACACACCGGGCACACCTTCTATGCAACAAAATGCTGACCTGGCATGACTTGCAGAGCCATCAATGAATGAGAATCGTGGGGATGGACAACTTCACATCATTTCATACAGTAGCTCTACTCTGTCCATGAGTCATTCTCGATGGAGAATGAGGCAAGAGAGGTTCCGTGTTGCCTCTTCCCACTTTACATCAGTAGTTTCAGTTTAACTAGTTGCTTACAAAAAGAGGGTATTCGTAGTTGCTTGCAAAAAGAGGGTATTCAGAATGCAAGGCAAACTGATAGCCACAAACCGATAACCCGTAAAAAGGTAAACATCACCATTTCCTGCACATGATTGGAGATCTTTGATGACAGCAGACATATAGTCGATCAAATAGGTGCCAGATTTCTAGCAAGTCAAATCAAACGGCAGCTGTAGGCTATATAGAATTGAGATTACCACGCCAGAAACGTTTGACTACATGCTACCTACCACGAAAAAAGGAGAAATGCCAAATGCATGTTGACTCAATAGCATTGCATTATGCTTACACAATTCACAGGCGATGCACACACAACAGTACCGCAAGTTCTGCCAGTGACACGTTCACGGACGCTTGGCCACGTACCCTCAATGTTTATAGATTGAAGCAAGGCTGATGAGTACGAGATACCTGTTTTGGAGCCAGATGTTGTGGTTTGTATAGACTAATTTTCATGTTTAAGTCATACAAAACTGTAATAACGTGGTTAGTAGATGGCCAACTCACGACAGGCTACCCACTGCTAGCTTGACAGGTAGTTTATTGCTGCTCAATTTAACAACACCTAAAATCTGTCAGTGTAAGTAAGCAATAACCTAAAATGTAGCAAAAACTAAAGACGCTGACAAACATCAATGAAATACCATACCCTGTGCCACAGGCAACGTCCAAGATTGAATGGACGTTGTGCCTTTTCAGTAGACCCATGATCCATGTTTTGTATTCTTCGGTTCTCTTTCTCGTGTCGCCGATGTAGAGCTGCCACACTTTCGCAGCCTTTCCGTCAGCATACTGATCTGGCAGACCTACGGCTGCAACCCCAAGGGAACGCGTGCGAAATACACTGTCAACTGACATTCTGTTATCCCGTGTTAAATGCAAATGTCCCCTTAAAATGACAAAAACGCTCTCCAAGATTGACTAGAATGATTTCTGTGACACACTTTCCTCCTGATATTTAAACTCGGGGTAACATACAACCAACACCTTGCCATGCCAAAGATGGTTACGAGGCTTTCCGGATAAAAACTTTACACCAATCAAAATGTATATTATTCTCACGCCTATGACGCGATTGGTCGAAGTGGCTCTGACGTTGAACGCTTGTATTTGTTCCCACCCCCTTCAAATTCACTGTTTTATGGAAGAACTTTAGAGGCCCCTCTAAGCAGATGTGTGTGCGCAAAATAACAAAAAATAAAATAAAATATTAATTTTGTATTAGAAGCTTCTCATATTCACTATACTTCATAAGCATAAGAAGTGTCCCACGATAAATTTATCAGAATAAGGATATCCAGCTAACCCTTGGCCAGCTGTTCAAGTTAGGCTATATTTCATTTTGAAAACAGTGAGCCTGTAATTCAGTAATGACACAAAGACTTATATTGAGCAAACCCATTATTTTCCTTTTCATATTTTTTTAACTGTTGAATGCACAACAGAGACAAGCCACATATTTGTCAACATCTTCCACACCCCTGTACATTTTTGGCCCAGCGCTGACACCACCTCTTGCTCTGATTGGCCACTGGCTGAAAGGAAGGGCCCACCACCCAAATGGTGGGTAAGAGAGTGCAGATTGAATCTGGTGGAACCAGAAACATCCAGACCGAAGCAGAACACATACGGTTACCAGCATTCTGATGAATGGATTCTGAGCACAGTGCAGCCTACTCTCACACTCACATAGAGTAGCCTACTTTTATGAAAAATGACCATTTCTGATCTTAATATTTCTCCTACTTACAAACATGCATGGGCCATGACAAGAACGCCACACACATCATTTGCAGAAAACGTTTAAGAATTCCAAAAAATACATTAGCATTAATTAAAATCTGCAAATGTCATACCATTTGCAAGCTTTCTTGATTCACCAGCAAAATGTAGCACGCTTTACAGCAATAATTCACGACTGTGAAAAAAATATTGCACAAATCATATTGTCCATTAGTAACCTTAATTTGCGACCTTCCAGATAGTGTATATAGTCCACAATTTGCAATTTCTGAAAACAGTAATCGCATTAGAGCCTAATGCATATGTTGCCTACTATACACATGTTGCAGCATGCAAAAATGCTCCAGCCGTCACTCTGAGTTTATCCTTGCTAAGATAAACCCACCTGAGGCAGAATACATTTCTACCTGACGAGTTGCCATATATGTCACCGTAGATAATACAATAGAATGACACAAAATCTGCCCATCAATCAAGACACTAAGAGGGTTTAGAGACAGCTGTGCTTGCCTATGATGCACCTAAACAATGTTTGAACTAGTTTGCTCACCAACTTTTGGTTAAACAGCTTCGCTAATATTGCGGTACCAGACTATACCGGTCATAGTCTAGCCCAGTGGTTCCCAAACTTTTTCTGCTGATGATTTTGATGCTGATTTTTGCGACCCTCCACCTCTCATTTTCCAAATACAGCTACATTTTTTTTTTTTACTAAAATGTAATCCACAGGAAAGGTAAATACATGTATTACCCATTGAAGGGAATGTTGTAACTAACAATGTATGGAAAGGTTATAATAAAAGCATATAGTCAAGGTTTTTATGCAAACAGTCCCTTCTGTCCACCACCCCCCCTGCAGTACCTCTGTGGGCCCCTTAGGGGTCCCGACCCCCAGTTTGGGAACCTTTAAAAACTGGTTCAGGAGTAAACCAGTTTAAGTTAAGAGGTAAATCATCTAATAGAAGAGCCTAGAGTCCTCATTTTCCCCTTAACTTCACCTGGTTTACTCCTGAACCAGTTTTGTAGTATAGGCCCGTGGTCTAGCCTGTCAGACTAGGAGTTATGCAACTCCACTTACAATTCGCATATAAAACCTCCACCCACCCCACACATTTAAAAGACTCCTTTGTAAACATGTTATTGCACATGTATAGGAGGCCAGAAAACACTGCAATGCAATGGCCAAGTTTAGAAAGCACACAAACAAAAAAACTGAATGTATTGCAGAACATTGATTGATCAATCAATTGATTGATTGCTTTTTTTGTTTGTTTCATTGCTATGTTTTGTTGTTTTTGCTATGTTTTGCAATTGCCTGGTCACACACACAACTACAGTATAAACTACAATCATTTACTTGCATAGACAATGTTTAGTGACATAGGGTGTTAAAGTCATTGTAAGCGACTAAATAATTTTTCAAACTATAAAGGTTGGAAGGCGTGATACCAGGCAAAATTGTTCCAAGTTGTGTAAGGAAAGTTAACCCAAAAGTCCGGAAATGCAGAATGTCAATTTGTGTGTGAAAGTCAACATGTTATTAGAAAAAAAACTGAAAAAGCATGAGAGACAACGATGGGGTAAACAAAAAGCAAGGGAGAGAAGAGAAAACCAAAGCAGAGTTTGCGTGAAGAGAAAAGAAGAAGAGTTTAGTGTGAGAGACTGAGAGGCCATTATCAGGCCCCCAACTCCTGGTGCAGGTGAACTCCATGACCTGGTAAGCAAGACTCAGGCAGGCCTTGCCTCCTCACTAATGCCTCTTTTCCACTGCCGGTATTCCGGTAGGCCTACAGCTCCACAAAACGTGACGCGGCTGCCACTTTTTGCTTTTCGAATAGGCACGACACAGCTCAATCGTGAAGCAAATGGTGGCGGCTGAGTCGTGCTGTGTCGAGCTGTAGGCCTACCAGAAAACAGGCAGTGGAAAAGAGGCTAACAGCATCGGTTGGTTCTGAAGGAGGCTTACTGTACATGGGTATAACGCCTCAATAAAAATAATGTTTGGGAAATCTCAGAAGGAAAGGCTTATGGGGGCTCCATATCAAAGACATCAAACTTCCAAATCATGTGCCCTGTGACTAGAAGAGGTGAGAATTAAGAGAAACACTAATACACCTTATTGACAATATGAGGATAACAAAGAAAGTCTGCATACAACTTTCCTTTGATATGCAAGACCACAGTTATGCATTTGTTGTTACAAACATGCCAATGACAAAGTCATAAACATAGTGTATAACTAAAGACTAAAGCCTGTGTAGTAGTACCGTGGTAGCAAAGTCTTGAACAGTGTTCCACTGATAGAACGGTGTGCATCAAGGCTTCAGGATGAAGCTTCAGTACCATTGACAGTATATACTCAATGTTCAGTACACATGGATACATGGCACATCAGTTCGTTCCAGAATCAGTTGGTTTGGTATCAATGAAAACCTGTTAGTTTGGGACCAATGCAAACATCAATTGGTTTCAATGATAAGCCCAAGACAGGAAGAACTAGAAATGCACTCAGAGAGTGCAGACCCCCGCCAAAGAAGCTCAACACATTAATTCCAATATGAGGATGACAAAGACAGTTTGCATACAACTTTACTTTGATGTGCAAGATAGGTCTTTTATACAAGACCGTAAGACAAGATCCCTGTTATAAAGTTGCTGTTACAAAAATGGCAAGGACAAAGTCATGTAGCCTATAAAAGACTTTATACTTAAGACTGTGTTATGGTAGTACACTACTACGACAGCAGTGTAAACCATATTAGTAAAGTCTTGACTAGAACAGTGTTCCACTATAGAGACATTTTTGGTGGCACATCAGTTCATTCCAGTGCAATATCAGTTGGTTCAATGAAGAATTAAAGCAAGTGCTTCTGAGCAGTAGAACAGACTTGCTCACTTGTTGCAGTAAAAATTCTATCCAAAGTAAACACTAGTGTTGCCACACGTCCAGGTTTTTCCTGGATTGTCCCGGTTTTTATGGTCTGTCCGGGTAAATTCCTAGACTGTCCCGATTTTTTATAACGCACAGCTTCATATTACCCCATTGAAGTAAACACATATCATTAATTAATGATTCGTGCTCGTGCATCAATGTGTCCAGGTTTTTTACCACTGAAATGTGGCAACCCTAGTAAACACCCGCTACAAGTCTCACTCCAGGCGCAGTAAACAGGCAACGTTTGGGGTCATATACATACAAATCATTCACATCTTCAATTGTTGATAAGAGATGCTATGGCAGATCCTCTTCTCAGTCCCATCACTGTGAAAACAAAAACCCATACCTGGTTGTGCAGCGCACAACATTCCCCATGGGAGCCCAAGTTCGAATTCAGCAGGCGTCATTTTCCAAACCTTTCCCCATCTCTCTCTCCTATACTTTCCTGTCTCTCACTGACCCATCCTGTGCAAATCAAGGCCAAAAAATGTTAACACTTTAAAACATACTTTTGCAATTAGTATATGATCATCATAAGCAGATGCTGCAATGAGCGCTGTCTATTATTGTTTATGGGCCAATGTGTATGGTAAACACACATGGAGGTATAAACTGTTTCAGATGTTGTTCCCAAGTAGAACTACTATGTGGAAGGATTTGACACTTTAAGAGGGGGGGCGGTAATGCAGTAACTGGAATCTTTTGATTGGGTGAATCAATGATTTGATGTCAGTCCATTTGCTAGTGTCACTCACCACGTAATGGGTAAAAACCAAATCCAACCGTTTCACACTTCAATAGGGTTCACCCCTCCCACTTGTAATGGGTACTCCACATCCAGGACACTGGAGTGCGAAGTTACTATGAGGGCATGATAAGACCAGACCTCTCTGTGAACTCTGATCAGGCTAAACCGACAGATGAGACAGACAGAGGAGGTGGACATGGAATCAATGGGATCCCAAACCTTCGCCGAGCTAAATCATTATCTGATGCATTCCAGCCACAACATCACCACTGAGTAACCTGGAAGAGAAGTGGACTTTGCTTTGCCATGGCACCTGGATGGACTTACAAAGCCCTGAGTTCTGCCAATGTGCCTGCCTTCTGCTGCCAGACAGAGGTGAAGCAACAACTAGCAGAAATGGGGGAACATCCCAGTCTGTTACACTGCATGATGCAACAGACAAAGACATAGTATTATCACCCTAAATAATTTGTACAGACTCATTAGGACATTTCCTGGTTAAATAGGGTTACATTTTTTAAATAATTGAAGGTGAAGGCTGCAAGGGGATGAAGGCAAAGAAATATGTAAGCTTACATTATACACATTCAGTGTTCTAGCCTTCTTAGTCCAAGATATCAACAGATCCGAAACCTGCATTCTCACTTGTACCACAGCACCACCTAGTGAAATAGGAATGGGGAAAAAAATGCGTTTGGAATTGTTGGCTCGAGAAGGACAGTGCCACTGTATTTTGCGGCAAAACAACACCATAGAATACGCTTTAAAATACACACATGAAAAAACATATATTTTCTTTAAGAATACCTTACAAACAAGGTCAAACAGGGATATGGTGCTCTGTAAATTCCACATGCATTTACATACATGAACATTTCAAGAATAAGATGTACAGGCCAAACGTTGAAAATAGTGCTATACCAACAACACCAGGCACATCTGCATTAGTCATTAGGTTGCTCCATTATTTTGGCAATCTGTAGGCCAGAAGAGAAGAGAAGAGAAGAGAAGAGAAGAGAAGAGAAGAGAAGAGAAGGGTAGTCAGTGAACACATGTTTGTGTTTTGTTTGGCAGCTTTTCTTGGGTCTGTTCAGTCTTGATTCCAGCACCTGCAGCGCCTCCCGGAGGATAAAAGGTCGAACACTTCAAAGCCACCATGACCTTAGAGGAAATTGCGAGTTTGAATGAATCAAAGAGGCCTGGGGATATATCCTTGCACATGGCTACTAAGACATTTCGAACTCTCTGACAAAACCTCATGTCTCAATTTTCTGCTGCTAGTTTCCCCCGCTCCATGTCTTCTTGGAAACCTCCAGAGCTGGTGTGTGAAAAAGCACATTAGGAGTCAACTGTATAATTGTGATATTGTGTAATATAAATATATTTTGATTGAGGGATTGATACGTAGGACTGCTGTGGTGCAATGCTGTATTTCACCTCAGGGAGGTGCTACAAGACATAGACTATGCTAAAACACGAAATGCTTTTCTTTGTCTATTCTGCTATTCCAGTGGCAAGAGGGATTCCCTGCAATTATTTCTTAGGCCTCACATTTGTATCCCTGATAGTGTCGGAACGGAAAATGTGATTATTGTGTGTTTATTGACGGCAAGTCCCAAGGTGCTTAGTGTGTTCGATTGGCAGAGATGCTTTTGTATGTATCCCAAGACGCTTGGGGAAATTAAGGGATTCTGGGAGATAAAATAGGACTAAGTAAAGACTTGCCTTTTCAGTTCGAGCTCGTATGTCTGTGAGTTATTCCAGTAAGAACCCATACTGGAAATGACTCACTAGGATGGCTTGGACCTGCATGGGGTTAAAACATTTGCAAAGCAATCTATTTTCAGAATCATTCTTTATTGTGCACAATCATTCCCATTTGAAATGGAGAGAAATAACAAAGCATGACGAAAATAAACAAATATGAATTACATTATTAAATAAAATAATCCTTACACTCTAACCTTTACATCCTTAAGTAATTATTACCTACATCCTTACATGAACACTTACATACTGTTTACATCCCATGCCTTCATATCATAGTAGGCATATTGTATGAGTCAGTTTTGACAAGGGCTACGAATACCCCCGGAGTCTACATCCAGATAATGAATTACAAACGTTGTACGTGATGAAACATATAACCCAATTTGAAAATGGTTGTTGATCGCTATCCTCAATCAATGTTTCATACAGCAAGGAGAATGTGAGGAAGACCAGTAATGGGTGTAGCATAGGAGGACTGTGGGGCACCCTGAATGGGAGATGAATAGTGGGTGTTGTGTGAGACAGTGTTTCCCAACCAGGGGTACGTGTACCACTAGGGGTACGCGAGCACACTGAAGGGGGTACTTGTAAAAAAATAATTTTTACAAATGCATGGAGCATAGTCACACTGGGATAGAAAAAGTAATGTAAACACAAGTTAGGGCAGTGGTTCTTAACCTGGGGTGCGGGCACCCCCTGGGGGTGCGTCAGAGATTTCAGAGGGTGCACAGAATTTTGTCTGTGTTGAGGTTGTGACCAAAACTCGGCTTGCAAACATTAAAATTAGGCCAAATCAAAACCAAATTACCGTAATGTTGTGGTCCCCATGTAAAGGCATTAAGATTAAGTTTGGGTTGGGGGTGCAAGGCTTGTCTTTTGCACAGGTAAGGGGGTGATTTAAGAAAAAAGGTTAAGAACCACTGAGTTAGGGGGTACTCGTGGCACAACAAAAAGGCTCGGGGAGCGCATGGCTCTACTTCCCACAGGGAAAGGCAGTGTGATGGTGTGACTAACACGAGGGTTGTATGAGTGCTCTGTCATGTTGTCCTTGAAGTACTCTGAAACTCTGTAACCAGTGTAAGGTGTGTGTGTGTGTGTGTGTGTGTGTGTGTGTGTGTGTGTGTGTGTGTGTGTGTGTGTGTGTGTGTGTGTGTGTGTGTGTGTGTGTGTGTGTGAGCCGCATGTCTGTGATCATGTGATTTTTTAGAAGAAGATACCGCACACTCTTGTCCATCGTGCTGCAATTTATCAATTTATCACACACACACACACACACACACACACACACACACACACACACGCATGCGTCACGCTGGCAAGACGCCGGCAGGCCGCACTCCTGACATGCCACCCAAACACAGGAAAAAATAAGATCTACACCCGTCGTAACTGCCGTCGAAAACGCAGAAAGTGCAAATTGTGTTGATAAAACATAGAGGCTGGAAATGTGCTTGGTCTCAAGCCTAAAATCAGCGACTAGAACTGCGCGAACAAGTGGCAAGATCCTCCGCCTAGGATGGCATATCCACGAACCAACGCCTTGCTTGGCAGACAATCAGAACGCATGGATAAACTTCGCAGGATTCAATCGTAAACTCTCTGACGCAGAATGGCAGCAATTCCAAGAAAAGGAGAGACTTTTTCGAAGAGCACTGGATGTAAAACTAATTAACGACAAACAAACAATTGGATTTACCGGAAGTATCCCTCGTCATTGGATTAAACTTATAACCATCTTAAACGGAGTATTCTATCGCAACGGAGTCTTTACACCAACCCACAGAGACGGGAGACCACTAGGATTACCCCTGTTAAAATATATCGCCAGAATTCTACAAAAATTCCCCATCTGCAACGCATTACCACCAAGGCCCAACCCAGAGACACTTACCGAATGGATAGACCAGCAGCTTCGCTTCGTACGAGGAACCATCCAACCTGCGCTCAGAAGAGCGTTCCAGCCACAGCGCTCGAGGGAGCCCAGAGCGGTAAGCGAGAAAGAACTAGCGCACCTCTGGCAAAACCAAAGAGGCAAGGCCATAAACATCATTCTGAATGACAGTAAATATCCAGAGCAACCCCCAGCAACAACTGATGTCACCAAGGTACACCAGCACTACACTGAGAAATGCCAGCCAACGCAGACGCACCAGCTGACAAGCTGCCCCCCATGGCATGGTGCCCTCGACCCAGAAAACGCAACTAACCCCCCCCACCACATCCGACTTCACCGTGGAAGAGATCTCCAAAGTCCTCTCCAGTCTCCCTAACAACAAGGCATGTGGCGCAGATGGCGTGTCATATGAGGTGATTAAAGCAACCAAACATTTCTCAACAATAACGCTTACGCAGATCTTCAATGTGTGTTTAAACAATTGCAAAGTACCCGACTCCTGGAAAGGCGCTATCATCTACAGGATACCCAAAAAGAACAACATTCCAGACGACCCAACCACCTGGAGGGATATATCCCTCCTCCCCACCATATACAAGATCTTTATGAAGTGCATGCTAAACAGAATCCTGCCATGGCTGGTGGAATCCGGAACGTTGTCACCAAAACAAAAAGCATACATCCAAAGACGGGGAATGGATGAGCATGTCTTTTGCTTAAAGACTGCCATCGACGACTTTAAACACCAGTCATCCCGCTTTTACGCAGTGTTCCTCGACTGTAAAGACGCATTTGGTTCCCTGCCCCATGGCGTAATGCTCCAGTCCCTATCGGAAATTAAGTTACCAGACCAGTACATACAGATAGTAAAGGACGTGTATGACAACTCCTTCCTGCAAGTCATATGCGGACATCAGTTGACGCAACCGATCAAGCTTGAGGTTGGGATTAAAACCGGGTGCCCTTGGAGCGCCGTGAACTTCATAGTGGCGTTAAACCAATGGCTGAAATGGCTATGCCCCCTTGCCCCACCCGGAATTACATCTCCAAATCCCGTCCAGGCCTTTGCAGATGATGTCCTCATAACATGGAGGGAAGAAAACGTAATTGCCAACATGCTCTCAAGAACGGAGCGTTTCCTGCAATGGTCTGGGCTTGAGGTCAAGGCCAGCAAATGCGCAGTGTTCTACGAACGGCGCAGTGGCGGCAACAGGTGGTATAGGGCTAAGCACGACCACCCTCCCTCATTCACCATAGCTGGGAACGAGATTAAAGTATACTCAAGACACGAGACATATAGGTACCTGGGCCACATGTTCAATATAGCTGGGGAGTGGCACGAACAACTTGGAGAGATCCGCGACGAATACTTGGAGAGGCTACATCAGATAGACCAATGCCCTCTGCCTGTCTGCATGAAACTCCAGGCAGTGCGTGATGTAGCCCTATGCAAAATCCAACATTTATTCGCAAACATACACATAACTAAGAAAATGCTTAATGAACTGAATGACAAAACCGTGGATTTGGTGAGGAAATGGCTAAGCCTAAATTCACATACAACCAGAAGCATCATCTTTTTGAAAAAATCAGACGGGGGACTTGGAGTCCCAAACATTACATGGACATACACGGCCACCCGAATAAACCACCTGTTGTGCATGCTGAACAGCGATGATGCGACAGTTCGGGACATGGCTCGGGGCTCTCTACTTCTGGATATGAGGAAGCGCAATATTCCATTAGCCCCTATCGGCGAACCAAGTTTCCTGGGCTTCAAAAAGAAAATGAGTGGGAAATTAGACAGCAATGCCAGTGGATTTGGAGTACGGTCTGACTGGCCAGATTTAAATGACCTATGCACGAGTAACAACGTGGAGCTCAGATGGGTAAATAGGAGTGGAGCTCAGGTCATCGTCAGCGAGGAGCTTTTAATGGACCCTGATGTTCGTGCAGAAGCGACTCTACACCATGACGAAACCAGCAAAGTGATCAGCAGCAGGATGTGCAGGTACGAAATCATGCATTACCTCCATTCACAAGAACGCGCCCATTGGCTGAACTTGCGACTTCAAGGCAAACTCGCGTGCCTACAGTGCGCTGACCATACGGTCTCTCACTCCGCGCTCCATAATCCAGCTGTCAATACAGGCATTCTTAAATTTGTCATTAAAGCTAGGCTCCAAGTTCTCCCTACTCAATATAACCTTTCTCTCTGGTACCCAATGCGCCATAAACCATTCTGCCTGTTACATACTGACGAGACTATAGAATCTACAGCGCACATCATGAATGCCTGTATTGCTTTTAAAGGCCTGTACACCGCCCGTCACAACCGCATTGTGGACATTACTGCAACAGAACTGCGCAAACTACATGGACCAACACATGTACACACAGACAGAAAAATCAACCCAAACTGGTTTTCCCATTTGACCACCAATGATGTTCTGGACAATGTTCTTAAAGACTGCCCTAACACCCCTGACATTGTTCTTGTGGACGAGACTCTAAAAACCATCACAGTTGTGGAAATAGGATGCTGCTTTGATGCATATATGGACCTGTGCTTTGCTGAAAAATGTGTTAAGTATCAACCAGTAATTCATGCATTGACAGTAAGTGGCTACAAAACATCCATGGTGGTACTTATCTATGGTAGCCTTGGACATGTTCATAAATTGTGTGTCAGAGGTTTGCAAATAGCTGGACTAAATAAGAAGAAAGCAAAACAGATAGCCAAGTATTGTTCAATATCTGCAGTTATAGGCAGTCTGCATATTTGGAGGAGGAGATGCCACTTGTATCCCTGAATAGGCTTCAGGCCAGTATGACTTTTGCATTTATGTAGAAGACACATTATTGCTACTTTAATATTGTTTGGGGCGCTGTATTGTTTCTCAATAATTATTGGTCCTCCCAAATAAAATAATCAAACTGTGTGTGTGTGTGTGTGTGTGTGTGTGTGTGTGTGTGTGTGTGTGTGTGTGTGTGTGCGCATCAATAATGGGTGACAATTCATACATTGTCCTTCTTCTGTGTTTCATCATCTAGACAATATGTGGAAGAAAGTGCTTTTAGCATATGTGTGCAGAATGTAGCTTGTACTGTACTCTATGTCCATGCTACCTGAGCTGGTGTAAATGGGTTGTGTGTGTGTGCACCCCTTTTTTAAGTCATGTAAGGCAGCATTGTAAACCACAGTGTCTGGTTATTGCTTTGGTGTCCAATGAAAAGTGTATCTTCTCCTGAGACAGTAGTCACTTCAGGGTTTGTCGACATGACACCAACCATGGTATTCTACCTGGACCTGCCAAAACTGAAAATTGTAATATCAGTTTGTGTGTTTGTGTGTGTGTGTGTGTGTGTGTGTGGGGGGGGGGTTACTTGGTGAAGCTGAGCACGGATGAAAAGGATCATAGCATGGGTCTCCACATATTGCAGTGCCTGCCAGAGCCGGTCTGGGGGAGAAATAGGGCCCGGGCACTTTTGGATTAACACCCCCCCCCCCCTGACTGACTTTTTTTTTACATTTCTGAAAATAGGGGCACACAAGGGTGCAGGGCCCACCGAGAAATGCCTGCTATGCCAGATGGCCAGTCCAGCCCAGGTGCCTGCTGAGAGCCTTTCAAATTTGGCTTTGTTGGTTTGGACATAATGCTCAGCGCAGTGCAGAAAACGTTTTTCTGTGCTAGTTCAACACAGCAGGCCCTTGTCAAGTTTGGAGTGCATATCTGTCTATGCGCTGCAGTTCTGTGCTGCAGTTCAGCCGACCATGGCAGTATTGGCACAGCACGTTAGTAGTTTGTGAATAGTTTTTTTTTTAAATGTTAGATTACAGTTACTTTTGTGTGGCATGTGACAGTGCATGTCTGTTAGTAGTTTGTTGTAGGAGGCCAAGTCCAAGTTGAAGTCAATGTCTGTGACGGAGTAGAGGTTATACGTAGTAGTAGTAGAAGTAGTACTACACGCAGTAGTTGTTGTCGTCTTAGTCTAATGATGGGATATTTTGCCATCCTTTTGCTAGTTTACTATTCCTTATACTTTGCTTGTTATCCTGTACTGCTGATTGTTTTATTGCTCATTTTACTGTTCTCTTAGACAGCATATATCACTTTTGACCGTTTTTTAAAACTATTTTTGTAAATTAAAAAATATATATAGATTAAAATCATTTACTCATTACCTAATTACTAGTAATGCATGACACCTTTGAAAAGTCTGAGAGTGTCCATTTGCCGCACCACAGTGCCCATCTCTGTGCCTGTGTCATATTTAGGCAGACTTGGCCAGAATATGTGCCTGAGGAGCCCTTTTGGCAGCCAAATGAAAAAGAAATACATCAAACTTACTAAATGATTCATAAACGGTTTTGAAAAGCCTTATATTGTGTAATTACGGTAATGTGGTCCCCATGAGTAAGGCACACATACACTGCATTGTACATTGCTTACATGTACTGTATATCACAACATATTTGTAGATGGAATATGCATGTGCGCTTACTATTATGGCACATAGGCCTACTACACTATTAAATAAAAGTGAATGATTTTGTTTAATGTAATTTCTTTTCATATGGGAATGCACAGGGCATGCTTGTCTGTTGGACATATAATAATGCACATCTACATACTACAGGTAATGGCTACAACTACATACATGTAATGTTCAAAAGCCCTTTGCCGGAAGTTCTTGATTAGGTCATAGTCCATCTCTGTAAAGCTCATGTCTGGTCATAAAGTGATTGCCTGCAGTGACTTGTGTTTCTGTAGTCCATTGCAGGAGTCCTTTTGACATGTCAAGTTTATTGTGCCACATGTACCCTGGGAGAGGATCTGCACACTGCGGGCAAAAGACTTAATTTATTAGGAGCAACGTTTCGATCATAGATCTTGTTCAGGCATCTTTCGTCATGCCACACAGTACTTGTGAGTGGTTAATTGCAAGAAGTCCTTTCGACGAGCAGCAGCACTTGTCCATCAGTAGTTTATTAGAGGAGTCCCTTGGTCACGTCACAGTGTGTAGGTAAGTATCAGTGTTATAAGTTCTTTTGCTTGCAAGTCTGTGTCAGTAGTGTGATGCAGGGTGCCCTTGGCCGTGTCCAAGTGCTGGTTGTATCCAGGGCTGAACTGGGGGAGAAATAGGGCCTGGGCACTTTTTGCCTTAAAAGGGGACTTGCAAAGCATGGACTTGTTCTTGTTTTCTCTGTTTATGTTTCATATTTGTCTTTCACTACATTTCCCAGAATGCTTCACTGACTCAGAGTGCTGCACCACAGGTGCCAATAGAGTTCTTCAGTAACACGGAAGCATGTAGTAGATTGTAGTCTTTCATGTTAGCATTTAAGGACTTCCTGGTTCGTATCGGCTTCCGGCCTCCATTGGGAATGAATAGGGGTAAATTTCAAATAAGCTCCGAGTGCAAGCACGCGCTTAGCGAACCCCCGCAAACTGTCGAGGGTGTTAAAAATAGGCTGTAGGTATGACATGGTTGATCATTTTGTGTCAAACTTCGACATAAATACGATGTTGCGTCCATATGCTAAACCCGGAAGCTTTTGGCGACTACAGAAGCGGTGCCTGTATCTAACGGCATGTACGTGCGGAGGCTTGTACCCATGGCAACCAAAGGAAAGTATGTAGTTCGGAAGTTTTAATGATCAGAAAGGGGTTAGCAATATTGAATTATAATCGTCATGATTTAACATGTGAATACACCAACATGATGATACGATCCGTTCCACTAATGAGAAAGGGATGCGGGGACACGCTAATGTTCGTTGTTGCCGTGCAACTTATATTTTTGCCAAACCTGAATCTCTATGGCGTTTTGCAATGTAAAAAATCGCCATCGAACCGGAAGTCCAAACGCCGCATACAAGTTGACGTCAACGCTGAAGAGCTCTATAATGATGTATATTAACCACAAGCACTGTTTGTATGCACTCTGCCTGATGAAGGTCTAAGGACCGAAAGCTTGCAAGTCAAGTAAAGCTTCTTTGCACAAAAATAGACCTGAAGTGTGCTGATTGTCTTCTTTTTATACAGAAAATTCTACTGAATCCTGCAGCTTCTAAACAGATGAGCGGTGGCCTATCACAACTTGAGTTGCCTTAAAAGGGGCCCATCATAATTAGCGGTGCAGAACCGACTCACCGGTGGACCCCGCACCCTTGTGGGCCCCCTATTTTCAGAAAAGTTAGAAAGAAAAAAAACATTGCGGGGCCCACGAGGTTGCGGGACCCACTGGGAAATGCCCGCTATGCCAGATGTCCATGTCCAAGTGCGGGTCGTATTAGACCAAGAGGTTTCTTGTTCCGAGTCTTCCTGACCTTTGCTTGTTTGGAGTTTGCTTGTTAGGCATTTGCCTGCGTTGCCTGCGCCCAGCATATGAGCCGCATGTCTGTGATCATGTGATTTTTTAGAAGAAGATACCGCACACTCTTGTCCATCGTGCTGCAATTTATCAAGAAAACAATGTTTCGGCCCGTATGGCCTTTTTCAAGTTTGTGATCATGTGATGTCAGTGCAGGAGGCCCCTTGCCGTGCGTGGAGGGCCTGCACCTGCATGTTAATGCCCTTGATGATGTCCAGAGTCAAGGCAGGAGGCAGGACATGGGAGATGGGTGGAAGCACCAAGAGTAGGGATATTGAACATCCACACAAAGCCTTTGTCATTGCAGGAGGTCCTTGGCTGTGTTGTTGCCTGCAGCTACTGTACATACATGGAGGAGGGTGCCCAGGTAGCAGCCAGAGGAAGGCTATTGATACGATGCCCGTCTCAGTGCAGGAAATCTTTGCCTGCAACATGGAGGAGGGTGCCCAGGTGGCAGCCAGAGGGAGGGTATTGATACGATGCCCGTCTCAGTGCAGGGAGTCTTTGCCTGTGTTGAGGGCGCATGTTTGTGATCATGTGATGTCAGAGCTGGAGGCCCTTGCCTGCGGCCTGCAGCTACATGGAGGAAGGTGTGCAGGTGGCAGCCAGAGGAAGGATATTGATACTACACCCGTCTCAGTCCAGGAAGTCTTTGTGTTGAGGCGGTACATGTTTGTGATCATGTGATGTCAGAGATGGAGGCCCTTGCCTGCGTTGTCCGCGGCCTGCAGCAGAATGTTGGCGTTCCACTGCCTCAGCCAGCGCATGGACACCTGATACATGAAGGCCGGCGGCTCGCGGCACAGGGAGCGCGCCACCAACTGCAGAACACAGAATTAACACAGAATAAACGCAGAATAAACACAGAATTAACACAGAATAAACGCAGAATAAAAACAGGATTTAAAACGGATGCAATACAGACAACATTTTGGAAGATTGAAGATGGAAGCCGAACAAGACAATACAGGCAAGACATATAAAGACAAGAAAATAAACAATGGCTAGGAGCGACAAACACAGACGGACACAGACAAAGAAAGACAGAGCATGTGCGTGTTTGTGTGTGTGCAGAGGCACATCTTGTCACCAGGCTAGGCAGACAGTCGCTTGGGACCCCCAAGCCACTATGGTAAATAACAGCTCACACTTAAATCTAAATTAGTGGTGATTTCTCTGGATTTTTGCTTGGGGCCACAAGTCATTCTAGAATCGCCTCTGTGTGTGTGTGTGTTTGTGTGTGTGTGTGTGTGTGTGTGTGTGTGTGTGTGTGTGTGTGTGTGTGTGTGTGTGTGTGTGTGTGTGTGTGAGAGAGAGAGAGAGAGAGAGAGAGAGAGAGAGAGAGAGAGAGAGAGAGAGAGGAGAGAGAGAGAGAGAGAGAGAGAGAGAGAGAGAGAGAGAGAGAGAGAGAGAGAGAGAGAGAGATGACCATAGAAGTACCTTTGTCTGTATAAGTGTAGCGGGAGGGTTTTCAGTTTGCTCCAGCTCCATGTCAGGGAGGGCCATGTCCTATAACAAATAAGGAGGAGAGGAGAGGAGGAGAGAGGAGAGGAGAAGAGAGGAGAGGAGAGGAGAGGAGAGGAGATTAGAGAAGAGGAAGAGAGGGAAGGAGAAGAGAAGAACAGAGAAGATTATTAAACTGGCTCTCTTGTGTTCTTCTCTCTTTAGCACCACACACACACACACACACACACACACACACACACACACACACACACACACACACACACACACACACACACACACACACACATTTCATTAGCCATCAGTCCCATGTTGATAGTAGAGTGTTCTGCCTCTCATAGGACAGTTCCTCTGTGCTGTGTGCATGTGGCCAAAGGGGGATTCAGAACTGCTTTGAGAAGTTATCCGTGGTGTGTGTGTGTGTGAGAGAGAGAGAGAGAGAGAGAGAGAGAGAGAGAGAGAGAGAGAGAGAGAGAGAGAGAGAGAGATGGTAGATTGTGTGTGTGTGTGTGTGTGTGTGTGTGTGTGTGTGTGTGTGTGTGTGTGTGTGTGTGTGTGTGTGTGTGTGTGTGTGTGTGTCAGAGAGGAGATACAGTATACAGAAAGAGAGTAAGTGAGTGTGTGAGGAACGAAAGTGAGAGTGTGTGAGTGAGCTAAGCTCGGTTTAAACCCTGCGTGTCCGTGGGGGTGGGGGTGGGGTTCGCACCAAGGTAAAGTGGGATTATCTCATTTGTTTGAGCAGTACAGCAGCTGCGACAGAAAGTGCAAAATGGGCTTATCAGTGGTGTGAGTGAGTGACTGTGTGTGTGTGTGTGTGTGTGTGGGTGGGCGTGCATGTGTCTGTGTGTGTGTAGAGGTATGCACACGTGTAAAAAATTAGTGATTGGAGAATTCCCATACAGTGTGTGTATGAATATGTGTGTGTGCGTGCGTGCGTGCGTGCGTGCGCATGTGTGTAAGCCTATGTCTTACCTCTGCATTGTGTGTGTCTGGGTCGACCAGGGGTAGTGTGTTGATGAGCTGGGAGCGGGAGTATGTGTTGGGCTTGGGCCCCGACAACCTCACACAGGCCTCCTCACACAGCAGACGACTACACACACCCAGCGCCCTACTGAGAGAGAGAGAGAGAGAGAGAGAGAGAGAGAGAGAGAGAGAGACCAAAACATGTTTATCCCAAATGTAGTAGTAGTAAAAGGAAGCAGGTGCCATTGTTATTGCTTCTCATTTCCTTACTCCCTTCTAACACACACACACACACACACACGTGCACAAACACACACACAAACACACACACACACACACACACACACACACACACACCCAAGGTTAACCCACGTCAAGAATAGAGAACAGAGGAAAAGAAGCAAGTAAAAAAAAATGTGTCTGTTTGTGTGAACAAATGAAAGCCAACTAGAAAGAGTGAGTCTGAACTGAATGTGTAGGTGTGTGAACTGTGTTAACCCAGAAGACAGAGTATGCTGTAAAAGGGCAGCCATGGCATAATGGTTAAGGAGATGGGCTTTAGATCAGAGGGTTGCAGGTTCAAATCTCACCCTTCCACTCCCTATCCTACTTCTAGGGAAGCACCGATACACATTTTTTTCACTACCGATCCGACCCCGATATCTAAATTTGGATATCTGCCGATACCAATACCACTTCGATCCTATACCAAAACCACATATATGCATGGGTTTCAACTTGAAGTAGGCCAGAGTAGACTATTTGGTCAGAAAAGGAAGTCAGAAGAACAGGAAACCAATTAATAAGTAGAAAGTAACAAGTAAAAAAGTAACAATCTCATCCTGAAAACTAATATGCAGGTGAAATTAACATTACACCTGTCTCAATGTCAGTATCAGGAAAATTCTGATACTTTGGGAAAATTCCGATCCGATCCGATCTCTGAATTATGTTGATATCTGAACCCGATACCGATATCCCATCCCTACCCACTTCATGGCTAAAGTATGCTTGAGCAAGGCACTTGCGTAGCTCTACACTGCTCCAGGGACTGTAACCAATATCCTGTACTTAAAATAACTGAAAGTTGCTTTGGACAGGAACAGTGTAAGGTAATAAGCTCTTGCACTTCAAGTGTACCCATATTCATCTATTTTCTTAGCTAAGAGATGAATATGAACCAGTTAGAACAATATATATGTATCAGATAACCAATAACATCAACATCACAGGAGGTTGTTGCATCAGAAGGAGAAGGAGCATCAGGAAGGCAAAGAAAATCTTGGCTGATCCTAGTCACCCCAACCATGGACTGTTTACTATGTTACCATCTGGGAAACGGTACAGAAGCCTGAAATCTCATACTACCAGACTCCAAAGTAGTTTCTTCCACCAAGCAATAAGATTACTGAATTCATGCTGAAGACAACAAGGCACTTTCTTTGCACTTTTTTCCACCCCCCCCCCCTCTTTTTTATTTTTATTTTTAAAATCTTTTTGAGGACACAAGAAAAACAAAACAATTTTTACTCTTTATAGGCTTCAAACCTATAATAAGACGTAATAAACTAATCTTGAATCTTGAATCTTGAATCTCAACCCATAACATCAACATCACATCACCTCAACCCATAACATCAACATCTGCATCCACTGTGATCAAGAGTAACAGAGGTTTGCATAACAGTTGCTAAATCACATTTAGCAGTCTATCTAATGACTGTATAAAGCTACCACAGCAAACATCCGCACATCAGATAAGATCCAGGAAAGGAGTATTTAATTAATGCAGAGTGATGGGGTTGTTGATAAAGTGAAAGGGCACATGTGCACGGTCAATTGTCCAGTATTAATTCAGTTGAATTTAACACTGGTGTACTTGTCTGTTCTATAGTTAAAGAGAGAAAAACACGCACATCCGTCTCAAAAAGATTGGACCAGCAAAAATACCATGAAAAAAAACTGAAAGAAAAGTCTGTGATTGTCTGATGAAGGGCATGCTGCCCGAAACGTCACATTACAAAAAGAGCAACGGGAGCTTGGTGTCGCGGACTTTTCTTTCAGTTTTTCATGGTACTTGTCTGTTCTCTCTGTGTCGCAGTGTTGCACTAACATGGCAACGTGTAATGTGTGTGGAAACTTCAAACTGGAGAAACAAGAAGCCTGAGAGAACCACAATTCAATAGGACCCCTTACAAGTGTCCAGGGCTGCTGACAGCCTGAGCTCTAGGCCAAGGTCAAAATCATCACGATGTAATGGGGACCCAATTCTGTGCACCACCCACTCTGGGCTACGGACACCTGGCCAATCAGCCTTTCTTGCCATAACCGTCATGACGACGTCAAGCATTTTGAAGTGAAGAAGGTATGAGCAAAGATTTTCTAGGTTCTCTTTCCAACCAACCATTCTGGTATATGAGCAACTATCGGTTTCAGACAGAAAAGTGTGGCCCATGTTTAGCATATGTCAATGGCATCAGATGAAACATATAACTGCTTCAAATGCAACCCCCACCCCCCAGCCCCAAGCCCCTGGATGGTGAATAACACTAACAGTTCACACTTTGCTACAGTAGTGGCGAATTAGTTTCAAATGTTCATTCCTTTGATTCTTTTTTTTTTTTGCTTGGGTCTGACCCTAGAGTCATCTCTGCCGCATAGTGCTGTACAGTGGCACTGTGACACTGGCACCTTAGCCTCGCGAGCCATCCTACGTACTTCCGCCAAAGGATTGGCTCCACTACTGTTGTCTGGCCGTGCTTCTCTAAGGAGTACCTGGAGCAGTAGAATTTTGATCGCAGCGCCCCCCCCCTAGAAAACAGCCAATAAGCGAATACGCCCCCCACGTGGGGGCGAAAGGGGGAGAACGCTCGTGACAATGACGTACACATCTGCGCCAGAGCCATTGGTCTGCGCTATGTTGTTGTTGAGTAACTGCCATCGATTGGGTGAGATGTGTCCAATAATTTCAAACTATAACTGAGTGCAAACTTCCTGCTTTCTACAATCGCTTCAGAGCAAACAAATGCCAGACCATAAATACGAAATGAAATGGTAGTATTATGGGATGGTCAGGACCAGGCTACTGGCACCTGCCATCCGCCCAAAAATGGATCAAACTTGACCGTGGCTAGTAATAACTTCAGACTCACTAACCATGTTGGCAGGTAACTTATTTTTTGGGTAAACATTTGCCCCTTGATATCAGTTGGTTATACTTAAGTTCAAGAATAGTCATACTCACATTCTATTTGTGTAAAATATTTTCGCTATCTTCATATCATTGATCTTCCTTTGGCACTTCATCTTCAGAACTGAGACGTATCATGGTATCAAGACAGAATACGGACAACACAATTGTGGCTAGTAGAAAGGCTGACTGTCTAGTAACTCAGGAAAACCACTAGCCACATAGGCTGGTGAGCAAAAACGTTATTGCCAGTTATTGCCCTCGGACTCCATCTACGTAATGGGGAGCCAATTTTGGGTTTGACACCCCCCACACCGCCCCAAATGGCAGGGCTGTCCCATAGCTCCTTACTCTGTGCCATAGCTCCAGTGGCACGCTGTAATAAGTTAGTCATTGAAAAGTTAACTATAGCACTACAATACTATGACATAACACAGGGCCTTTAGTAATGCACTACAACTTGTTCATTGCCATTCTGGTAACATCAAATGTATAACATTGTGTCTTAACGGGTAAATGTAGCCTACCTGTTCTTATGCTCGGACTCTAACGGCATGCCTGTGGAGGTCCTCAGCAGCTCGGCCAGCGTAGGGACGTGGAGGTCAGCGGGGACAGCTGCCGAACCCTCTTCTTCCTCATCCTCCTCTCTCTTCTCCGCAGTTGGGAAGCACTCCCGGAACACATCCCATGGGTTATCAGCAGCAAAGCCCTGAACAAAAACAACGATGAGCAAATTAACTCCTTTATGGCAGCAAATCTATTATAAGTGTGTCGTTAGCAACATTGTTGTAATATGATAATAATATCCATGTTTTTTAAACAGGAAATCCCCATTTGCACCAATCACTTTTATATGTCCCTGATACAAAGCTATAAATCTGGTGACAAAAACGTTAAATCTCAGTCAGCATATTGCCTGAAACACACACACACACACACACTCTCTCTATCTCTCTCTCTCTCTCTCACACACACACACACACACACACACACACACACACACACACACACACACACACACACCAGTCTAGATAACCACACAGCACCATACCTCTGAGGATTGGTGCGCAGGCTCAGTGCTCCTTTGAGTAGGAACAGGTGAGGCAGGTCTGTCTCCTTCTCCTTCCCAGGTCGAACTGTCATTAAAATCACTCCAGTCGTCAAGGCAACCATCAGATGGGGCCACGTTGCTCGACCACTCCTCGAACTCTTCGAACTGCTCAGGCGCTACGGGGTGGAATTGTTCCACAGCAGCCATTGCGTTCGATCTCTGAAAACATGGGGGGAAACATCTGATGAATATACCAGCTATCGTTAAATGATACTAGCTACTGCGCCATGTAATACAGTAGGAGAGAGTGCGTAAAATTAATGAGAGGACCAAGAAACATGGACATACCTCGCAACAAATGGTGTCCAGCTCTTCTTTCTGTGTTGAATGTGTTGCTGTCTATAGTTTCTTGTTCCAGTTTCTGTGACAAAAGGAGCAGCGGAGGCTCATTGTGTTTAGAGCAGAGCAGGCTTTGAGTTTTTGGAGCGTTTCCTTCCTGTGACACAGACTAGGGAACTACAGCAGCATCCTCTTCATTGTTGGAGAGATGGAAGTTCTGTAAACTGCGCGTGACGTTGGTGAGGTAGGCTACTTCTTCTACGAGTGGCAGACTTTGCTCTTCGCGATAAAGAGAAAGAGAGAGAGCGGATTACTCCAGGACAATCTGGGCTTGACATAACTTCACCCTCGCCGATTTGAATATATGACCGAGGCAAGCTGACACGGCGCTTGAGTTTGGATGTTGTTATGAAAAGTTACAGGAAACGTGCCATAGAGTAGCCTAGTCACAATCCACAGTGAGATGTTTTCCCAAATGATTTGTTTACTACACCATAACAACATGCTCGTAACGTGGCACAAGTTTGATGTCAATACCAGTAGCCTAAATATAGCCTACAAATAATCTATATAGTTTCAATATAGTTCAGAAGTAAAAATGTTGAAGTTTAATACTGTACCTTCAAGCCGGCTCGAAGCAGGTGTAGACAGCGGAATTAATAGATCAAAGCCAGAAGCTGAGCGAGCTGTCGCTTCCGCCCTGAGTATGCGCCCGCCCTCTGAACGTGCGCCACTGGTAGTGACGCACGTGAGCAGGAATGTCGAAACCAGCCACCTGTCTGTCAGGTAGAGGTATGCATTGCGTTGGTTGTCTCTTCTGCCCCGATTGAAATGGGGTGGTACACCTAGGTGGTGCGTTATACTCTAGTATGTCTTTGTTGTGTCAAACTAGTGAAACATTGCCTTCTGGTTTATCAAACTGTAGCCTATACAATGTCGAGGGCTAGTCTACACCGCTTGTCAAAACATGATGTAATGGAGAGGCTATACTGAAGAGGGTTGATAAACTGCAATTTAGGATAATTGCTGATAAACATCAAGTACCAGCAGTGAAATAAACAGTAATTAGTGTTCACACGGACCAACTCTCATGTGCCATGTGAAAAAATGAAAGAAGTGTGTGTGTGTGTGTGTGTGTGCGTGCGTGCGTGCCTGCCTGCCTGCCTGCCTGCCTGTCTGTCTGTCTGTCTGTCTGTCTGTCTGTCTGCCTGCCTGCCTACCTATGTGTGTGTGCACTGCCTTCTCTTGTGGTAGTAGGGAGGAAAAACTCTTTGTGTGCTGTTATGTAGGTGCTGCCTTTGTAACCGAGATCATCTTGAGCTAGCTCGGCACTCTGGGCTTCAACGTTCAACCTACAGTTCAACATAAGAGACAGCACGATATAGCCCACCGTCACTCAGTGCGGCCCATAGATATAACATAATGGGGAAAAAGACCAGATTTCTCAGTCTTCTTTTAAAACCCACTATTAAATCAATCCATTGTAAATATATCGTCTGCTGATAGAGAATGCTCCTATTCCCTCCAAGTAGGCCTACTATTGGCAGTGAGCAACCAACAGCACCTCGAACTCAGATCATGTGGCCCTTTGATGGTGGCGATGAGAACATGTGGCCCTCCTTATCATGAAAGTTGCCCATCCCTGGGCTAGGTGATCTGATCCTATCACGTGGTCCCAGGGGCGGAGCACTGGTATATTTAGGCTACTGTCAAGTTTGATGTCTAGGCCCCCCTCACACATAATGATTAAAAAATACTGGCAATAAAGGCATTTAACACCAACTTTGCTGTTAAGCATAATATTGAACTACTTAAAAAATACTAAAATATCGCAAATGGGGCCTCTGAGGTGTTTAGAAATCCAAAGCCATTGGTAGCCCACTAGTGGTGAGGCCCGGGGTTTCTGGCCCCTATGCCCCCCCCTCTGTTCCGCCTCTGCGTGGTCCTCCCCATCCATGTTGCCTTCCTGTCTGACGCTACACGCAAATGCCATGTCATACAGAGAGGTTGGCCAGGCTCTCATTAGCACACCTAGGGTGAACTATGGTAAATTGGGACACTTTTGGTAGATCGCAAAAAAAACCCACTTTAAGTTTAAAATACACCAACATTTAGTAATTGTATGTCTTCATATGGGTCTTGGGTACATTTCCATGTAGGAATTAGCTTTTGAAGTATGATATTTTATAATATATTAACATTTAAAGACAGTGAGACACCAACTTCGTTGTGAGAAAATGCTATGGTAATTTGGGACACCCTTTAATGTAAAATGGGACAGTCTGTTTGATTATCATTATTTTTGCGCAAACTGAAGAATAATACCGTTTTTCTCTTGTTAACAGTAGACTAGGACCTTAACTATTCCAAAAATGATTTAACATCCCTGAAACATTTCCATTTCAAGAGAATATTGAAGGAGTAGGGCATGTGTGACTGTGGCCATGTCCATTAGCATGTGGGATGCATATTACAATACAGGCCTATGGCGTGCTAATATGTTATGCTAACAGCTAACAGAAGCCAATTCTGTTGCTATGAGAAAACTGTCCCATTTTAGCTTAAAATATTGTCCCAAATTAGCTCATTCCACTATACTTACTAAAAGTATGTCTCCTTAATAAAGTAAAGACAAATGTGTAAATGTTTTGATATTGAGTTAAACCTTTAGTAAAACAACATATATTTCAATCATATTTTGTACCATATAATCACTAATTCAGCCATAATATCCTTATGATCTGATAGCATAATCGACATGTCAGCTAGCTCAACTGACAAGTGTTGGATCCACTGTCACTTCAAACCTTTGCTCATTTCTTTTATGATACTTAACACCAAATAAAATTATTGTTCCTTATACATGACAGTTGCAGTAACAATATTACATCCCATTTTGTGATTGGCTGCTAATATTTAGAAAGAAAACAACCCAAAACCTTATTTGTCCCAATTTGGCTGATGTCCCAAATTACCTTAGTTCACCCTATGTTTAAAAAAAAACACTCTACTCTCTACGTGAAGCTGGTGAGTGCAGAAGGGGGAGGTCAGTTCCTCTCATCCTGCATAAGGTGTCTTTTTGAGGTGCTGGTTAATATGACTAAGGCCAGATAAATGGATGTGTGGTGCTCAGTGGAACACCATGTAGAGGTTGGCAGAACAACATCACCTGGTGAGAGTCAGGTCAGATGTAGTGATGGTCCGTGTGACATCATCAATGATGTGCAATGATTGTCCTATATAAGGTGACCAGATATAGGGTCCTTATACAGGGTGACTAGATTTTTTTGTAGTCTGAAACCGGGACACTTCGCGCGGACAATATTTGGAGGGCAGGTCTGGGGGTCCTACCCCAGAAAAAAATGTATTTTTTAGATGCAGTTTCCTGCATTCTAATCAATTTTAGGGGGAGGAATGACAAATCACACCTGACTCCTTCAGACTTTCTAAACAAGCACTGGCTGCCATTAATTGTGGCAGGTAAACATGTAATCTTTTCCATTGGATTCATCCTGACAGACATGTAGCGCAATGTGGCGGGTGGCCAAAACCAGGACATATTTGTGTCCCGACAGAGTTTGCTCGGGACCTGGGACACACAGCTCCAAACAGGGAGTGTCCCGGTTAAACCGGGACGTCTGCCCCCTGTAGTCCTATACAGTCCCTCCAGGATTTTGCACTGGGATTTTGTGATTTTTGCGGTCAAAATGCCTGATTTTGTGGCGGCATTTTCTCATTTTTTGCAAAGATTTTGCGACATTTTCTCATTTTTTGCAAAGATTTTGCATCCCTTTCTGTTTTTTTTTTGGTAACTGAAAACCACAATCAGTCTAAGCAGGCTTAAGACAAAAGAGAGAGAGATTCAGAAACACACTTCCTATATAATAGAATAATAAAATATTGTCAAAAGCTGTCAGAGCGTCTTATTAGCCAGTGCGTCCAATGTGTAAAAAAAAAAAAACATGGCCGCGACACTCATAAATCTCTGTCGATATTTTAGAACGACTTCGGGGGAAAACGGGACAGCGCGTTATGAAAAAATACTTGTGGGTATAGCCTACCACTAGTCCTAATGAAGAGCGTCGCGGGGTACAGTAGCCAGGTGGTAGGCTATGCAAGCGTTACAATGTCACCTGTTGGAAGACGCGTCTCTCTCTCTCTCTCTCTCTCTCTCTCTCTCGTGCTCGTATTGCAAGCTGTTGCATAGCCTATTATTTGCTTGATGCAAAGTTGTGATGGCATACACGCTCTCGTTGACATGGTTGTGTGCATGGTTGCATGGATTCGCAAGACTTTATTGCAATACACAGTGAAAGCGTGGAAGGGCCGTTCACTTCCTATCTCGGTGTCCTTGACTGAAACAAGTTGCAAAACTCCACACTTCCGAAACCTTTGCGATCGGCACTACAGTGATTGTTATCAGAAGGCTTGTGCCTACGCATAGACATAGACCCTTAAATTACAAACATTAGCGAACATTGAAAAAAGATCAGACAACGACCGTCGGGTAGCATGCTCATGAAAGCGACAGGGGAGAGTGGAGAAGTTCCGCAAACATGTAGCCTAACGTAAGATGTTTGCTACAGTGCGACAGTACCGCCACTATTTCATGACTGCATTCACTTCTTCGTCATGGATAAATGGGCAACAATACTTTTTCCACCCAGGATTGCACTGAAAAGTAGGCTACTGCTGTTAAAAAAAAGGTCATGAGTGTGCAGCACCGACGCCTGCGTGTAGGCCTATGTGTGAGGGAGGGGAGGAGAGACGCGGAACAGCTGAGATGAGGGTCGCGACTTCCGAAATAGCAGGCAATTCTTTTTCAATGTTTCAGTGACATATTAACAAAAATGCTTCGTAGGCTAGGCCTATTGGTTTTCGTCTCCGGTGGTATTGTAGTCACATTTTTATTTTTTTGACGAAAATATAAATCAATAAACTCCACAGAATGTTGAAATTTTGCGGGAAAAATGCGGCTTTACAGGAATTACGCGGCATCGTGAAATTATGCGGAATATCATTGAATTTGCATGAATCCACGCGATCGCTGAATCGCGAAAAACTGGAGGGACTGCCTATAGAGAATTTGTGCTTTTCACAGACTCTGCAACACTGCCATTGAGAATTTATGAGGTGTGCTTTGGGTGTTCTTTCCTGAAGTCCATAGTTAGGCCTACTGTACTTCTGTTGTTTTGTTCATCTTCAGTAGCTTGTTGTTCCTGTTACACCAGGTGACGAGTGTACCTCCTTTCTAGATGCTGAGTCATCATTGTCACTGATTAGGCCCACCACTGTTGTGTCATCAGAGAACTTGACAAGCACACTATTCCTTCAGTGGAACGCCTCGCTCCTCACTTTAAAAAAAATCACTACTTAGCAGTTGTGGACAAAGTAAAAGTAAAAGTAAAAAGAAGAAACACAGTTTCTTTCCAACACAGGTAACTTATCTGAGTAAAAAGTAGACCAATGTAGGCTACTTGTCTTACGATAATCTGATTATGCACAGGTTGGGTTGAGTTTTTGGTGGGTCCTGGTTTTTATTGTTTTTTCAGTAATAACAAGGTCTATCTCAATAGTTAGGCCTAGGTAAAATGGAGTAAATGGTGCAACAGCTGTGTAATATCATGTGCTACTGTTGTAATTACACCACGGAAGTACTTGTACTTTAAAAAAAGAGGAAAAGGAGAGTGCTGCGTTGGGTCAATTGTTTGTAAAAGAATCAGGTGTTCTTCAGAAAGGACATGATAACTTCAGTAATTGGCTTGTGACTATCTCCAAAATGTGAAGGTCCAAAAAGAAGGTTCCTTGTTGAAAGTGGTAGTCAGAATGATCTGAGGCACACTGATCTTAGTGAAAAAAGTTAAAAATCCTTTATTTAAATGGATAACGCCTACGCGTTTCGACTACAATCAGTCTTCATCAGGGCAAACCTGACTGAAGGACAAAATTTGGTGGGCGGGTCTGGGGGTCCTCCCCCAGAAAAAACTGTTTTTTAGATGCAATTTCCTACATTCTAATCAGTTTTAAAGGGAGGAATGACAAATCGCATTAGACTTTCTATACAAGCGCTGGCTGCCATTAATTGTGGCAGGTAAACATGTAATATTTTCCATATATTTACCCTATTTACATGTAGCGCAATGTAGCGTGGCCAAAACCGGGACATATTTGTGTCCCGACACAGTGTTTGCTCGGGACCTGGGACACACAACTCCAAACCGGGACTGTCCCGGTTAAACCGGGACGTCTGGTCACCCTACCCATTACACTACTTTAATCACAATGGTTTGCCTACAGCTACAGCACTACTACGACATGTACAGACATTAGCCTATATTGACCCTAAATAGGCCTAATTGCAACTATGCTAGAACAATACAACCCTATACATTCCTTTCTTCAGAGTCTTCTCTGCTGGTTGTGTCCAGAGTAAAATCCAGACAGGTGGAAATGGCATTTAGCCACTATGCTGCCAAATAGGCCTACTGGAACCAGCTTCCTGTTGAAGTTAGAACTACCCCAACAGAGGCATCCAGTCTGGCGTTTGTTTGTTTTTTAAGAGAAAGAAAGAAAGAAAGAAAGAAAGAAAGAAAGAAAGAAAGAAAGAAAGAAAGAAAGAAAGAAAGAAAGAAAGAAAGAAAGAAAGAAAGAAAGAAAGAAAGAAAGAAAAACAACAACAACAACAACACTTTATTTTCACCTGCCTTTTATTAGGGTTGGGCCGATTTGTTTAGTCTCCAAACTGTTTCACTTTATGCACTGTTGGGCATATATTGGTCATTTGAAGTTTTTTATATTGATAGCTGTAGCACAGGGCAAAAATAAGTGAACATCATCCACACAGAATTGACAGAGCCAGAGCCTCGGGTGAACGGCTTTGGACGGAGAGTGGTAAAAGGCTACCCTCTAGTGGTCAAATGACCAGATCGTACAGTTTCCTGTAACAATGAAGCACACACGTCCGTCTGTAGGTAGACAACTTATTTCAAAGCAGGACAGTGTAATAGAATTGGAGAGGTAAACGTTTTGCTTGGTGTTTTATTCAAATCATTTTCATCGTCACGAGAAACGTGTTTGTTTTTTGCCGAAGCCTAGTTAGCTACACATAGGCCTACTCGTACTGAGACAATATTCGCGCAGAAAGTGTTGGCTTCAGCACGTTGGCGTTTCACAAAAATGCCGATGTTGCCATGCGACTTCACTTTTAATAGCGAAAAGACAATACATGTGACAGCGTGGATCAACATGTTTCATCGAGCGAAGACTGCATCGTTCTTCTCTATTTCAAAAAATCACGTGACGGCAGGCTGTGCTCAGAGGCTCCATAGCTCAGTGGTTAGAGCACTGGTCTTGTAAACCAGGGGTCGCGAGTTCGATCCTCGCTGGGGCCTTTAATTTTGAAAAACTGCAAAGTACATTACTGTACAGTCGTTAGTATGCATAATGTGTTTGCCAATGTAACGCTATCAAGAAGTTATTAAAAGTAGACCTACGAGACTGTTTTTACGAGTAGTGTTGACGCACACCAGCACATAGGCTACAGTGAGCAACTTAGTTTGAGCATGTCCACTCTATTTGGTTTTGGTAGTCTATTAGCTTGCAGAACACACACCCACTATTATCAGTATGTAAAATGCCACATATGAGCTAGTATTTGAATTAAATAACTGTATTTCACAGGTTGCGCATGCATTACGTTCCCCCGTCCACCCGCATTGTCTTCATTTAGGCGACAGAGGGCAGTATTGCCACAGCATAGGCTAAACAGAGAGCATAAACAGTCAGAAACAGAGCCTTTGACCAGAAACACATCTGACAGTCAGCTTTCTGGTGGTGATGAGGAGATGACCTATGGTAATGACCAGACAATGAAGCTATTGAGCATTTCATAAAAGTCCTGAATTGCAATTTAAATAGATAGAGAGAAATTGCCTTAACTTACATCTTTTAAAACTTTTGTTTTGGACAACCGTCGGGCTGTACTTATTCTGTCATGCCATCTAATTTCTCAGATACAAAGAAAAATATACATATATATATTTTAATTGTAAACATTTTTATTGCCTATAGACACTTTTATGCATATGGACCTTCTTCAGTGTCTTCAGTGTGGCAATCTTACCAGAAACTTCTTTTTAAAAATCTCATGTCGTTCTGATGTCATGTATCAATTCACCCAAGCCCTATGCCCTACCACTGCACCCCCCCCCCCCACACACACACACACACAGTCCCTACTCCCCAATCGTCCTCTCCCAGGGCAGCTAATGACCATGCTTCCCATCTGATATTTGTCATCCTCCTTTAAAAAATAAGCACCTGGAGCTGAGTGTAATGTGCGGTGCGGTGTGGATGACAAACACAGGAATGCCATTGGCAATGGCCATATGGCTGCCATGCTGAGCCTGCCCTGGCCCCATGGCAAACTGGGCCAGGCCATACAGTAGACATTGGCTAGATGTACATGAGTGAAAAATGAAAAAAGGTCGCACCATGCATAGGTTTCTTTTTATTTACACACGTAAACGCGTTTCGGCGCTCTGCCTTCCTCAGTGTGATCTTACAATATTTTGGTCAGCACCCTTAAAAGGAAGAAAAAAACTGTTGGGTGACGCCTGCTCCAACCCTTATGAACTTCTAGATGTACATGAGACATTCAATTCGGAATAAAGCTTAATTCCGCTTTGAAAACGTCATATAAACACATCACAATTCAGAATTAAATGAAAGATCAAAGGAACTATTTAATTCTGAATAATTAATTCTGAATTAAAAATGTCACGTAAACATAGTGATGCATTTACACGAGACATTTATTCAGAATGAACTCACTTTTGGCGGAACTATTTAATTCTGAATTAGTCCTGTAAACATAGCCTTTTATACATTCATAATTAGGTACAATATAATTAGCAGCCATCCGTTTTGCATATCTCATGCCTTCTCCATTCCCCAAATCTCAAACACTCACCACCACCACAACCGCTGCCACCCAAAACCATACCCTTGCCGACTGTTCCTTTTGCATTTTATACTACGTGTGTCTGCTTTCGAACAAACAGCGCACCGAGCACACACACACACACACACACACACACACACACACACACACACACACACATTAACACACACACACACACACACACACACACACACACACACACACACACACACACACACACACACACACACACACACACACACACACACACACACACACACACACTTCTTCTGCCCAGCCCCCCTAATTACTGTTGATGAAGAGGCCGGTAATGAGGTGCGTCCCCCAGTCAGCTTTAAGTAGAGCACTGACCCACACAAATCCCATTTCCTACCACAGCCAGCAACCCCCCTCACACCCACGCGCAAACACGCAAACACACACACACACACACACACACACACACACACACACACACACACCTTTTCTTCCTGTTTCCCGCTCTCCCCTCTCCTCTCCCTCCTCCTCCTCCTCTCCTCTCCTCCTCCTCCCTATCATTCACTTCATCCCACTCTCCTCATCCTCTCCTAGTCTGCCCCCCCCCTCCTATTCTCCTCCTTTACTATTCTCCTCCTCCTCCTCCTCCTCTCCTATTTTCCTTCGCTCCTCCCTTCTCCTCCTCTCCTCCACTCTCTCCTCCTGACTACTACTCCTCAGGTCCTGGGTTGTAATGAAGTCAATTATTGGTCAGTAAATAGTTAAGATTACACATAAAATGGTATTAGATTGCATGAGACATAAAGGGAAAGGTTTAGATCTGTGATTTTCAACCTATGGGCCAGGGCCCACTGGTGGGCCCTGAAGGTATACCAAGTGGGCCTTGAAATAATATTCAAAAAATTATAACCATATTTTGGTGTGCGTTTTATTCGTAATCGGGTCAGAGGTGGGCCCCGAACATTTGTGACAATTTCGAGTGGGCCCCAAGTTGGAAAAGGTTGGGAACCCCTCGGTTACACATTAACATACAGTGGTCTGTGATTGGCTAAAGAGGCTGCATGCAGGTGTGGTTGCTGATTGTTGGCTGGTGTGTACCGGGTGGTGTTCATAAAAACAGGTGCCTGATTGGCTGGGGCGGATTAAGATTGCCGGGGGCCCTGCTACAGGTCGCTGTGGGGGCCCCCCAGAAAGCAAATTATATGACAAATTTACAAAGAGTTATAATTAAAAGCTAGAAATTAAGAATATCATGTCTAACAACCGTGAATAGCAGTATTAAATAGATTCAAAACAGCACTCAACACGACAGAAGACCTTTTTTTCTATATTGCATCTTATTACAAGTCTGTATTTTTTTTTTTTACTTTTGGCCAATCAGGGGCTCCTTTGACAGATTCTGGCCACTAGACTGACTGCAGCCATGTCCAGAGCCATACAGAGGAGAGAGTCGGGCAATCTCCATTGTGTCCTAGGGCCGACTTCCGCATTAGCAAAATTAGCTGTTTAGCGTCTCAGAACTGCTGAAGCGTTGCAAATGTTAGTGCCTAGGAGTGGGCGTAGAACACAGCAAATGTGATGCGATGCAATGCAGGGAATATGACAAGACTTGCTGTTCGTAGTAATAACTTCAGATAAACATCACAGATGGTAAAACTGTTGTGATTATCACCACCGAGACAGTTGATAGTTTACATATTTGTGGTGATTACCCCGCAGTATAGTTCGTTAGTCCTTATTTTTGGCTTTTAATGTGGTGGTTCTATGTTGAGTCTATGGAAAGACAGCCGCTTTAGGCACGACCTTATCTCGTTGAAAGGCGGGGCTGCAATTTAATTCCTGGTCCTCCAATCGCGCAACTCTCCCCTCTGTATGGCTCTGACCATGTCTAGCTTGTGTGCTAATCGGGCCCTGCTGATTGGTGTTGGTCCCTTGACCTTCCCTCATGATTTTGGGAGTTATTTTCCCACACACACACAGTGGTCATGGTCTGCAGTGTGGCGTTGCATAGCGAGCGAGTGCAAGAACGTGGGCCCTGGTGTGTGTGTGTGTGTGTGTGTGTGTGTGTGTGTGTGTGTGTGTGTGTGTGTGTGTGTGTGTGTGTGTGTGTGTGTGTGTGTGTGTGTGTGTGTGTGTGTGTGTGTGTATAGCTCTATTCTAAGGGGGGAGGGGAGCAGACGGGTGGCGACAGACGTGGACGGGTCAGTGACTGTGGCGGGAGGGCTGCGTATGGCTCCACACACACTCCTCATCCCACACGCACGCACGCACACACGCACACACAGCTGCTGGCTCACAGTATGAGGCCGGCTGGGGTACAAACACACACACAGACACGTGCATAACGTACACATTACAAACACTATTATATGACATCGATAACAAAACAATTTCAGACTGAGCCCACCCTTGGAGCTCGCTCCTCATCAGTGACAACATGTCTGTCATCTCTGAGGTCTAATCACCTTCCTCTACCCCAGTGGTTCTCAATCTTTTCCCATCATTCCCCCCTTCGGAGGGTCTGGATGCCCCCCCCCCCCCCCCCCCCCACCTGCCTCCGCGACCCCCCAGGGGGACTTTACGGCCTACTTTGTGAAACACTGCTCTACCCCATCATTAAGGACACCAAACAGCAGAGGAATATCCAGCCCAAACGTCATCCAGCCGCGCACACCCCCACCACAACCACATAGCCACGTAGCCACGGAGGGACCACTGAGGGACCACTGAGGAACCTCTGTCTTTGCCCCTCATCAGTCAGGAAGGGGAAAGCATGTCCTTCATTATGTTGATTTTAAAACAGGGGTTCCCAACCTTTTTCAACTTGGGGCCCACTCGAAATTGTCAAAAAATGTTCGGGGCCCACCTCTGACCCAATTAAGAATAAAACTCAAATAAATCAACAGCAACACACACCAAAATATGATTATTATTTTTGGAAAATGATTTCAAGGCCCACTTGGAATACCTTCAGGGCCCACCAGTGGGCCCCGACCCATAGGTTGGGAACCACTGTTTTAAAATATAGCCTACTGTACATATGTGTGTGGGTCAGGTGAGTGGTGTTTCAGCAGTAGCACACGTCAGGACGGCGCAACGACAGCCAGTGTCACTATTGTATGGATTTATGTGTTTGTTTATAGGGGACAACCTAAGATGCATATTCGTTGCAGAATATCAACTACCAATTATTGATTCCTTTATGGGCATTGCATATGTTGCTATTATATTTTTCCAGTTTGGAGCCAGCCAATCTCTATTCTGTTATATGTGCAGTATTTATTATTTATTATTATTATTAGTTTTTTTATTATTATTATTTATTTTTATTTTTTTGCTCTATTTATGTTTTTCTTGCTTTCACTATATGTCTGTATTTTCTTTTATTATTACTTTATGTTTTTCTTCTTCTTCTTCTTCTTCTTCTTCTTCTTCTTCTTATTATTATTATTATTATGTTTTAATGTGTATTTCTCAATGTCTGTAGTGGGCGCATGGGGGGAGGGCTGGGTGGAATTTTATGTAATGTTGTTGTTTCTTGCTTAAATTCAATAAACAGTTAAAAAATATATATTTATGGGTAGTAGATGCTGTTGCACCACCTCACATCTTTGGCCCAAAAAAAAAAAGGCTTTGACCCATATTTTTTTTCAGGCCTTTTTTGCCGTCATGAGGCACGAAAAAAAACGCGACGCTTCCAGTCCCCCATCATTCCTACCACTCCCGTCCACCATTTCGTAAACGTATATGATACATACAGACGTGACATGACGTGCATAGGCTTAAAACCAAACGACTATTGTGAAAATGAAGCAAAAAATGGGGCAAATGGTAATACTGTTTTAATGGTTCAGTGGATATACCATATTAGGTACAGTGTAATAACCAGTGTAACAATATTTAATACAATGTAATTTTTTTACTTACATCATGTGTTTGTGCGTAAGTGGTATTACATGGTATTGCATATTGTTACACTGGTATTACACTATATTACATGGTATTGCATACTGTTACACTCGTTATTACACTGTACCTGATATTGCATATTGTTACACTGGTATTACACTAGTATTACATGGTATTAAATATTGTTACATTGGTTATTACACTGTACCTAATATGGTAGATTCACTGAAATGGTGAACCATTAAAATAAGGTGTTAACATGCAAATCAATCCACCCAGTCAGAAGTTATGGGCCAAATGAAAATTCCGCCATTTTGAAAGTGCTGTCTTCCAAACTCGAATCAGTTCATGAACCTACCCTAGAGCATTCACACACAAAATCTGGGACAAATCCATCCACCCGGTCAGTAGTTATGGGCCAAACAATAATTCGGCCATCTTGAATTCAGCCATCTTGAAAGTGTTGACCTCCAAACTCGAATCAGTTCATGAACCTACCCTAGAGCATTCACACACCAAATCTGGGACAAATCCATCCACCCGGTCAGAAGTTATGGGCCAAACAAAAATTCGGCCATCTTGAAAGTGTTGACCTCCCAACTCGAAGCAGTTCATGAACCTACCCTAGAGCATTCACACACCAAATCTGGGACAAATCCATCCACCCGGTCAGAAGTTATGGACCAAACAAAAATTCGGCCATCTTGAATTCAGCCATCTTGAAAGTGTTGACCTCCCAACTCGAAGCAGTTCATGAACCTACCCTAGAGCATTCACACACCAAATCTGGGACAAATCCATCCACCCGGTCAGAAGTTATGGACCAAACAAAAATTCGGCCATCTTGAATTCAGCCATCTTGAAAGTGTTGACCTCCAAACTCGAATCAGTTCATGAACCTGCCCTAGAGCATTCACCCAAAAAATCTGGGACAAATCCAAACATCCGTTCAAAAGTTATCGCGTTAACACGAAAGACCTTACGCGGCGGCGGCGGCGGACGCGGCGGACGCGGCGGACGCGGCGGCGGCGGACGCGGCGGCGGCGGACGCGGCGGCGGACGCGGCGGCGGCGCACGCAAAACCATTACATCCCCGACGCTCCGCGTTTCGGGGATATAACTAGACTGCCTGTGCAGTCGCCTTCGACTGCTTAAGGTATATCCCCGAAACGCGACGCTTCCAGTCCCCCATCATTCCTACCACTCCCGTCCACCATTTCGTAAACGTATATACAGACGTGACATGACGCGCATAGGCTTAAAACCAAACGACTATTGTGAAAATGAAGCAAAAAATGGGGCAAATGGTAATACTGTTTTAATGGTTCAGTGGATATACCACATTAGGTACAGTGTAATAACCAGTGTAACAATATTTAATACAATGTAATTTTTTTACTTACATCATGTGTTTGTGCGTAAGTGGTATTACATGGTATTGCATATTGTTACACTGGTATTACACTATATTACATGGTATTGCATACTGTTACACTCGTTACTACACTGTACCTGATATTGCATATTGTTACACTGGTATTACACTAGTATTAAATGGTATTAAATATTGTTACATTGGTTATTACACTGTACCTAATATGGTAGATTCACTGAAATGGTGAACCATTAAAATAATGTGTTACCGGGCAAATCAATCCACCCAGTCAGAAGTTATGTGCCAAATGAAAATTCCGCCATTTTGAAAGTGTTGTCTTCCAAACTCGAATCAGTTCATGAACCTACCCTAGAGCATTCACACACAAAATCTGGGACAAATCCATCCAACCGGTCAGTAGTTATGGGCCAAACAATAATTCGGCCATCTTGAATTCAGCCATCTTGAAAGTGTTGACCTCCAAACTCGAATCAGTTCATGAACCTACCCTAGAGCATTCACACACCAAATCTGGGACAAATCCATCCACCAGGTCAGAAGTTATGGACCAAACAAAAATTCGGCCATCTTGAATTCAGCCATCTTGAAAGTGTTGACCTCCCAACTCGACTCAGTTCATGAACCTACCCTAGAGCATTCACACACCAAATCTGGGACAAATCCATCCACCCGGTCAGAAGTTATGGACCAAACAAAAATTCGGCCATCTTGAATTCAGCCATTTTGAAAGTGTTGACCTCCAAACTCGAATCAGTTCATGAACCTGTCCTGGAGCATTCACCCAAAAAATCTGGGACAAATCCAAACATCCGTTCAAAAGTTATCGCGTTAACACGAAAGACCTTACGCGGCGGACGCGGCGGACGCGGACGCGGACGCGGACGCGGACGCGGACGCGGACGCGGCGGCGGCGCACGCAAAACCATTACATCCCCGACGCTCCGCGTTTCGGGGATATAATTAGTGGGAGTTCGAGAAATGGAGTTGGGAATTGATCCGGACTGCTTTGGAACCCGGATCCTTGTGGGTAATGCTGCCCCATGGTACGGTAGGCCTACAGGTGTGTTAGCATGCTATGCCAGAGCAGCCCCAAATGTCATTTGTGAAATAAAAAAACATTCACAAACTAGAAATGCACTCAGAGAGTCAGAGAGTGCAGACCTTCGCCAAGGAAGCTGTTTGATAGAACATTTGAGTGCTATGTTACACCCTATTTTTTTGTTTCTGTGGAGTTAGAAACGGGAATGTCAAAATTGGTCCTATCCCAAAATCTTTAAAACAAATCCCTGAATCCACGATTGTGATTCGGATCACCTCCGAAATGAAATATCTTGTTCCTATAGTCATTTCCAACAACTCCGTTCATTTTGAGCTATCCTCCTGACAGACAGCAGACAGCAGACAGACAAACAGACAGACAAACCAACGCGACCTACAACATAACCTCCTTG